>NW_002476317.1:0-600000 GCF_000189635.1 Tetrahymena thermophila SB210 | reverse complement strand
AAAGTTTTTTCTTTTTATGATCAATAAAAACAAATAAAAGTATTTCTTTTTAAAAAATTTTATGCATCTTATAAAATCTGAAATTAATGAATTTCTTTTGCAATTTTACAAGCAAATATAGGTAAATAAAAGTATTAATTAGCATCTACAACAAATAAATAGTTTTAAAATTTAAATTAAGATATTTTACCTATATATGAGACAAAAGAAGATGAGTTTGTGTATTTATTTCTAGAAGATAATTGAAATCGATTTAAGCAAACAAATTATTTTTATTTGTGGGCGAAATTCCTTCTAGCTAAAAAACCTATTTTAC
The DNA here is from genome assembly GCF_000189635.1 of Tetrahymena thermophila SB210. Classification (NCBI taxonomy): domain Eukaryota; phylum Ciliophora; class Oligohymenophorea; order Hymenostomatida; family Tetrahymenidae; genus Tetrahymena; species Tetrahymena thermophila. The sequence continues at coordinate 599,684 of NW_002476317.1, read as the reverse complement.
CTTAAAATACAAATATATATGATTATTTGAATTATAATCCTAATCAGACTTAGTTAATATTACTTAATAACTTTTTAAAATCAAATCTTTAATTGCGAGGTTTGTTAGAATGTAAAGAGATGCGAATATGAGCCAGAAATATACTTTTCTCATTTATTTTCCTTTTTCTCTCAAAATAATTGGTAGATCTATCAATTTATTTATTTTTATAAAAATATAATTATTTAATATAAACAGTTTTGATTTTAATAAGCAGCGAAACAAAAGCTAGGTTATTTAAAATTAATTATATTATTGACTAAGTAATTAAATATTTATGATAAAATACTTTTAGTTTATCATTAAACAAACAATCAGATATTAATCTTTTTATAATAATTAAATAAAATAAACAAATAAAAAATAATTAATCAAATGAATTTTTTTGAATCTACAATTATCAGTTTACCTTTTGAGTGTCCTTATTGTTCTAAAACATATAAAAATAATGGCGGATTATTTTCTCATTTCAAAAAAAACCACTAAAATATGACTTATAATAGAATTATTCCTTCTGGAAGACCTAAAAAAATGACTATGTAAGAGAAGGATGATATCTTTTAGATATTTAATCTTTCTGAAATAGCTTCAAGTGATAAAATGATCCATTAAAAATGGCTTAAAAATTCTTTTAAATATGTTTAAATGCATTAATGTATCCTTGATAATAAATAAATTGAATATGTTAAAAAAGAATGTCATAAACTATCTAGAATATATAATTATATTAAAAATGAATCCTAACTAGAGTATATTAATAACAATTACATCTCAGCATTTATTAAAATTTGCTTTTAAAAAGATCCTATTTTCCATACTGACTCTGATATATATGAATAACTTCTCTCTAAAATGAAAAACTATAATCTCAAACAAATATTAAATGACTATCAAAATAATGATCAAAAATACTATCTTGATGACTAAAATAATAAATAAGATAACGCTTTGATTCAGTCAAACGTGTTTGATTATTTTACTAATTCTAGTTATTTAACTGATGATTGAAAATTATTAACATCAAATCTCTCTACCAAATACTTTTCAACCAAAATTCGAAAATTTATTTAATATATAAATTTTTAGAATTCCAAGTTTATTATCTACTAACTAATACAAAAATATCTAATTAATGATTAATATAAGTATATTGCAATTATGAATATATAAAGTATCACTTTTAATTAAAATTTTTTAGATTTATCATTAAAAAACTATAAAGAAATTTATATTTGTTATTTAATATTCTAATAAAATGAATAAATTACAGTTTATCAATTAATTTTCAATTAATTTTATTTATATTTTTTGCAAACAATATTTTATTTATTACTTTTACAATATATATCAAGAATCATTTTTATAAAAAATTTAAAAACAAAAATGAATTCTTCAATCAATTTTATCAAATATGAGTAAGGATCAAGCATTTAACAGCTTTTTAATGTCTAAAAAGAATATTCAATAGCTTAAAAGATAAATATAAACATTTAGAATGATTAATCCTTAATTTCTTATGATGATCTTTAGAATCAAATAGAAAATTTTTTTGAAGATTAGTAGAAAAATCTGTTATAAAATTAAAAAAGTTAAAATAATGACCATTTCTAAAATACGCTTAATTAGTTTTAACTAGCTTAAGTTTAATATGTATTGAAAAATTATGAAGCGTCACTATAGACGTATAATAGGAAGGTAGAAGAGGAATCAGTAACTTATGATTAAAAAGTGAAAGTATATAATTAAGGTATTACTTTAGTCTAACTTGGAAGATTTTAAGAAGCAATTTAATGCTTTGATTCCATAATTGATTCATAAGATATAGAAGAAAACTTAAAAGCAGCTACTTTTAATGCAAAAATAATTGCCTATATCAAATAAGAAGAATTTGGTTAGGCAATACATATTATAAATAAGATTAATTGTATTGAACCACTAAGTATATATCTGAAAATATTTTTTTTAATATAACAATAAAAATATCAATAGGCGATTGATTACTTTGAAAGTATTTAAATAGAGATATAAAGAGATAATGTCGTTTATGCATAGACATAAAATGCAATAGGGATTGCTCATATATTCCTAAATTAAATATATCAAGCTGCAAGAAGTTTTGAAAATGCTATGAAAACAGATGATAAAGAATATATTTACAAAACCAATCTAATTCAATGTAAATTAAAATTGAGCTCAGATAGATAAACTTATGAAGAATGTCTCTCTTTAGCTCAAGAATCAAAATAATAAGAAGGAAAACAAAGTATAGAAATGTTTTTTTTGTGTGGTAAACTAAATTAAAAGCTAAACAACAATGATGAAGCTCTCAAAAATTTTTATTTCGCATAAAAATTATTGGATAACTCTAATGATTAGTATTAAATTAATAGTAAATCTTATAGAGATTAGGTATAAAGTATTCGATTACTTCAAATAATTTAAATAAAGTTGTATATTTTATTTACATGTAAAACTATTTACATTTAGAGTAATGATGCTTCAATAAAATAGTAAATATTTAAGGAATTCTTATAAACTTTTGATTAAGCAAAATAAATATTTAGTGAAAATAAAAATAGTAATCATAAAGAAAATATAGAAATTTATCAGCATTATTTCTACAGTATGATATCGTTACTATATTTAGATAAATAAAATTATGAAAATGCTTCAAAAAATATCGAAGAAGCAATTATATAGATTTAAAACTAACCTCAACAAAATCAAAAACTCAAAGATAATTTTGAATTGTATAATTTAATTGCTGGATATGCTAATTTTTAGCTTGCGAATTATTAAAAAGCTATAAACTTTCTTGAGATTATAAATAAGAGCGAATACTAGTAACTCAAGCTTTATTATAGATCAGAAATTTGTATAAAAACTGAAGATTACACACAAGCTATAAAATTACTTGAGCAAATAGTTACTAGTGATCCTTTAATCAACCTTAGAAAAAAGATATTACTAGGAATAGCACATATTATGTTAGATGACTTTTAGAAGGCATGGAACTTGTTAATCCCTCTAAAAAAAGAGATTTTAAATAAAATAGAGTACAATTAATTTGTAAAAGATTCTTAATTAAGGCACTACTTATCTGTCCTTTACTTTAAAGCAAATCTATTCAATAAAGCCTTGAAAACAATTTTGAAAGATTATCAATAAGAAAATAACAACTATAAAAGATAAATAATACTTTTAGCTTATTGCTATGCTCAAGTTGGAGATGACTAATAAGCTTATTAACAACTCCTAAAACTATTAAAAAAATTATAAGATACTAAAAATGAAAGAGAAGGTTAAGAAGATATCTAATCTTTAAGAGAAAACGAAGAAGATTTCTAAGCATTAATTTTTTTGGCAGACTTTTTGTATTAATATTTAAAGAAGGAAAAGCAAAGTGAAATAAATTGTGATTATATATATAAGTTAGCAGCTTAATTAAATTAAGATGCCTTATATTATCAAGGGTTATATTTATCTTAAATAAATAAACCATAAATTTCTAACTAATGCTTAAGATAATACCTAGATTAACCTCAATCTTCTACAAGATATATTCTAGTTTAGCATATCATAGCATTAAACTCCTTTTTTAGTTTAGATTTAAAATCTTTAAATCAATCTATTTATGAAAGCCGTCAATTTGGCTTTAATAATTTTTTAGATTTGCATAATTATTATACGAATTCAATTGATTAAAGCTTGTTTAGAAAGTTATTTGTTTTATTTGATCTTATCAAAAAGAAATATATATAACAAGATCAGAGCTTCAATCCTTCATTTTAAGAACCATTTATTCTTTTTAATGTACTGCTTGAAGGTAAATAAAGTATCAATATACTGTTGAATGAATTTGAATTAGCTTTTGAATTGTTTTAATTATTTAAATTAAAAAATAATTAACAGAGTATAACATTCTTTTAAGATTAGAATGTACCTTACATTGGGATATAGAATAGTGGAGATGACTAAATATAGAGAATATTAAATTTTATGTATATGAAAAAAGTAAATTTAGGAGAGATTTACATACAATTTTTAATGAATGTTTTCCCTTACAGCTATATTCATTAAATATTTCTATATTATCAGCGCTTAAATTCTATCCTGTTGCAAAATGAGAATTCAAAAGGTTCAAAAGATATATTAGAAGCAAATAGGTGTTTTATTATGCTCTGCTTAAGAATTCTGCAAACCATTGATTTATTATACAAACTAAAAATTCCTAATCTAAAATTTTAGTGGATTTAAGTATTGTTGTAATATAATTTCTGGATTTAAGAACATCAAAAAATAAACTTAAAATAACTTTAAGAAAATAAAAAAAATGTTTATTATTTTTTAAATATAATATCTAATTGTTAAGAAAGAGACATTTATAGTGTGATTTGCTTTATGTAGGAATTGATAGACTCATAGCATATTAATCCTTCTTAAACACTAAAAGAATTTTGTTATTCTGCTACATAGTCAACTTATTAGCTATCTTATTGCTAAAGATTTATGACATATTTATAGATAGAATTATTTTCATATTAATAGATCAAACTCAATAATTAAATCCAAAATATTAGCTTGGCTGATCAAATAGTCAAAAAATTTGTGTCAGTTTATCTAAAATATTAAACTAATATTTAGTTTGATTTATAGCAAGATTTTAAAAATTCTTTTAGCCAAATTAGCTAGAAGTTAAATCTAGATTTATAGCTTGAATATAGTTTATCAGATTATATAACCCCTTCATTCACAATTTTCTTAAAAGACATATCTAACGAAGCTTAGTAAATCCAAATAAATGAGGCTATTCGAAAAAGAGAATAGCTAGACGAGGAATACTTTGAAAAGTTCATTCAAATGGAAAGTTAATTTTTTAAAGATAATCAAATGAATGATTGGAGGGAAGTTTATATCAGCTACTTATTCAAAAACAAAAAATTATTTTTAAATATCCAAAATATGATGAAATCATAAAATACTAATTAAAAAGTTTAGTCATTAATCTACTCAATCTTGATAATATACATAAATCATCACCCAGATAAAGAGAGATTGTTAAAATTTTTAGACTCATTAGTACAAGATTAAGAACTAAAACCCATAAGTAAATAATTAATATTTCTTATATTATTTCAAAATTTTAGCTTAAATATTTCTTAAAATTTTTTACTTGATAATTAGACAATGTTAAATAAAAAATCAAGTGTAAATAAATGATATTTATATATATATATTTTTTTTTAAATTTAGTCATTTTAAAATTTTAATTTATTAATATAGTATCGAATAGAACAGCTTTGGATCCAAAAATATTTAAAAAACTATTATAAGAATTTGATTAAAATGATTAAGATTTTGCAAAAATGTAGTTTGAGAGATAATTTGAGATTATTTACAGATATAGATTTAAATACACCGATGAAGAAAAAGCAAGAAACATATATCAATAGGTTATGGAAAAGCTAAATAATTAAAAAAATTGAATATTCTATGAAATGTAATTTGAACAAAAATTAATTTCTATTGTTTGTTTATTAATTAATTAGTCAGTAAATACAAATTTTTTACTTTTATAAATTTATATAAAATTACATGTTTGTTTTTAAAAATTAAATTTTCAATACTCTCAAAAACTATTTTTAAGTAATTATAAAAGTGTATCGTCACTTTAATGCTAAGCTTCTATAATAGAATTAAACTTTTAAGTAATTCTACGAACATTACCTATATTTTAATCTTCTGAATTCATATAATGTTCCATTTTATGAGCTTTATCTATTACACTGTCAGGAAGTCCTGCCATTTTAGCTACATTTACACCAAAACTTTTTTCTGAAGAACCTTTAATATATTTATATTTGAAATCTATTTTCTTTTATTATGAGCAGTAATCAAAATCCATGACATAGGATTGAACATTTTTGTAAAGTTTAAATTCATCAACAAGCATATGATAATGAGTTGAAAACAGGGTAAGACATTTAACATTCTCAACAAGATATCTCAAAACACCATATGCTATAGATACACCATCAAATGTGCTTGTACCTCTTCCTAATTCATCTAATAAAACCAAGCTTTAATTTGTTGCCTCTTTCACTATATCTCCTGTCTCTTCCATTTCTACCAAAAAGGTTGATTTTCCTTCTAGTAATCTATCAGAAGCACTAAATTAATTCAATAATAAGAATATTAAAATCTTTACAAATTATTATGTTTAAAGATATTTGTTTACCCTATTCTACAGAAAATTCTGTCTCTTATAATTGTTTTAAAACTTTTAGCAGGCAAGAAGCAACCTAATTGTGCTAGAATAACAGCTAAGCAATTTTATCTAAGAAGTGTTGATTTACCACCCATATTTGGACCTGTGACAAGCATACAAGTAACATTATCTTCGAAAATTGTATCATTTGGTACTAAATTTTTTTTATTTTCCTTTAGCAGTTAGGGGTGATACATTTCTATAAGTTCGAAAACATTTTTATTTAAACTTTCTGGAATAAAAGTTGGTTTGCATCTTATCTTAAGATTAAGAGAACACTTAGCCAAAGAGCATAAGCAATCTAACTCACCAATGCAATTAACAGCCTGATTTATAATTTATTTAAAAATTTTAAAAATAATTTAAATGTCAATAAAATTTTACCTAATACAATAGTTCTCTATTTTAATAAAACAAATGGAAAAATCTTTCACAAAAAGGAGAGAGGGCTTTTTGCAATTAGACTTCTACTTTTTTAAGTTTTGCACATAGACTAATTATTTTATCTGTTTAGAATCTTTGATAACCTTTAACTTTAGAAGTGAGATAAAGTTCTTTAGGTTTCTTTGATCCTTCAACAAGCTTCTCAGGTATTTATATTTCCCATTACATTTTGCTTTTTATTAATTTTATATCTTAGTTATTGTTAAATTTTTTACGCCAGACAAGTGCTTCATTATTCATCTTCTTATAAATTTTTTTCATTTTAAATACAATTTCATCATAAACTGCATCTGCTCCTTATTTAGGTTGGCAGTAACCTTATTCATCCTATTCGAGCTAACTCTATATCAACTCTACAAAAGGCTTTAAGTCTGGGAAAATACCAACTATAATTTACTGCTTAGATTTACTATTTGTGCTGCTTTACCTATTAAGTAATTTTTATGAAAGATAGGTTTACGAGTTATTTTTTTATCTGGTACTCTCTAAAATTTTATTAATTTATTCAGGATCCTTTACAGTAACCAATTTTTTGAGTTTAGTTGAATTAAAACTATTTTTAAAAGTATTAATTTAATTTGAATATATAATTAATGTTAAATAAAAATTACTTGTCTTAATAATCTTTGAAAATAAGTAAAATTTCTTCTAAATTTTTTAAATCCTCAACTAAAGAATAAGCATCTTTTAATCTGACATTTGAGAAGTTTTCAAAAGAAGTAGGTTTAAGTCTTGATTTCTAAGATGAGTTAAAAATTTTGCTAATTTATCTTTCGACATCTCCTAATTTACTGAGTTTCTTATCAAATTACTCAATTACATCCTCTATTTTCATTAAATCTTCTATGGCTTCTTACCTTTATTCTATTTGCTATATACTTTTTAGTGGATAAGATAGCCATCTCTTAAGCATTCTTTTTCCGAATTGAGTTTTAGTGTAATCAATAAAAGACATCAAAGACCTTTATTATTGAAATTATTAATGTTTTTACTATTTTTAATATCTATAATTTATACCCTTCAGAAGTAACACGGTTTTATAAATTGACCTCGAAAATATCTAAATTTTCTATTGCATGAGCATCTAAATGGAGAAAAGTATTCTTTTAAACAGTTGAATCTAAAAGAGAAAAGGAACCAAGTCTAAATACATTATCATTCAATTTCAGCTTTCTCAAGTAGCTTAGCTTAAATTTAATTAAATAAAATATTTTTGGTACTTTGAAAAATAATGTCTAAAGTTAATTACTCCAAGCATTAATGCTTAAAGCATCATATAATACTGGTATTCTATGTCGAAGCAAGGTTCATCATCATCTTCTTCATTTTACATATCTTGAGAATTTTTTTGCTTCCTATTAGCTTTTTTTTAGAGTTCTTCCTCAAATTTTTTTTTATCTATGTTGTACATTTCCTCTATATCTTTCAATAGTAAAGGATAATCGCTGCTAAGTTCACCGTAAGTAAATTTAGGCTCTTTTTTAACTTCAGGCTTGTACAGGTTTTCAATATCATCTTCACTGTCACTTCCGTCATCATCTTCTTCATCTACTAAGCTTTTTGATTTTTCTTCATCAGAGCTTTCATCTGATCCATCTTCATCATCATCACTTTATTTCTTTTTATTATTTTTTTTATTGTTTTTCTTGTTGGCCTTGGGTTTTTCTATCTCCATTTAATTACTTTTCTTCATACTATCGGGATTATTAATTGGAATTTTCTCTCTAAACTCATTTTTAAGCTCTTCGAAAATACTTTAAAGCTCATAAAATTCAAACGATTTATCAAATGTAAATTATGGTTTGCATGTTGTTTTGCAAATATTTTTAGTTTATTCAGAAAGATTATTAAAGACTGAGTGAATTTCAACAGGTTTCATTTTTCTTAAAATTGTACGAATTTGGTTTCCTGCTGGGTCATTTTTGATATCATCTAAATATATTTGATGGGTTGTACAATCTATAAGAACTAAACCAAATGAATGATCAGTTTCACTCTCTACTATACACATTAAATATCTTGCATTATAATCTTCGACATTATCTACATAATCAGTATAAGTACCCTTAGTTATAATCTAGGTAACTTCTCTCTTTAAAAAAAAATATTAATTTTTTATTATTTAAACTAAAAATTACTTTAATAAGATATTATTCATTTGATCTATCATCTGAAAATTGAACTTAATCTACAACTAAACAAGACTTATCTGCTTTTTCGAGAAGTTCTTTTACATAAAAACGATAGTGATTATCGAAAATATTAGCAACAGGTCTTTTGCCCCAGACTCCAATATAGCAATCGAAGAGCTTTTTCATCAGAATGGCATCAGTATAAAAGCAAACAAAATTTCTTCCAAATCTAAAAAACACTACCTTGTCAAAATGCTTTACTTTAATTTTCCAATATTATCTATTAATTTATTTTAAAAAAAACATTTTTATTATATTATTAAATTTTAATATCAAATTTACTAGAAAAGAGGTGTTTCCTTTTTTAACTCTTATATAGGGATAAACAGAGTTGATGGATCGTACTCAGGATCGTCTACTGGTCTACCTTCTGCATCTTTTAAATACTTCTTTGTTAAAAAGTATGGCAATTCATATTAATCTTCTATATCCAATTTTCCTTATTCTTTTTATACATCTATTATGTGATTGTCATCAGCATTTTCTGGAGCCTTATGAATTTTTTTAGCAGCTTTTTCATTATTTGCGCCTTCACTTCTTCCATTTGCTTTTTTATTATTTTTTCTTTATCCATTCTTTTTATTCTTTTTGCCTTATTCTTCAAAATCATCATCTGAGTTAAGCTCATCTCCTTCTTCTTCATCCTCTTCAACTTCATCAACTTCTTCATCCTTAAAATCTTCATCTTCTTATTCAGGAGTGTATTCGTCTTCTTCATCTTCTTCTTTGTAAGAAATCTTTTTCTAATTTCTTGACGAGCGTTAGGTAGTCTACTTAGTTTCATTTTCTTTGTCAGTTTTTTTATTTTTAGCTTAATTTGTTGCTTTTTTATTTTTAGTCATTTATTCTTCTTCTTCATCACAAGATTCATTATCACTAATTTTCTTTTTATTTTTAGCAACTTTATTTGTTGTTGTAGCAGCAGCAGCTGATCCATTTTTATTATTTTTAATTTTCACAACTTAATCATCTTCGCTACTTTCTTCTTCCTTAACTATAATTTCTTTGGGAGCAGGAGCAGATTTCTTTTTCGCAGGTGCTGTGGGAAAAAGCTCTTTATCTTCTCCCTCAGATTCACTTAATTAGATTTTTTTTAAAGCTCTTTTATTATCTGATGAGTTGCTTTTTTAAACTGAGCTTTCTTTTGATAAAACACTTTTTGCATTTGCAGCATTTGATCCTTTTTTAGTATTAGGTGTTTTCTTAATAGCTTGATCTTCACTGTCTTCAGAATCAATAACATTTTTCTTAGAAGAAGATCTGCTTTCTTTTACTTCGCTTGATTTAGTCTTTTTAGGAGGCATCTTATAATAAACACTATTCTGAGAACAATTATTTGATTGATTTTTTTATTTATTTGTTTGTTTTTGGAATATGTATGATTTGAATGATATAAAAAAGATATAGTTTTAATTTAATAATAAATGAATGTAAATCAAAGCATTTATAAATAATTTTTAGATAATCAACTTTAGTTTATCTAGCAAGCTACAAATTAAACTTTATAAAGTCTCGCGCGAAATCAAATTCATTATTAAATAAGTTAATTAAACCAAAATTCATCAAATTTGAAAATTAATATTCTATTAACATTCTATTTTACTTTTTATACTCGTTAAAAATAATATCCAGAATTTAATCAATCAATCAGTAAAACAATATATCAAACATGTTTTTTATTTATCCAAAGTTATAAAAAAATAAGTAATATTTTTTTTAATCAAAAAATAAAATAATTTTAAAACTTATTTGAATAGCATTTTTGAATCAACATTTAATTTAAAATGTATATTTAATAATTTAAAAATAGACTTAGCACTTAAAATAATTTTTAACTATCAAATTTACTATTAATTAGTTTGCAATTAATTTTAATGATTTAATAAAATAAAACTTATTATTTTACTAAATAATTTAAATTCATTTTAAGTAGATTCCCTTTTCAGTTATAATACAATCCAAAGGCTCATCTTGCTCTTCAGCTGGGAGATCTTAAATATATTAGCATTAAAAACCTATTCCAACGAATTTAAGCTTAATTTAACTAATTTAAAAATAATTATTTTAGAATTTAAAAATATTTTTAATAATTACTTTTCTTTAAAATATTTTATAGTTCTATCAAAATGACCTCCACCAAAACCTATTCTTTGCAGAGTTAACTTATCAAAACCTAAAAATGGTGTTAATATAATGTTAGGAATAACTTAAGGAGAGTCTTCTGAAGGAATAGGAATATTATAATGGCCTATAATTAGCTAAGTATCTGATTTAAATTCCCTGAAATAAAGGGGTTTTAATTCCTCATTTTTAAAATGAACAGGCAAAGCGCAAGTATATTGATCCTGTAAATTTTTTATCACTTCTATACAATTGATTTCACTTTAAATAGGATAAAAACCTGCTAAAATAATTTTTTAATCTGGAAATTCTGACTTAATTATATTTATATAACTCTATAAATTTTTTGAAACATCTTCTTCGATTTATTTTAACTAGCTCTAAGTCTGAGACTTAACAAAATCAGCCCTTTTTTGCTTAAGCTGAGACCTTAATGTCTACTTTAAGCAATTCATATAATTTTGAAATATTAAAAGAAAATTTTTGTATTTATTAAAATTAAATAAAAGTTGATTAATTTTAGTTTAAACTTTTTTTAATTTTTCAAAAAAGTGAAATAATTAAAAATTTTAAAAATATTATTTTTTATATCTTAAATAGAACATTTAGTTTAATAAAGAAAATTAATTTAAAAACTGGAAATTTTATTCTTAATAAAATTGGAAAATTCATTCACATTTTTAATTTCCAAATACTTTAAAATTGATAGAAAATTTATTTTATTTTATGAGAAATGCTAATAAATACTATTTTTGAGATTAACTAACTATGCATTTTAAAATATTTTATATACTTGGATATAATATTTCGTTGATACTAAATTATAATATAAATTATTTCAGAAATAATTTCATTAAGCTTGTGCAGCTGCTTCTTTTTATTATTGCAACAACAACTATTATTCTTTTTGTAATTTCTACTATTGCCATAATTTAATTTGAGATAATAGTTGCTTAGCAACAGGGTCATTCTAGAAATGATCACGAACAGGTTGGATTAATTTGTTAAGGGCAATTTTAACAGCAGCCTTCAAATCTCCAGGATGTACCTTTCCTTCAATGTAATCTTGTTCAAGTTATTCGTAAGTGTTGTAGGTACTATATGTATAATAATATGATTAAAATATCTCTAAATTTATTTATAATTTACATGTTGCCACCGTTTTCGGGTTTACGGATAAGTTCAATTTTATTGAAAGCACCAAATACAATGCTTTTAGTGTAATCCATAATAGGATTAACAAAAGTTTTACCATCTTCTTAGTAAACTTCCTTGGGCTTGCAGTAAGCACCATCGATCTTTTTGTTGACATCTTCCTCAGTATCTTCCATGAAAATTGCACTCATAGGATCACTTTTACTCATTTTAGCTTATCCTTCTTTTAAACCACTAAGCATATCTTAATTTTAAAAAAATATTCAGCAAAAAAAGATAAATTTTTATTTGATAAATTAAATATAATTCATCTAAAAATTAAAGCATATTTACTAAATATAAAAGTTAATTTAGTTATATTTTTAGATTAAGAGAATTAATTCATTTAAATAAAAAAACAAGATTAGAATATTAGATAAGTTTATATTTTTTATGTGGGTGGGTTGCAAAAACAGAATATTAATTTTAAAATTATTATTTAAAAATTTTAAATATTTTAATTACGATGAGAAACAATAACAGGAGTGTGAAGTTTGTAGTTATTATCAGGCTTGGCAACATAGTCTCTTGCAAGCATATTAACTTTACGTTAATCTAAACCCAAAGAGCAAATGTCAGCCTTTAAGTGGAAGATATCTGTGCATTACATAGCAGGATATAACAATTAGGAGACAGCTAATTCATCACTTTCGGCTCTTCCCATAATTTAAGAACATTTTTTCATTCTTGTGATATTAAACTTTCTAGCAACATCTATGACTTGAAGCCAGTAATCGTTTGACTTCTTATTGATTTCGTCAGAACACCATAAAAATTTAACATTGTGCATTTTCTAAGATATTTAAAAAAAATTTATTTGTCTTTGTTTTCCTCTAAAAACTAAATAAAAAGATTAATCTTTTTTATTTTTATTCTTATTACCATTCCTGCAGCTTTCCAAGTTTCAATAAAATAACGACCAACTGTTCTAATCTTATCTAAATCACCTTAAATTTATAAAAGTAATATGAGCTTGAGGGAAATAAAAACAATCGATTTTTCATTTGATTTATAGTTTATTTGGTTTCATGTATTTTATAAAAATTTACCATCCATTTTATTGTTAAGTAAAGCGAACCAGTCAGCAACCCAAAAAATGAAAATACAGCCTGCATCGACAAGCTTATTTACATTGATTGCTCTCATAATACCTTATGCTATGTGCATTCTACCTGATGGTTCGAATCCATCATAGCAAATAGGGAATTGCTTTGTAGATAATAACTTTACGAGTTCATTTTCTTGAATTATTTCTTCAGCAAAACTCTTAATGAGTTAGAATCTTTGTTTCAAAGATAACCTTTATTATTAATAAAAATTTTTAAATTAATATTGTCCACTTAAAATGATTTTAGTTTGTAATTTGAGAAATAATTTTAGCAATTTTAGTTATTTTTTCTTTTTAAAATTATTAAACGTTTATGCTTATAATTTAATATATACTTGCTGGGTTAAGGGTCAAAAGCAGCATTTAAATCTACGGAGGGTGCTATTGGTTTATACATTCTTTAAAGATTTTATTTAAGCTAAACTACTTCTTCTTCGATATCGTCATGAAGCTTAAATTGCAATCCACCAGTCAAGTAGTTGATTTTTGTATCCATTTGAAATTTCTTTTCTTTTACTATACTTCTTAAACTTTTTATTTAATTAATATTTTGTATATTTATATTTATTTAAAGAAAAGTAAAAAATCTTTCACAAATCTTAAAAGGACTCTTTAATATGAATATATCCTTAGTCACATAAGTATGTATATTGTTTTTATCATGATTTAACAAAAAAAAATAAATCTAAATTTTTATTAATAATATATTGTAATAAATAATGTTAATATTTGAAAAAATATCAAAATATATGCAAATTTTCCTAAATAGTCGTGATTAAGTAGATCTTATATTGTCTATTAAATATTTTTAATAGACAATTTATACTAAAAATGTAGAAATAATTAGTAAATTAAAGTCATATATCATAGTTTTAAACAAAGTTGTTTGATAAAATAGAAATTATTAGTCATTTTTAAAATAATGCTTATATATGATAAATAATTAATAGAATAAATAAGCTAACAATTTGTAAAGCTAATAAAACAAGGATGTAGGAGAAGAAAAAAAAAGAGGAAATATATTAAAAATATATTGTATTTTTATTCTATAAAACATTTATTCTAAAGGAAAAATTTTAATGATTTTAAAGAAATTTTTTGATAAAAAATTATTAGAATTATAGAATAAATAGCAAGTTATTAAAAAATTCATTTTAAAAAAAATAAATTTAATTTTAAAAATAAAAATTTTACATTTTTTTGCAAATAAATAATACATTTTTTAATATTTTTAAAAATAAATAAACAATTAAAAAAATTATTTTAAAATATTTATTTAAATATTACATTATGTTACATCAGAAATATTTAATTTTTTAAAAGCTTTAAAAGTAAAGGTTTCTATTTAATATTTGTATTATAATATAATTAGAGTCTCAAAGTCTTTTTAACATGTGAAAAAATTTGTGAAATAAAATACAATAAAATAAATTAAATAAAATTATCCGTTAAAAACTATTTGGTGAAAATATATGATAATAAAAAAAATAAATGGAGCCTAGAATTTTGAGTAAATAGGATGTTAAATTTTGATTATTCTATTTGGTAGGTAAATAAAGAGAAGTCTAGAAAAATTTGTAGTTACTGAATTAAATTGGTTTAAATGTAAATTCAAACAATTATCAACTCATCTCTCATTCTCCCTTGGAATAAATAATGGTTAAATGTATTTTTATTATTAAAAATTTATAAATTATTTATTGATTTTGGTAATAATAAAACAAAAATGGATGGCCTTTAATTAAAAAGAGTGGGTAATACTTAGATTGCTCATCAATAACATTAGCTATCTACACTCGATTTAATAAATGATTAATTATAAATAATAATAACAATAAATAAAAGTAATAAAGAAATATACTTTAAAACACGACAAAATATCTTCAAAATATAAGAAATAACAACAAAAAAGGGGAAAACTAATAAAAGGGCAAACGAACATTTGCAATTATAAATTGGAAAGTGAAGGCCTTAATTTTTTAAACAAAAAATGCAATAAAATTAAAAGACTAGAGAGCGGAGCTATAGTCATCAGTCTTCTGCGAGAAGAATGTAGCAAAATCCTAACATTGTGCCATAGTAGAAGCCTTTAGCAAATACTTTGATTCCAACAACAAATTTATAGCCGTTCTAAACAAAGTATATTTATTTCCTTTATTAATTAACAATAAACAAATAAATAATAATCAAATATAAACCAATATCTTTTGTGTTTATTAATTTTAATTCTAACTAACAATTTAATCAATATATTGGCCCCTTCATTTTCTTCGTTAAAATACCAATTTTACTAATATCTAAATACTTTAATTTGCTTTTTTTAATCTACATTTTCAAGTTTATTCATCACTTTTTCAATTTAAAATAATTATAAATTGATTGGGTTTTTTTTTATTTTATTTTTATTGAAATTATCAAAATCACACTGCCATAGTGATTATTATACAAATATATTTATTTTAAGTAGTTAGTATACAAAAAAGAATCATTTTAAAAGCATAAAATTAATATAATTTCAATAAAATAAATTATAGTGTTGACAGACCTTAATCTAATAGAAATGATCCTTCCTCTAGATAAATAAGTTAACAAATTTAGCAAATGAAAGGATCTTAGCAAGGCTAGGCGCAATAGTTGCAACAATAAGAAGTATTTACATAAAAGATAAAGTAAGTTAGATTACAAATGATTTAAAATCACAAATATGCAATTAGGAAGTGATTAGCAATTAATTTTTTAAATAAAATAGGGATTCACCATATTATACTAGTATTTAAAGGCCTTCAACTTCAGATAGAGTTCGTCATTAAGTTATGAATTTATAACAAGTTTACAATCTAAAACCATAGACAGCATAAAATAGCCATAGAATAGATAAAGGTTAGCAAGATGAGTAGCAAAGATATTCAACTCCTATATAAAAAAAAACTAGCTAAACATCTACTGTTTATGCAGCTAATGTTTAATAGCAAGCGAATCCTCAATTTCAATCATCCTCTAATAATTTTTACTAGTTTGGTAAATCTATAGGCTCTCAATAAAATTCTTATATTTCTAAAAGCAAATAAAACCAAAGTAACTAAAATGAAACTAAATTGCCACAATTTTAAACACCATAGCCATTAAAAGAATTAAGTAAATCTTAATAGTAGCCTCACAGCTTTGCACAAACATAATATTCATCAACACAATACTCAATACATTAATAAAAATCAAAGTAGCCTTCATAGGTAATGCAGAATTACTTAGGTACGTCTGAAAAAGAAAAATAAGGAATGTAAGGCAATACACAAATGAAAATTAAAAAAGGCTAAGAAGTATCTAAGCGAATAGATTTTTCAAATGAAAGTAATTTAGATAATCTGCTACTTCAAGGCAAGGGTGAAGAGATAAAATCATCCTCCTCTTCTGAATTTACATCTTAGTAGGAATCTCCGGTTTATGGGGAAAAATACTCTAACGACTAATTAAAATAAAATGCAAAATTAAACTCTTAAAACCAAGGCTAATAATTAAGTTTAAAGTAATAAAGGCTTTCTGTCCAATCAAATTAAAGAGTGGATTCCTATATAAACTAATCTAAATAATAATAAGGTGAAATTACAAATAATTAATATTCAAGGCCAAAATCTCCCAACGAAATATATTCTTCACAAAAACAAAAACCTCTTTCAAGTAACTATTAAATTAATTAAATTATTGGTATCTAACTGAAAAATAAAATTATGTAAGATACTATTACAACAAGATATTTACGATACAGTCAAATCTGCTTTTTGAGGATTCATCTATCCATTACATCAACATTTATTTTTCAGGATTGAATTTTAATTAAGATTAAATTTATGTCTAAAATTTTTGCACAAATATTTTCCAATTTTACAGTGGCTATCAATAAATAAACAAGGATTGATGCCTAATTTAGCAGATTTGTGTATATTTAAAAAATTTTATTTTTAATCGAGTTTTAACAATCTCAAAAAAAGATTATTAAAATACATCGGTTAGAATTTTTGTAAGCAATTAATCAATATTTTAACAATTTAAATTCTATTTATTTTTATTAAACTAAATTGAACAAATATCATTTCAAAGAATAAAAAATACATCAATTAAATTATTTTTTTGTTTTTTTAATTAAAAAAATAGCTTAACCTAAAAAACTTGCAGAGACTTCTGAAAATTTTTATAAATCTACTAAAAGCCCTTACGAGAAATTAAGTGCTTAGACTCTAAAGAATTTTTATATCAGCAAATCCAAACCTTAAGAAAAACTCACGGGTAGTAGAAAACGAATTTATAGCACAAATCAATCAGATGTTTCCTATAATTAAAAACCATCCACTTCTTTTTCAAAAGCACCTCAATAGGATATATATTAAAATATTGATATTTCTTTAAGCTCATTAGATCCGAGAAAACAAAAATCTTAAAACCAAACTCCTTATGAATTCGAAGATAATTAAAATGAAAAAGAAGAAAAAAAAGAAGATTTTCATTCTTCTGTAATTGATTATAACTTTGATTTTGCCTAATTTTAAAATATGCAAAGGCCTCCTTGTCGTAAAAAGCTAAATACATTTAATGTAGAAGGAATAGGAGCAAATGTAAGTTTTTAAAATTTTAAGCTTAATTAAAATTTACATTAATAAAGAAGGGTCCTATCAAACCTAGGCACGACATTCAGCTAGGTGAATCAACTTAAAATCCTTTAAGACCTCCTTCTAGACATAAATTACCACCAAAGAGTAACTTTTAGCAGATAAAATATTTTAATGATAAATTAATATAAATACCAAATAAAGATTTAGGATTGGGGTTTAGTGAATCAGAAGAAAGTGGAGAAGATATTCCAGTGAAAGAAATGTTTCAAAAAACTTCAGTTGAAAAAAATGATATTATTTTTTCTAATGACTCAAGTATGAATTAATATTCTTTTTTCTATATATAATTAAGGAAAATGGATTATTTAAATAACTTTAGGCTTATTGAAACCAAAGAAACTTTCAGATTAATTTAACTTAGATTAATTTTCCTTACTAAAAAGCTAAGAAGAATAAATATCTAAGAGTAAAATAAAAATTTTTAAATAATTTTTTAAATCAATTTAAATTATATATTTTGTAGCTTTTAATCTTAATGAAGACAGATAATAAATATAATCAAGAGAGGTGTAGCTGACCCGTCCTAAATCAAGTAAATTTAATATTAAAATTTATATTTATCTAAAATTTTATTACAAAATTAAAATAGGCCGCACAAATAGATCAAAATCCCATATAAGCAAGTAATTGAAAGCACCCACTAAAATAATTTATAAATTTATTTATTTATATTTTATTTAATAAGGTAAGGAACAGAAACACAAACTCCAGAAGATCCCTTATTCGATGATGATTATAACAATAACGATATATTGAAGTAAAAAAAATATAACATAAATGAATATGTGAACTAATTAGATGTTAATGCTGAAGAATAGCTTGCAAGTAATCGTAGTCAACTTTAAGAAAAAGCTTAACATCAACAACATTAAAATCCCTCTATAGCCTCTAAAGTCTTAGTAGGATCAGACATAGTTATTAAACATAATGTTGCACGTAAAAAACCTAATTTAGAAAAGATATAATTACCTTTTGATACAAAACTTGGGGTAGAATTTATTGGTTTATTTGCTAATTATTAAGAAGGTGAAGCATCTCAAGTCTAAACACCATAAACTAATCTACTAAAAGAACAAGATGCAGATAAGTTGTTGAGATAATAATAATAATAAGCAGCATAATAAAAGAATTTTTATTCAACTCCTTCTCCTCACTTAGTTTAATCATAAGAGTATGATTTTGGACGTCATAAAGATATTAAACCAGATGAATTTGATGATTTCGAAGAGGAAGAAGAGGAGTAAAAATTTAACCCTCACTGATGAAATCCAATAAACAGATAACTAAAAATAACAATAAATAAATAAACAAACAAAGAAATAAGTAAATAACTACAAAGTGAAAGTTAAATAAAGTTATCGTTAAATGATGATTTGCTAAATTTAATTTTTATAATTTTTCAATTAAAAATTTTAATAAATAATTTAAATAAAAATCTATATTATAAAAAATTATGTACACAAATAACATAACACACAGAATTAATTATTTGATCTTAAATGATTGAATAAAAAATAAAAATAACTATTTGAATGTATAAACCTAATTCGACCAATACTGCAAGACTTCATGCTCATTAACTTAACTTTTTTATGTTTTAGACAAATTATGATGATTAGTATTGCTTACTTGTTTTTATATCAATATATTTTATAAAAAAATATTAAGAAGGAATTAACCTCTTTCGATCAAATTTTATAATAGTATTATATTGATGCTTTTCTTTTATTCGTTAAATTTCAAATTAAGAAAATGTTCAGTCAGTGTTTTATCTTATATTATTTATAAAATCTTACTTATTTTATGGAATTAATTGAATTTAAATAATTGATTAAAATTGATTGCATTCAATTTATCAAAGAATCTCTAAAAAAATTATTGATTTATTTTGAAAAATAAAAATATTAATTAGATAGATAGATATTTCAAATTTTTACAAATATCAAACAATATTTTAAAACTTTAAATTACATTCACTAATAATTCAAAATTGTCGAAGATGTTTATTGATAGTTAAGTTCCTTTCGTTGTAACCTCCTAATAAAGTAAATTAAGATACAAAAAAAAACTATAATTTAAAGGATATGTTTAAAATATTTCAAATAGATACACATATATTAAATCAAAATGATAAAAGTGGCATCATTTAAGCAAATAGTAGTTTTTAGTAGTAAGCAAATGAAATTAAAAATGCTATAAATAATAGAAGAGTTAAAACTATAGCAGATTGTTTAGCTTACTAGCCTGTTAATTAACAATAAACTGAAATAAGATATAATGTAAATATTTTTGATTGATAATTTTATATGATTTAATTTAAAGTTAAATTTAAATTATTGATGATAATTTTAGGATGTTGCTAGCTATCAGAGATAATAGTTTAATTAGCCTACCTATTAAAGAAGTGTAGAGAGGTGTCCTATACATGAGGAAAATATTAATGTTTAAGTTAATCCTAATATTATAAGATTTAATAATGATATAGAGTCTTTAGTAGTTGTTGAAAAAAGCAACAGATCATTAAAAAAAACTTAATATGAAACTGAATTAAGAAATCTAAGAAAAACTAATAGCAATTTAGAAAACTAATTATAAGATATCAAGGAATTCAATTATAACATGAAATCATCTCTTAAATAAATGTAAAATTTAGACTTTAATTACATATGTATGCTTTATTTCTATAATAATAAATTATAAAAGAAACAATAAACCCTCTTTAATATCATCTACTGCTACTAATAGTAATGCAGCTATTGAAAACAAGGCAACTTTAAAAAAGTAATTTTAATTTATAGTAAGTAGATAATATTTATTTTAATTATTATTGAATAGGCCTTCAATACCTCTAGCACCTACCTTTGTTGCTTAAAATAATAATTAATAATTAGATAAAACATCAGCTCCAAATTAATTCGATAATACAAAACTTCTTTCGTCAATGGTTTAATCTGTTACTTAAGATGCTAGACATGAAGCATTAAAGCAATAAGAAGATGGAGATGAAGTTAGATAATTTAAAATGTAAAAAATTAAAGAAGAAGAAAAGAGACAATAAATTATAGATGAGCTTGAGAAAGAAAATAATAAATTAAAAAATAAAGCTATAAGAGCTCAGTATGAAGCAGAGGAAAATGAAGAAAAAATAAAATAATTAGAGAATGAAAAGACTTTGAATTAAAAAGATGTGAAAAATAAATAGAAAGATATAAAGCTAAAAGAAAACGAAATCCTCAATTTGCAAACTAAAAAATCAAAAATAGAATCTGAAATTACTTCTTCAAGACTTGTTATTAAAGATAAAGAATCTGAAATAGCTAGATTAAATGAAAAGCACAAATTGAATGCTTCTGAAAGGCAAAAGGTAATTTTATATTTTTAAATAACCAAAAGTTCTAAAATAAATATGTATCAATTTTATAAGGTTTTGAAAGAACTTGAACTACATATTTAAAAGAGAAATATCGCTAACTTGGATTATGAAAAGATCAGATAAGATAAAGATAGGATTATGGAGGAATTAGAAAAAAGATAAGTGGACGCAAATGATAAATATAATGAGCTACACCAAAAATATTTGAATTCATAAAATGAAATTTAAGGTCTTGAAAGAGAAATTACAGTTTTATAAAATTTTATTGAAGAAGAAAAAAAAGAAATTTAAAAGTTATAAATGTAGCATAAAATCCTTAAGGATAAATTAGAAGAAATGGAAACATATGAAAGGAAATTAAGAAAAAAAGAAAAAACTATTTTAAGCTTAGAATCAGAATTAGAAATGGCAAAGAGAGAGAAAAAAATTGAAATAGTAGAAAAAGTAGTTGAAAAACCTGTTGTTATAGAAAAGCCTGTTGTTGTTGAAAAAGAAGTAAATTTAAATTTGTTCTAAAATATTCTAATTTGCATTATTTAATAAGGTGGTAATTAAAGAAGAAGTTAAAGTTGATGAACCTTTAGAGAAAGAATTAGCTATTCTCAGAGAAGAATTAGTATTACTAGATAGTGGTTTAAAAGAGAAAACAAGTGAAGCTGAATATTGGAAAAAGAGATTCTAAGACCAGGAGTTGTAAGGAAAACACAACGTTGGAGCTGTTTAAGATACCTATAATTCTGAAAAATAACAAATGTAAATCTAGTATGAAAAAGGTATCGATGAAATTAAAGTATTGTAAGGTAAACTAAATGCTCTGCTTGCTGAAATTCATACTCTTTCTAATATTAATATTACTAAAAATAGAGAAATATAAGATTAACTTCATCACTTAATTAAAAACAATTAGTCTTTAGAAAATCTTATTGTTGCAAATACTTCTTATAACTCTATTCCTATTTCTGTTTAAATTCCAATCTCTTCAAGATATGTTTCATATCACTGAAAAAGTTAAATTACATAAAAAACTAAATGGATAAAAAAGTAAATAAATTTTTCATTGAAAGAATATAAATAAATATAAAATACATTTGATATTAAATGCTTAATTTGTAATTACATAAAATCTTTTATTGCTTGTAAATAGTAAATTTAATTAATACTTCAAATCTATAATACTTTATTTTGAGTAGTCAAATAGAAATAAATTATCTCTTAAACTTTTAAATTCAAAAAAAAAATTTTATTTTTATTTTGTTGCTTCAATTAAGTAAATATTTAAATCCTTTTCCTTTAAAAAAAAGACAAGATATTTGCTTAAAAATATAAGAAAAATTTTACTGTTGTCTGATCATAAAACATACTTACTTTATTAGCTTTTATAAATATATTATATCAGATATTTATTTCAAAAAAAAAATATCTAGTGAAAAATATAACTATAAATTTTTAATTCTTTGGTTTTTGAAAATGGGAGTATCAATATCAATTACCAAAACATTGAGCTATAAACATTTTATGGTTGCTGCTGGGAGTGTTGGGATATATTTTCTGCTAAAGAAAGCAAAAGAAAAAATATAATTTTAGATTTAAAAAATGTGTTATGAAATAGAAAGTTAATAATGTGAAATTAAAAAATAACGTAGACCTAAATTTCTTATCTTACTTAGACATGGAGAGTCTGAGGCTAATATTGATCCTCATGTATATACTCATAAAGCTGATAATTAAATAGAACTAACAGAGAAAGGAAAGAAATAAGCTTCCAAATTAGGAGAGATATTAAATAAATTGATAGATAAAAACTCTAAAATAACAATGTATGTTTCACCACTAAAAAGAGCTATGCAAACTGCCTAGATATTAGAGCAATATTTAAATGTTGAAAATAAGATAGTAGATCCTAGGCTGAGAGAGTAAGAATGGGGAAATTTGTAAAAGTTTTAGCTTGATAAGGCCAAAAGTCTTTAAGTATTAAATGAAAGGAAACTTGTTTCAAGACTATTTTACAGATTTGAAACAGGAGAATCAGGATGTGATGCGTATAATAGAGTATCATCGTTTTGGGAGACTTTATTTAGAGATATGGATAATCCAAATAATTAAAGAAATAATAATAATAATAGCAATAGAATCTTTGTAATAGTATCGCATGGTATTATTTAGCGTTTACTTGTTTTTAGATATTTAAGGGCTGATGTTGAAAATTATGATACAATGCCTAACCCTTCTAATTGTGAAACTTGGATCTTAAAATTAAACTCAAAAGGAAGATATGATTTTCATGATAAAATTATTATGGAAGGTATCGAGTGAATTAAGTACAGGCTTTTAACTTCAATAAAAAAAGCTAATAAGTCAGATTTTAGGTATTTGTTAAAAAACTAAGTAATGAAAACAGAAACGTTTTTATATTCAAACACTATAAAATACATATTTTAAAAAATCAATATTGGAAAAAATAAATTTAGACTAGTTTAATCATGAATATAGCTTTAAAATAAGCATACGAATAAAAAAAATAAAGTCTTTGCTACAAATTGATAAATTAATTATGACTAAATATTAAAAAAATCAAATTTATTTAAAATAATTCAACTTTTTCATTTATAATGATTATGTTATAGTTAATTTTTTAACCATAAAAATAAATTGTTTTTGATTATTTTTTATCTAAAAACAAAAAATAAATTAAAACTTTTAAATAAAAATATTAACATTTATAACTGACTCTAAAAACCTTCTATTTAAAATTTTTTAGCTAAAAATATTTGAACAAAATAATTTTTTATAATAAATAGTTAATAATTTGTTATGATTATACACATTATAGATTATTTTTTTAAAGTAATTAAAGTTAACATAATAAATTGTATTCTAAAAATCAATATCTTTTAGATTAATACTATTTTTTTTTTTGTAAATAAATTAAATTTTATAAAACATAAAACTAATTAATAATGTAAAAGCTTTGATAAAATAGTTGCTTAACATAATATCATATTTTATAATATCGTTTATTGCAAATTAAACTAAAAATTGTAAAATTCATATTTCATTTTAGAAAATAAAAACAAAAAACTTGAATTAAATATTAAAAAATTTTAAATTAAGGTTAATTTTAAAATTAAATCTCAAAATTTTACTTGATTTTAAATAATAGGCTAGTCAGTTTTAGTTACTATGAAAATAATTTTAATCTAAATCAAATTAATCATAGTAGTAATTTATTTTGGATACATTCATTAATTATTGTCTCAAATCATAAATACGATGAATTTTGATGAAAATAAATTAATTTATTTTGGTTTCAAATCAAACCAAAAATTATTAAATTAAAAAAAATATCATTAGATTTTTTAAATGGAAAAAATACATAATTTTAAAAGTAAGATTTTGTCATTAATGACTTCAAAGCAAATCTTTTACTCAATTGCTATAATAATATGCTCTAGTTTATATGTTAATAGAAGAAAAATAAGTTCTTAATTATACTATTATTTAGGTTATTTATCTTACTAGTTTGAGACTGCTGCTTATAAATATAAAAAAACTTTAAGGCCTGATAAAATTATTATAGTTAGACATGGAGAATCATAAGCAAATGTTAATGATAATTTATATGCAGAGTAACCTGATAGTTAAATAGAATTAACTTAAAATGGTTTAAATTAGTCCTTTAAGATAGGTTAGCTTTTAAAATAAGAGATTGGAGAAAATAAAAACTTAGTTTTTTTTGTTTCTCCTTATTAAAGAGCATAGTAAACAGCACAATAAATTATAAAATCATTTCCAAAAGTTGAAAAAATGATAACAGAACCTAGAATTAGAGAGCAGGAATGGGGGAATTTACAAAAATTCCAATTAAACAAATAAGAATAAGAATAGGTTTTTATAGAAAGGACTTTGGTTGGAAGATTTTACTATAGATTTAAGTAAGGTGAGTCTGCATCAGATGTATATGATAGAGTGAGTTTATTTTTAGAATCTCTCTTTAGAGAAATGGATAGTTACTCGTAAGCTGCCAAATATGGATAGAATAGAGTGTTTATAATTGTAACTCATGGAATGGTAATGAGGTTGATTTTAATGAGATATTTCAAACAGCATATTTCTGATTTTGAAAAAATGGAGAATCCACTTAACTGTGAATGCTGGATTTTACAAAAAGATTAAAAAGGTTTATATAAATTTAATAAAAAAATTAAGCTAGAATAAGACTAAACCTTTTAATGAATAAACAATTTTAAAAATATTTAAGAATTTCTTTCTGAAATTAAAATGAAAAATTTATTAATTAATTCATACATACATAGATAGATACTAACTTATTAACTATAATTTAAATAAAACAAGCTACTCTTTATATTTATATTTTTGTAAATATGCCCATTTTTTATTTATTTTTCTAAAATGCCAAAAAGACTCAATACTGTTTTATGATTAATATTAATAATAATAAAGTCTGTAATATCAAAATTCAAATAAAACCTTCTTATTCAACTAAATTAAATACTTTTTTTGAATAAATAGTTTTTTTTACTCAAAAGTTTATTTAAAAATGTTTCCTTTTTGGCGAGATCGCTTTTCAAAGCAATTTATTGGATTTTGTTACAAAAATTAATTATCAAGCAAGATGTAATTAAAAGTTTTTATTTTGGTCATAAACATATTTTAATTATTGCCTAGTAATTATTAAAATATTGATGAGATTCACATAACTTTTCTTAATAATAAAACAAGATACGATTTTGTTATAATATAAAGATTTGTTTGATTAAAAAATCCCTATAAGACTTACTTTATTTAAAGATTTTTTGCTTTTAAAAGTAGTATAATTAATTACATATAATATTATTTTATTAAAAAAACTATTAAATAGATATAAAATAAAATTGATTAAATTTTGAATAAAAATTTATCCTAATTTAATGCTTAAAGATCATTGAATATAATTTAAAAACAATTTTTAATATCCAAAAAAAATTTAGATAAAAAATTAAATTATTGTAAAAAATAAATAAATTTCAATCAGATTACTCTTTGACGCAAGCAAATTAAATAAATTAGTTATTAATCCACATTTCTTTCTCATAAATTTAATAAATATTTTAACATTATTAATTTAAAATTTTTTGGAAGTTAAAAGTAAAAAATAATATTGTAAATAATATTAAACCTTTTCTTTCTATAGTAAGTGTTAATTAAATCTATAAAAAGCTATCAAAAATACTATTCTGCTAAATTGGAAAAATTTAATGGGAGTAATCATTCTAAATAGTTCATCTTTGCTAGTTTATAAAAGCAGTATATTATTTAGCATTAGCATCCAATTACTGAATCAAAAAAATGTAATAAATAAATTTAAAGCCACACATAATAAATGAATAAATCATGTTTGATATTTTATGGATATAATTAATAATAATCAATTGAACAATTATAAACATTATTTGGTAATATAATTAATCATTTTGTTTCTTCAATTAAAGGTAATTAATATAAATAGTTGAATAAATAGATATATTAATTACTTATAACAAAAAATACAATTTTTTAATAGAATTAAAAATTTTAGAAATGTCATAAATAAACAGCGATTTGTAACAGTATTCAAAAGGATTTGAAGGGAACAATATGCGTCGCAATTTGCCATATAATCTTAATTTGAATATAGCAAATGCAAGACAAAGGACAAGTAGTTTAATTACTATAAATCCATTTTAAATAATGTTTATCAATATAAAAATAGATGATTTATAGAATAGTAACCTCAAATAAAAATAGGAATAGTAGCAAGAAGATAAAGCGCATAAAATATAAACAAGTTAAAAGTTAATGTAAAAATCATGTAATATTAATAATAGCAAGTTTGATACTTACAGCTCAAATGATAGTTCTCCTTTTAAAATTAATGACTATGGAGTAGTATAAAAAAATATGACTAACCAATCAAATAACAGTTTTGGTAGTGATATTTTAATTCAAAAATAAAATAGCAACAATAGTTCAGATAAATATTTAAATGAAAAACCATCCCCTTCCAAATTTAGCAAATCAAAATTCAACTATTTAATAAATGAGTCTCCTTTATGTAGCAGCAATGATCAAAAAAATGGTAAAATGTCTTAAGGAAATGCTTATCTTTTTAATAACAATAATGAATTTGCTCTTGATTAGAATAACAATAGAGACACATCAATTCAAGCTAAAAAAGAGCTATTCCTTTCTAAAATGTAAACTTAGGCAAGCGAAAATACAAGCTCTTAGCAAAATACAAAATAATACTTTTTTTAGAAATGTGTTAGTGAATTAAACTCTCCATAAGCTTATTTTCCCAACTAAAAACTCAATTCTTATGGTATGAGTAAAGAGCAATTTTATACAAATAATGCTAAAACATGCATATTTGATTATCAAAGATCAAAAAGCAAATAAAATAGTTCTAACAATGAGTTTAGCAACAGTAACTCACAAAACTTTAATTATTATAATATTACCAATAATTAATTTAATTAAGCTATTGAGCTACCAAAGCTAGCCAACAAATCGAGGTCTGTTAATAAATTACCTCTTAATTTAACTACTAAATAGTAATATAGATAAAATAAAGATAAATGCTTAAATAGTTTAAGTGAATTTGATGATATATACTATGAAGAGAAAAGTTAAAATTAACAAACTAAGAAATATGATTCTAGTAATACCTAAATTAACTTGGTAAATAGAATAAATTCTAAATCTATGAGCAATTTAACTTTTGGAGTGTTAGACCGCCAGTCAATTAATCACTCTCAATACTAATAAAGACAGAAACTATTAAGATAGAGAGAAAAAGAAGAGTATATGTAAGAAGAAGTTGCTAAAGTTAAGTAGCTATGGTAATAGTATGAGCTCCAGAGAATAAAAAATAAAGAATACAAATAGTAATAAATATGGTAAAAATCTGAGCATGATGGAAGTATTGAATCTCCTTTGAAATATCAGAGACAAGAATAGCTAAAAGACTTAAAGACAAAGCACATTGAAAATAAAAAATAACAATTTTTTAATGAAATGATCTCATCTGTAAAAAAATCTGCTATTTCTACAAATTAAAATACTTCTTTAGTTTAATCTCCATTAGAAGGCTAAGGATTTTTATTTTCTGCTAGAAAGGTCTCAAATACATTTACTAGCACAAGTCCTGAATCAGCTTTAATACAAAAAGAAGATGTAAATGCAAAATAATCCCCAACTTTAATTGCAAATAAAAGCGGTGAACTTCTAGAAAGTGACAAACAACCATATTAAAGTTTTAATTAATAGTTGGATACCTAACAAATAAGTAAGACTTAAAGCAATATGATAATAAGTCCTGAAACTACAAACAATAAAGAAGAAGAATTTTGGGAGAGTATACACATTTGGGAAAATATTATCAAAGATTCATTTGAAATTATCAAAAAAGAAAAAATAGTATCAAGTTAAGAATTTAATTATTAGCTATTTTTAGATTTCTTGAATAATGTGGTAGGCAGAAATTATCAAAACAATGAGAAATACATGCGTGAAAGTTTGAAGCTGATTGGATTCACCCCAGAAGTGAGTGAGATAGTGCTTGAAAGAATTTCAAGACTTATGAGCGAAAAATATGGTATTAGTAATGACTAAATAAGTAAATTTAGCAGTTTGTACAATTAGTATGAGAAAGAATATTTAAGTTGGAATCTAATCGATAGAATGGGTGGAAAAGAAAGAATTAGTGAGGTCATCAACACTTATATCTAGCTTGTTAATTCGAACCCTAGTATAAATGGAGCTTTTAGGCTATTAAATATTTCTAATGACTCAATTGGGTTAGCTTTCAATTAGCTTTTGCACTTTGAAGAAAGGCGCCATAAGCAATATTTTAAGTCTGTTTAAAATTTTTTTAAACAGCCTCTTTATCGTGTTTCTCATACAAAATTTTTCTATGCAACTAAACTCTATTTTGAAAGAGCCATGTTTAAAAATAAAATTCAACCTCAATACAAAAATAGATTATTTTTACTTATTGAATAAATGAGGT
Source organism: Tetrahymena thermophila SB210 (assembly GCF_000189635.1). Taxonomy (NCBI): domain Eukaryota; phylum Ciliophora; class Oligohymenophorea; order Hymenostomatida; family Tetrahymenidae; genus Tetrahymena; species Tetrahymena thermophila. Next base: position 570,234 of record NW_002476317.1, on the reverse strand, counting down.
ACTTTGTTACACTTCCTCTTCCATAAGACATGAACTTATTACTTCCCAAGTAGAATAAATCCATAAATTCTGATCAATCTTCTTCTCCAACTCAGAAAAATTAAAATGAAAACAAGGTGACTGATACATATACTTAAAAGACAGAATAAAATGTAGAAGATTCTAATAATGATGAACAAACAACGATACCTTAGTTTTGTTACTAAATTGCTGCAATTATGAGAAGCGAGATGATGGCTATGATTAAAATAAAACAGGCATTAATTAAACACCAATCTATCTCTTTAAATAACAAAGTTGTATTTGAATAATATTTGACACAGTTGATATAAATTTTTGCTTTGAACAACAACGACTCTATAGCATACTTTGAGCTGAAGAATAGCGAAAAGTATAGAACTATTCTTTTACTGACAGATGACTTTTTTTATATTTTTTCTAAGCTTCTTATGGAAAATTTAATTAAAAATTTTCATTGCTCTATTTATTTTAGCAAAGATACCCACAAAAGACTATAACATGTTAAAATTTAGTTGAATAAATTAAATGCTTAGCATTAAACTAAACAAGATTCTTATTTTAGTGTCCAAGCTAATATTGAATCAAATTATTTAAATGGATCATGCTTCTTTCATGAGTTATTCAATCACCCTAATCCTATTGAGTTAATCTTAGACCGACTAGATGACATCTATCATAACAAAAGCGAATTAAACAAGTTATGCCCATTTAGCAAAGTTTCCCGTTCAAGAGATCTATGTCGCCACATTCTTAGCTACTTTTACCCATTTGTAGATTAAAATGGATATCCGGTGGATATTTCTTCGTTTGATTTCTAATGCTATATTAGCTAAAAAAAGTTAAAATACGAGTTTTTCGTTGAATTAAAAAAAGTCCTAAAAGATCTGTTCTTAAGTTATTTTAATTTCCCAATCACTTTAGTCTAAAGATTAATCTAAGAGTATCAATATGCTATTCATGGTATTGAATATTTTTAAAAGGGTGATAATGGAAATCTTTTTGGAATAAGAAGCTAAGAGAAAGCTGTTAAAGATTTAAATTACAATAACTAATATGATGATGAGAAATTAGAATTTTGAGATGATAAAAATCAACAAAGTATTTATAGCAGTTACTACTAAAAATTGTATTTTAAAATAATAATAAAATTTATTAAAATCTAGAAATAATTATACCATATTGTTATACAAACTAATTAATTAAGTTAAACACTAAAATTAAAATATATTTAGTCCACAAATATAATTAAAAAATTACTATTATATAATTGAATTAATGTATATGTATGTATTCATTCATTTTAAAATTAAATTACTTATTTCTTTCTTAAATGATTACAAAATATTTGAATTTTCCTAAAAAAATAATTTATACTTATACATTCATAATTAGTTTTTAAGAAATTTATTAATTTTTTAATTTCACAATTAATTCTAAATTATTTTAATACACTATTTATCATCTAGAGGATGAAATAATTATGAGATTATTTGGACTACTTTGTTTAATTTTATTAAATTTACAAATTTATTTTTTGAAAGATTACATTAAAAAAGGTATTTAATTTTTATGATTAAAAATTAATATGTTTTTGTTTTTAAATTTCTTCGAGTAATGAATAAATTGTTGCTTTTAAAAATAAATATATATTTGTTTATATTTTTTTTGAAATTTTACTATCATTTAAAATTATTAACAAGTGCTCTCTTTAATTTCGTAGCAATTTATTTTTATTAAATTTTAATTATAAAATAAATACAGTAAATTATTACACATTTATATAATAAACAATAAATAAATAAATAACAAAATAATTTTCATTCTTTACTATTAGCCTTAGGGTTGTCTCCTATATATACGCCTGAGAATATTAGTTCATTGTCTTTAAAAATTTATCCTTTTCCATGCCTTTAATTTTTATTCCATCCACCTATATATACAACTTAGTCTTTAGCATAACTCATTTTTCCAATTCCGTGACATGTGTCTTAATAAAATTCTCCATCATATATATCTTTATTCGAGTAGGTTAATACACCTCTTCCTCTTTTCATGTTTTTTTGAAATTCTCCTATGTAAACATCTCCTTCAAATGTAATTAGTTTCCCTTTTCCATGCTTTTAATTATTTTTAAAATACCCTTCATATAAACCTCCACTCTTAAAAAATTAAATTCCTCTTCCTTATTTTACTTTATCATCATCTAATTAATAAATACCATCACTATTTTCATCATTTATATAATACAGCTATGATTTGTTGTTTTCTAGTTCTTATAAATCATAATTAACCTGCTCACTAGTTAAGTATAATTTTAATATTTGATCACTAAGATTGCTAAAGCATTTACCAGCTATAATTAATTTACATTTCTTTTCCTTTAAAAATTCTTCATTTTTTTCACCAAGATAGATTTGTTGTAGCCATATTTTATTCTAATTTTCTATTTTTTTATTCAATTATTTCTCAAGTAGGTCTATGTACAAGATTATTGATAATTCTTTTTCATCGAATTCTTCCCTATTTTCTTTAGAATTTCGCTTTGATTTTTTTGCTGGACTCTTTCTTTCAATACTTCCCTACAAAAGAGGGAGCTAAAATTTTTGTATTTCTTCTGCCTCAAATCCTATAAATAGCCTATCCTGTATAGAATCAGCATAATTAATTAAAGATTCTGTGATTTAATCTTAATACATATAAAATTAAGATTTCTTATCTTGGCACTTGAATTGAATCTTATCTTAAATAAATTGAATAAAATCTTATCTATTTCTATTTATTTTAGCTTGTAAATCTTCTTCTGAGGAAATTGTGTAATATTCATGGAAACTGTGAGGTGATCCGTTGACAGAGCTAAAACAGAGAACACATCCAAATTTATTTTTCACTTAACAATTATCATCTACACAATACAGTTCTTTAATTCTTTTTGAATGCTCATAGCAACGTGGCAATTTATTATAATGATCATCCATACTTCTCTCAGGTTAAATAATACTGTTTCTTTCAGTGTTTACTTTTGTTATTTTTGTGAGAGCTTTTTTATCTAGAATTGAAATTTCTTTACCACTGATAACCTCATTATTTAAGCTACTGCTTCCCACTTTCCTACTTCTTACTTTTGAAGAAGCTGGCTATTAGGATAATGTCTAAAAATTTACTTTTTTGTTGTCTGAAGCTACAAATTGATTTATTTCAGCACCATTTATTTTGTTTGTGATTTCACTTCTGTCTGGAAGTAAAATTTTATTAATTTTACTACTGGAATTATTAAGGTTGTTTTTTTCATCTTGTTAGATATTATTTTCATTTAATTCTACAGATTTTGTTTTATCAGCAATGAAGGTGAGCTAGTTTTAGGTATTGAATAATTAGTTTGTATTAGTAAAATAGTTATTATTCGTCTTTTTTTTTAAAATCCCCTATTATTACCCTTCTTTACCTACGTATACTCCAGCTTGTTAAGCTGTTGTTACAAACAAAGAATATCTTTAATTTTCTTGCTTGCTCTTTTATTGGCTTAAAAAGTTTCTACTTTATAAAACTTTTTCAGCATAAGATATGGCTGTTTTTTCATCCTCTAGCCTCTTTTCTTAAATTTAGCTAATTTCATAATTTAAACTGCGACGAGCAGTATTGTTAGATATTTAGTATTAATTAGGATTTATTCTAATTTATATTGGTGATGATAAAGAACTCCTTGATTTATTGCTAGATTATGATGAAGTAGGAGAAAGAAAATTCTTTGATATTAACTATTTATTATTTTACTAGTTGTTTTGCTGTATCAATGCGTCAGTAAAAGACTGAACTAAAATTTTATCTTTTTTAGGTGTTATTATCCCTTAATCATCTTTTTATGAATTGCTCTGCAAAGAATTGTCAATGGATAAGTTTACTGATATCTATTATTCTTATTACTCACATATTGAATCCTAAGATAATTTAGGTTAATCATTGGCATTCGATTCTTTTTCAGGAGACTAAAATTCGAGTTATTAGCTATTTATTGTTCTCCTTCTAAAATTATTTTTGTTAGAAACTTATGATTGCTGACTCATCCTTATAAATAAATAAATAACAAACACTAATACTCTTGAGAATACAGATCAATAAGATTCTATTTGTCAATTAAAAGAAGTTTTTGAAATATTTGTATTTAATAATAAATTCACCTACCGCCAATAATAAATTTAATTATCGAAAATGTAAATTTTTGATGAATTTTAAAAATTTAATTTATGTTCAATTTTTTAAATCCGATTTAAAAAGAAGCAGTTGATTCTAAAGATACTAAAGCTTAAAATATACAATCAATTATTAATATACACATCTATCTATCTATATACAAACATATTAAAAAGTTATAAATTAATCATTTTTGTATTAGTAACAATCTATTTCTTTCTTTTTTATACTTTATATAAAATTTGAACCATTTATTTCATAGAAAATCATCCATATTGTCATTATTTTCTTAATCATTTGCATCACCGTTATTTTCTTAATAATCTTATTATCCTTAATCGTACTCTTGTTCTTAGTTGTTGTAATCTTCATTTTCATTATTTTAGTTTTATTAATCATTTTAACTTTCATCATTGTCTTGATAGGTTTTTAACTTTTTGTATGGCTATTGCTTTTCGTAATCATGGATATTATCATTTTATCTTTTTTGATTTAAATTTTGATAGTCTTCATTCTCTTAGAAATCATTTTAATTTTAAAATTGTTATTCGTCCTCTTCAGTAAATGCTATGTCGTTTAAATCTTACTTAGTTGCCTAAAATACTCTAATCATGCAATTAGTTAATGCATCAAGCCTATATTATAAATTATTTTTATTTTAATCCTACTTTAATGAATAAAATAAACTTACGATTTTCTTTGCTACATAGCAAATTCTTAAATGCAATTCTTGAAACTATACTCTTCTTAAATATGGCTTTTGGCTTTTATGCCTATCAAAAAGGCTGAACACTGAGGATACTTTTGATCTTTCTTTTTATAAAAGAAAGGCCAAGGTCTAATCTCTAGCTCTTAGGGTTTTTTTTGAGAGAAAAATTCAAACAGTGTAAGCAATTTAACTGAAAGTTTATCTTACTGAGTCTTAAACTCTCTCATAGTTTCATCGCGCTCAATTCTAATCAAGTCTATCTCAATAAATTTGGTATACTTATTTAAAAAATCTTCTTCCTATATCAACCTATCCCATGGAGCTTGTCCTGTTTTAATTTCTTCTTGAATAATTCTGTTTGCTTCCCTAAAATAATTTTTTAAAATATTTAAATTTTATAATTTACAAAATCGATTGAAAAATTAGAAATCTAAACATAAAAATGAATTGCTTGATAAACTTTTAAAAAAATAAAATAATATTTCTACTTTATTTTATAGTCAATAATCTCCAAATTTATTTTTTTAACTCTTTCAGTAGAATTATATTCTGGATAAGCAGGAGTGTAAATTGACATTTCAAATTTTTAGTTTTTTTATCTCTCTTCAGGTTAGCTAAATGGCCCTAACAGAACCTCCATAGTTGGCCATTTCCAAGAAGAATATTATAAAAAGAATTGCTCTATGATTCCATTAACTTCTAGGTTGGGGAACATTTGGCATATTTTAGCTAGCAAAAGTGCCCAACTTATACCACCTAAATAGCCTAATCTGTTTTCATAAATTCCATTATTTCTTGCCCATATTTTTATAACCTTAAGAGATTCTTAAAATCTCTGCTTGCTTTATTGCTTATCCTCACTGTGCTCAGTGACGTACCTTATAATAGCTTAGTTACATCTATAACCATTTATACTCAGCTTATCCCTTTCATCCATCATAGTTAAATGTGTATCAGGTATTTGCTTATCAATATCATCTGGCAGAGTTTCTACATCAAGCTATGCAAAAGAAATATCTATAGGTACTCCCTGGATTTCAAATTACATAATAGGAACTTTTGCATCAATAACGTTATTATGATATTCTACTCCATCCATATTTGAAATCATATCATAAAGTTATCCATTAAAATGTTTGAATCTATCAACAAAGTTAGGTGCAATACAAACAAGATCAACATCACCATCTACACTTGAAACACCAAGAAAATAACTACCAAAAGGCAAAACTCTTGCAAGTTACTAACATTTTAAAAAGAATTTACATCTCTGAAATTTAGCAAAATTTCAATACTAAACTTAAGCATGCTTAGTAAAAAATAAAAAAATAAAAATAAATACCATGTGAGCTACTTGCTCAGGGATTTTTCTCTCATTAATGTTGATATTTACCATCCACTGATTTACTATTTCTTAAATTTTCATAATAATCTATTCCTTTAATTTCTCTTTTTCAGGATGATAGAAGTATTTATCAATCATCTACTTGATGTAGCTGCTTTCCTAATAGTCTTGTTCTTAAGGATATTCCTAACTCAATATATATCCTGGTTCAGCTCGTGGATCTATGTTACTCATATCTTAAACTAAAGGGTTAATACCACTCATTTTATGCTTTACTAATTATTGACAAATTTTATATTTTTAAAGAATTGTTAAAGATACTTAAAACTATCAAATTATAAAGATATTGATTTGTTTATAATTTATTAGATACAATTAATAAATTGCTTTTTACTGAGAGACAATTTTTAAATTAATTATAATAAATTATTATTTTTTATTGATATTATTATGATAATAATTTTATTTTCTTTTTTTAAACAAATATTCTTTTAAAATAAAATAATAATAAATTTTTTTTAATATGCTAAATAAAAATTTGAATTGAATATAATTTTTAACTTAATATTTCTAAAAAACTATTATTTAATTGAGAGTTTGATAAAGAAAACAGAAATAAAAAAATGTTCGCAAAGATAATTTACTGTTCATAATTTCTTAAAAATATTATTAAGATGAAATATTAATCTAATAAATTGTGTAATGAAAACTGGCATTAGTTATTTTAAAACAATAAATCAACTTGATTGAAGAATAAGTATATTTTAAATTCCTAATAAAAATTTTTAATGAAGAATTTTGGTAAATATTCTAATTATTTTCATATCAAAAAATATATTCTATTTTATAAATTACATAAATAATTAATTTATTTTAGAAATAAACAAAAGAAATTAAAACCTTAATTTTCAATTAATTAAATTAAAATAATATTAAATAAACAAAGAACTGAAAATTTTAATTTATTTGTTTTGATAAAAAGTGATATAAACATAAACATATCCTGATAATAAATAACTCAAATTGAATATCAAATTAAATTAAACATTTATCTATGTAAGAAATTGAAACAAATTAATTATGAAATTCCTTAATTTTTTCTGTCATTGTATTTGCTACTTTATTATATTTTCATATTATTTTAACTACTCTAAAAATCCCTAATTCGGATTTGTTTTCTATCTTTTTGATTTAGTTAGATTAAAAGCTTCTTAAAAAGTCATTTAATGCTCTTTCATTAAATATGCTATAATAATAGTAGAACTTCTTGAGGCACCTGCAAAGCAATGGACTAACACATTATTTTTACTTAACGCTTATTTTATAAAGGATATAGCTGCTTCAAAAAAATGAAGTATTTAGAAATTTGGGTGATCATAAATTTCTAATGTCAAATGATTAAATTCTTTTGTATCCAATTTAATTTAGTTTTCTGGTTCATTACCAATTGATAGAATTGAAAATATTTTTTCTTTGTTGTTTTACTTAATGCTATCAGCACCGTAAACAGATCCTAAGTAAAGATTACCTTTTAGTTTTTCGTTTTAATCTAATTTAATTATAAGATTTATATCTATAGGCTGTTTATCCATAATATTTTGTGGATTTTATATATTCCAAATGTGACTTTTATTTTGAGATTAAAGGAATTTATTTTATAAAATACATACAAAAGCTTTAGACAAACAGTACTTGCATAATATTATCAATTTAAATGTAGGAATAAGAATTTATCAAATATATTTATAAATATTTGATCTCAATTATAAAATAAAGATATCACTTATCTATTCATATAAATACCAAAACTTATAGTTTTTTTAACTAATTCATTTTTTTAAAGCAAAATTAAAATAAAATTTTGTAATTTCAAATACCAACTCAAAAGAGTTAATATTTTTAAAAAAATTTTCATATAAATTACAGTGTTTGCAGATTATAATAAAAGAAATAATTTTTTAATTGTTAATAAGAAACTCTTCATTCTTATGAAAGGTTTTCACCAAAAGCAAGGGTGTTTGTATCTTGATTTTCTAACAGGAGAAATTATTCATACTATTACTCTAAAGGATACATATTATATTTTTTGCTTGTACTTCTGAATATTTTTTAAGCTGTTTTCCTAAATAACTTCAAATTGTCTCTTAACTTTTTAGAATATACTCTGGAAAATAAGCTTGGATACCTTCTGATAAGATTACTAAATATTCTGAAAGATTAAAGCTTTAGCAAGGATAAATAAAAGAATGATTTGATTATCAAAATAGTCATATAGACATAAAAAAGAAGCATAAACAGTAAAACACCATAGTAAAATATACTTGCAAAGTATTTAGAAATAGTTATATTCTCATATTTTGTTTGGTAAGAGTAAGATTATTGCATTGAGATAGAAGCAAGTAAGTATAAAATAGAAAGTATAACTGATGTTACTTCAATTCTATTTAAATGATTAGTCTAAAAAGGCATTAATATTAATACAAGAACTGCATACAGAGATAAAAATCCTGTGTAAATAACAATAGCCAGAATCGCTTGAGTATCGAGTTATTGTAATAAAAATGTAAGCAAGTTAGAAAGCAAAATTTTACAGAATTACCAATAAAAGTAACGTCTTTTATATTCATCGAATAGAAAACCTAATAGGCGTATTACTTTAATTCTATCTAACTTTTTTCTATAATAATAAAGCACAATGAAAATAACTAATGGACTTAAGATGTTAAAAAATATTAAAGAAAATATCCCATAAAGCTTGATTTTTTAAGATTATGCTTCTTCACATTTTAAATTTGTATCTATAGAAATATAGCTATTTTCATTAGTGAGTTTTAGGCATTAGAGAGATAAAATAGAGAGCTAAAGTACTTATTGCTGGAATACAAATAGTATTAAGTAACAAATGCAGTGGAATGTTAGATAAATGAGATTAAAAATTTGGTATTTTTTAAACAAGGTTATTAATAAAAACAATAGAAATAATGTAAAGCTAATTACAAAAGGTGTAAAAATAGCAATTTAGAGCTTTAAGAATCCTATACTGTCAAAATCCATGAAAATTTTTTATAAAAAGCAATCATAAGAAGAGTGACTTTAATTTTGAAGAGGATTCAAAAAGGAGAACATCTAACTATCAAAAGACGTTTCTTCTTATTCGTTGAAGTTTATAAAATAGTAAGCAGATATATAAATCTAAAAGTTAAAAAGCAAAATTTTAATGTAAACTGTAGCCTGAGATTATTTCATAAAGCTTGTTCCAATGTAGACTATTTATAGTTTCTAAAGGTATGTCCTAATAATTTAATTCCTCATTCTCTTATAATTGCTTGACAAAGCAAATAAAAATATAATAAATTGCAAAGCAAAGGCAGATATATAATAAACTTAATTGTTGCTCAGAGAGCTGCACTTCACGCACTAAAATTATCTAGTCTACCCATAGAAATCACCCCAGACTATTCCATTTATATCACATGTTAAGCACTAATCTCCTAAATATCCTTCTTTGCAAAGAGAGTTTCCAATTCCTTCCCTTCTTGAGCTGAAACAATTTTAAGGGCTTAAGCTACATTAGTAAAGAGATGATTCATCACTAGAAAATTCACTTCTCCAAAATCCATTATTTAAGAAAGTGGTGGACGCATAACATTAAGAATAATAGAAAGAATTGCAACTTTAGCAGTTATATTCTAGTTCATAAGAAAATTATCCTGTATTACAATAAGTACACTATTTATAAATTTATTGCATATAAATAGTATTTGTTTGGCTCATTCCAATTCCGCACTATTGGGAAACATTAAAGCATCCTTTAATATAATTCTGTTATTAGTTATAAAAATAATCTAACATAACAAAATCAACTAATGATCTTGAAGAACAATCTAAGTTATTGGAATATGTTGTAACTAAATAAGGATACGTAATATTTGGAATATTAAGTGGGAAAAAATTCTATTTATCAACAGGATGTAAGTAAGAATATAAATTTCCTATTTATTGGTCTAAAGAAAAAGTGGTTATATTTGCTATAAAGTTGTTGATCTTAAATTTTATAATATAAAGAATACCATACATTAGAGTGCTTTGAAAGTAATCTATATCTTCTGGAGGAATTATTGATTTAGTGTAATTATTTGGTTTTATATATAAGGGTGTTTATTGTAACTACTAGTTATATTCAAATATTGAATCTATTTAAAATAGATCACATGTACTGTGTTATTTATCATAATTAAACCATTAGCATTGAAAGACATCTTAGGAGCAAATAGTTGCTTTATTATTTATAAATATTGTGTTTGTAATTTTTGAGTAGTCTTTGCTTGATGTGAATACAGCTCCCCCGATTTTACTTTTCTAATTAATAAATGTGCAATTTATTATTTGTAATTGGTATGCCATAACCGCACCGCCAAAATATTCACTAGAGCATGAATCAAAAGTAACATTAGATATTATTAATGGAAAAGTAGATTGTGAATATATAGCACCTCCATTATAAAGGGCTTTGTTTCTATAAAATTATGAGTTTTCCAGCATTAATTAAGCACCATAATTTATAATCTCAATAAATCTAATATTGTTGTTAACAAAATCAACACTGACATTGCTAATGTTTAATTGAGGATAATTATAATTTTAATTAGAAATTAAAATTAAAGATCTTTATTCACTTTGATATCCATTTTCTAATTCTTTGAATGACTCTGAAATTTATTTTCTATTTTCACTAATATTTTATTTATTATCTTCTAAATATGGAATTATAAATTGTTTTAGCTGTATGACTGAATTTTATGTTTAGTTTCCTATTTCTAAAAGTGGTAATTTTGATTAAAATATACTAAAACTATCAGACTTGAGATCTTAAATTATCAAGTTCAATACTTAAGGATAAACAAGAATTGCTTAATTTGATTTTAAATTTTATAGTAATACCTGCTGAATTTAGCAAAATTAACAAATTTAAAGATTGAAGTTTACCAAACTTATATCCAAAGTAACATTTTTTAAAGCTAATTGATTAATAGACAAAAATTATACTTAGCTATTTTTACAATTATTTAAAAAAGCTAACCCTTAGCTATTCTAGTAGATTTAAACATTCTCTATATAGATGTTTAATTCAATTTTTTATTATTCACAGAATTATAGAACTTGCGTGACATTAGTGTTATTTAGTAATATATCTAGCTTGATTGAACTTTAACCATCTAATTGTAAAATATAATTATCTATTATATTATATTAAACATTTTGATCAACTAAAAGTCTTTCAAGTGAACTTTGTGAGCTAACACCTCCAAAGAATAATAGAGTAATCTAGCATAACATAAAAATATGAATAGTAAAATAGGCTTAGCCTTTAATCATAAATTTTTTAATATTATTTAACTTATTCTTCATTTATCTAATAGAAAAGATATTTTTTTATTTTTTTCTTTTATTAAAACAAAAAAGAATAAACAAAATCAGTAAAAAATAAGAAATTAAAAATAAACTCACCACAAAAGCCTAAAAAAGTAAGTTTGTGATTTAAAAGATAGATTATTGATCCTTTCCTTATGGAAAAAAAAAATTAATAAATACAATTGTAAGTATAATAAATATTTAGTTCTATTTAAATAATTTTAATTCAAATTTATTAAATGCAAAAAAGAAACAAATATTTTTTAACTTTTAGAAATAATTTATTTTTTAATTTATAATTTTAGATGATGATTTATGAAAAAATTTTAAAAATTATTCTATTAGCATAATTAACATAAATCAATTAATTTTTCAATTTTATAAAAGAATTTAATAAGACTCAAATGTAAAGCTACCACAACTCGTTTTATCCAAATCATTTTTTAAATTAAATTCAATAATTATTTGAAAGACTAGTGAAAAATCAAATAAGTCAATAAATAATAAAAATGTTTCTAATTATTTATGTAATTAAATTCTTAAATTTAAAAAAAAAACATAAAAAACTTGCATGAGCTAACTTGACAATCGAATACTTTACTAAGACTTTGAATTTAAATTTAAGAAAGTTATTAAGTTTATTTAAAAATAAATGTTAGTGAATAAAAAACTCTATCAGTTTTTAAGGTATTGCAATTTAATCTCATGAAAACTTACTTCTATAAAAACATAGGAAAAACATTTTTTTAAGAAAATACATATTTTAACTTTTTAAGTTTAATTTAGTATCAAAAATTATTTCATTAATTTTACTTTGCTTTCAATTTTTATTCATATTCTTTTAACTACTTCATAAACCCATAATTTGGACCAGCAATTTGCCTTTTTTGTCTAACTAATTTTAAGGCATCATCTAATCCAATATTGTGATGTTTCATTAAATATGCCAAAACTAATGTAGTACTTCTTGAAACTCCTGCAAAACAATGTACTAAAACATTAGTCTGTTACAAATGCTCATCTATAAATCTAACTCCTTCATCAAAGTTTGGGCTAAGATTAAAAGAAGGATCGTCATTTGCTTCAATAATTTTATGTCTAAATTCTTATGGGTCATAAACTAAATTTGTATTTGAAGCTACTGTTAAAATTGCTTTTATCTATTCGTCATTTTGGTTTATAAGATTTTCAGCAGCCCATATATTGCCTAAATACAGTTTACCTTTTTCTTATTATCCTTCTTAAGTTTTTAAAATTAGATGTTTATCTTCTCCGAACATACTTTGGCTTTGCTTTTTAAATTTAAATTTTTAATATACTCTTTGCTTTTTGTTTAAAATATTATTAACCAGTTACTAATTTATTATAAAATAACAAATTGAAGGATTTTCAGAATGTTCGCAAACCAATATATATTATAAGATTTATATGTTTTTGTTGAATAAACAAAATTTGAACTTTTTATTTATTCAATGTTTCTTCCTTTAGTTTTATTTGCATTTAATAAAAGTATGATTTAACATTTTATTTTTTAGAATCTTACTTCGATACTTTAAATCCCAATAAATATACACCAATTTCAAATATAATTTTTTGGGTATAAGAACCTAATAAATTAATAGTTTAATTAGCAAAAACATTTTATAGGATACTGTTAATATATGAAGGTTTACAGTTTTTAAAATTAGAAATTATTGCTTTCTTTTGTTATTTAAAATTTGGTTTTAAGATCTCTTGGTTTTGTTATTATCCTATTTTTTTCTTAGCTCAGGATTTTCAGATTTAAATTCTATTGCATTAATTATTATCTAATTTATATTGTATTTTAGATAAGAACTAATCATATTTTGAAAATTATTTAGCTAAAAATAATTTAATTTTTGTTAATATTTAAAAATCTAATAAATTCTTAATATTTTATTTAACTTAAATTTAAATTAATTATTATAACCATAAAGATTCGGATTTAAAAGACTATATTAATTAATATTATTTTTAATATAAAAACTTAAAAATTAAAGAATTTGTATATGAAAAAAGTTAATATACTATTTCTATTTTTATTAAACACTAACTAAAATACACATACTATAAAGCTATTTTTAAGAAAGTTTTAATTTGAGTGATTTATTAATTTTACATTACTTTTATACAAAAAATGATATATCTTAATACTTCAAATATATAAATAAAATTCCAAAAGTACCAAACCATAAACTCTGACAAAAGATTATTAAATTTAGAAATTTTGCAAAACAATTCAATTGTATTGTGTTTTTATAAAAAAATAATATGTCCTAGTAAACATTAATAAATAAAATAAATGAAATAGAATCATACTAACCTGAATCGAAAAAAATTAGCTTAAGTATAGATAATCAAGTTTATTTAGGTATTTATTTGCTAATTAAAATACTAAAAGTAAGTTTATCAGATGTAATAATAACTGGTAAAATATTGATTTTGAGCCAATAAGGATATTTAATATAAATTAATTTAATTTGTATAATTGACTCTTTTTTTGACTTTATTCGTAGTAAGTGCAATTAAGCATTTAATTATCAAATTATTAAATATAATTAGATCTCTAATAAGTTGAGAGAATAAATGGAAGAACAATAAGATTAAGTTCAGTAGACAGACCCATTTGTTGGGGTTGGAAGAAAAAGTAACATAGAAGAATACAAATAAAGTGACATATTTGAAAGAGATTTGGCTGAATTTTCAAGGCATTCTATTTAATTTCTTGAATTTTGTGACTAATAATAAGAAATTAGTGAAGATTAATTGAATTAGAATAAATTTTTAATCTATGATATGACTTATGATAAAAAATATAACATGATAAAAGATGGTGAAGAATTAAAAGAATTATTTTTGAAATTAAACTCATGCAATTAAATGAAAGATTTATGGAAGACATACTGGTAATATTGATCAAATGAAATAAGCATGTTAGGAGATTTATTTTTTTTTGTAAAAAATTTAGGAAACAAGTAATGTAAAACACTGAATTATTTTGGGATTATTGTGAAAGCGGTGATTTGCAAAAACTGGACTAATTACTTGAGAAGAAAATGATCAACATAAATGCGACGTGGTTTATAAATTTATTTTTTTCTTAAATTTGGAACTATTTCACCTATATCTTTTTGCTGCGATTGATTAATATTCAATATTTACTTAATAAATTTTGATAACACAGAGAAATAAAATTGTTTTGAAGATTAAAGGTTTGAGCCCATATTTTTATTTATTAAACTTCATTCATTTAATCAATGATAAATATCTTAAAATTTAATCAATTTTCATTCACATTTATAATGGAAGTAAAAAGAGGATGGGTCTGAAATTAAAATCCCTCTGTAAATTCAATCTTAAAATAATATTTAATTTAATTACACAGGTCCAGAGACAATTACAATGCTGCTCACTATGCATGCATTCATGGAAATAGACAAATTTTAGAAAGACTAAACTAAATTGGTTGCAATTTTTAGGCTGTCACTTCTTTTGG
Organism: Tetrahymena thermophila SB210; assembly: GCF_000189635.1. Taxonomy (NCBI): domain Eukaryota; phylum Ciliophora; class Oligohymenophorea; order Hymenostomatida; family Tetrahymenidae; genus Tetrahymena; species Tetrahymena thermophila. Next base: position 555,042 of record NW_002476317.1, on the reverse strand, counting down.
AAGAACAGTTTTGCATCTGGCGAGCATTAGGGGATCTTTAGAATGTGTATAGTATATATTGGAAAATAATCTATGCGATATTAATCAGTAAGACCACTCCAAGAGTACTGCTCTTCATTATGCATCTGCTAACAATCATGATTAAATAGTTAAAATTCTTCTTGATCATAAAATAGATGCTTCTGTAAAGAACGATTAGGGATTGTGTGCTGAGGATCTTTTATATGGGATTAATACTTTTAATATTTTCGATTCTTACAATAGTTCACTAATATCAAATAGTATTAATAGCTAAGAAACAAGGTATTACTCTAAATATTCAATAGCTGGTTCAGTAGTTAGACCTGGAAGAAGTGATCAAGTCATGAAACTTCTTTAAAATTGCTAATAGCACAAAAAACTGAAGTAATGTCTTTTGAAAAGTAGCTTTATGTCAGATCAAGACATAATATCAAAAGACGACTTTCTGTTAATAAGATAATTAGGTACAGGAGGTTTTGGTGAAGTTAACTTAGTATAATATATGAAAAATAAATAATTTTATGCAATAAAAATAATGAGGAAAGATATGATTATCAGAAGATCAGCTGAAAAATATATTATACAAGAAAGGTAAACTCTTGAAAAAATTAAGGGTCATCCATTTGTTTGCTAGCTTCATTTTGCTTTTTAGGATATCAATTTCCTGTATTTAGTGCTAGAATATATATAAGGGTAAGTTTTATTAGATTTTGGATTAATAATTTTAACTTTACCAAAACTAATTTTCTTATAAAAAGAGAAGATCTAAGCAAACTTTTATTCAGAGGCGATAGCCTGGAAGAAGATATTGCTAGAATGTACATCGCAGAACTAGTCTTAGCAATAGAGTTTCTTCATAATAAGGGAATCATATATAGAGACTTAAAACCTGAAAATGTACTTATTGATATAGATGGACATATTAAACTTGTAGATTTTGGGTTGGTTAAAACAGGAATGAATAGAAGAAAAAAAACAAAGTCTTTTTGTGGTACTCCTTCATATTTATCTCCTGAAATGATAAAACAAAAAGGACACAATCATGCAGTAGATTGGTATGGTGTTGGCATTTTAACTTATGAGCTATTATATGGAGAGAACCCATTTTAAGGAAATGATGCCAAATAAGTATTTAATAGCGTTCAGAATAAGAGATTAAACAAACCTTCAGGACTTTCATAAGAAGGTTGGGATTTTATTTAAAAGGTAAATTAATAATTTCATACAAAAAAAGGTGAAAGTTATATTTTTAATAAATAAAGTTAATGTGCAAAGATCCCTCTAAAAGGCTAGGCACATAAAGTTCTGATGAAGTAAAAAATCATCCATGGTTTAAAAATATAAACTGGGAAGATGTTTATCAAAAGTAAATTATTTTATTTAATTAACTAATTACCATAATAAAATAATTTAACTATTTTTTCTGAAATTTGAAAGAAAATTGAAGGTGCCATAATATTCTTGGATGAAAGATAATTTCTTGCAAAACATTTTAAAAAATATAAAGCAGAATGCAGATAGATAGAGGTAAATTTAATAAAATTATGATGATTTTGAATTCGAGGATATGGAAATTCAGCAATCAAATACCACAGTATAAACAGAATTAGCTTAATCAATAGGAAGCAATCCTTGTCAAGCACCTTACTTTTACAATTGGACTTTCTTTTGAATGAAAGTTAAAATTATTTATAAAGCAAAAAAAATAATAATAAACAAAAAAAACAAAAAACAACTTGAATTATTCTTCTAAAACAAAGATTAATTAATAATTAAGTTATAATATACCCTAAAAATATAATAAATAAATAAATAAATAACAAATTAATTTATTAGATTTAAAAAAATTCAAAACCCAAATTTTTCACTCTATACACCCGGTTATCTACCATAAATTATGTATCCTTAACTCAATAATTTAAATTTATCTTTCAATGTATTACTCTGTATTTAGAATTTATTTATCATTTATTATTTTTCCACTTTATGCAAAAACTTTATTTCCTTCAATTTTTTTGTATTTGTTTATTTAAATTTAAAATTTCTAAAATCAGACGTTCCACATTTAAAATATGCTAGGATCCTGATAGGGGTCATTAGTAAAAAGTATTGGCTAGCAAATTTTATAGTCTTCAAATTCTGATTCTATATCTTTTTTCTCTCCTTCAAATTCTGTTTAGTTAATATTGATATCAGTTGGGTTGTCTCCTTTTCTATTTCTTCCTGCAATTCATATTCAAAAATTCAAAAATTTTTAAAAATAAGTTTGTATATTTATTTAATATTTTTACTTGAAGCTAAAAGCTTGCTTCTAACATCTTTACTAACTTAATTTGTTTTTAAAGCTCTTCTTAAAAGTTAAATATTTACTGCTCCCATTTCTGTATTAATTCTATTATAATATTAAAAAAATGAAATAATTATTTCTTTAGTACATCTAAATTAAATACCCTTAAATATCTCCGAGACTTTCTAGTGATTCATTGTCTTCATGCAAAACTTTAACTAAAGCTTCAGCACCTTCTGGACCTATTGGATTGTATGATATATCTACTTCAAATAACACTTAATTCACTTTTAATGTTTCAGCTAACTCAAAAGCAAATTAATTTTTCATATGATTATGTGAGAGATTAACATGAGCTATAGTAATATTATCTCTTAAAGCCTTTGCTAAAGCTATACCTGAAATGCTATCGAGAGCATTGTGACTTAAATCTAATTTAACAAGAGTTTTATTCTTTTGAATTCCTTTTCTTATAGAGTAGATTTATTCTAATGTTAAATAGCTGTACTAAAAGTTCAAGTTTATTATATGTAATTTGTCATTTTCAAGGGCTGTTTAAATATTTTGTATAGCTGTCTTAGTTATTCTGGAATCAATTAATCCAAAACTTATTAAATTATGATTTGTATGAATTAGCCTTGTTATTTATTCAGATTAAGCGAAAGTCTTATTTGTTACATCAGGAGTGTTGGCATCCATACAAATATGAAATAAGTTTTATTATTTTCTCAAACCAGCTACTAAATGACTTATAGTCACATCATCTCTTCCAAATCTATTTCTAGAGATACTGTAGATTAATAATATAACAATAAATAAAATGCCATTTGAAAATATTTGTGATTTTATATTACTCTAGCCATTCCAGATGCTAACTTGAAGTTTTAAGTAAATTGGCAATAGCCATACCAGCAGATCTACCCATTTCATTTCTAGATAAATCAATTTTTTTTATTTGAGTTAAATTAAATAGAATGCTCAATTCATCTGTATAGGTGTCATTTATTCCATTATTTTATAAGGTCAAGCTATATAAACATCTCATATCTTAAACTGAATCAAGTAATTCCTTTAGACCGCTTTTACTGAATTACTATTTTTAAGTTAAAATTGATTGAATTCATTTTTTTTATCAAAACAAAAGAATAATTAATTACTCTAAAAGCAAAATTTGATAAATTTATAGACTCAAGCATGTGCTATGGGTTTTATGGATCAAATGATGTAGTTAAATTTAATTTGCCTTCTATTTATTATATATCCAACAAATAATTCTATTTTGCTTACTGGTAATTTAAATTATTAATTCATACTTCCACTGCCCTTCTTTTTATTTAATTCTGGAGGAATTTTAGATGGCAATCCTAACTATAAGAGAGCTTGCAAAAATGTTAATTGAGAATCTGATTATTCTATTGAATACTTTTTAGCTTCCTCCTCATTTTCCATGATTGGAGCATTTTAAACTGAAACATTTAAGAATTTATTTAATGATTATGGAATATCTGGATCATGTCCTGTAGAATTTCTATATTTAACTCTAAGATAATCAATAATTTTTTACTACTCTAACAACTATATCTATAAATTGTTAAATTGAGACATTTTATATTTATAAAAACTATATCTAATAATATTTTATCTTCTTCTACTATTTAACAATCAAATTGAAATAAGAAATAATTAATATTTAAAATCTGTTTCAAATAGTTAAGATATATTTTTTATCTCAACACAATTAATCACAACTTGTCTGTCTGCTTATCTTTTAAAAACCAAGCAATCAAGCAAACTAATAAGCAAACAAATAAAGCAAGTAATTATTTTATCAAAATATTTATTTATTTACATTTTTTATCACCATTTCAATTATATTTAGCATTTATTTAAATTTAAAACAAAAAAAATTATTTTTATAATTTTATTTTATAATTTGTGTAAATAAAAAAAGATTTTAGATATATTTAAATATTTCAAAAATGTATTAAATGAGTAAAAATATTATATATTTTATTTAAATTTAAAGAATTATCTGGCTGCAGGAGTTTTATAAATAGAAAAAATATGCTCTATTTTATTATATAAACTGATTTAGATAATACAAGTATCAACAATCCACACTTATTTTAAATTAGATTTTTGCTTAAATATAATTTAAAATTTAATATTATTAAACTTATACGGTGTAGATTGAAACTCTCATATGTTTTGATAAATATATGTACTGTGAAATTTTATTAAAACCTATCTATCCAGTTCGATGTCAAATCTGCCAAAGCTGAATAATTTACCACTAGAATTAAGAAACCAATTTTAAAGCATAAAAAAATTATATATGGATAGATTTTATACGGTTATTAATTCTTGATGAAAAATATTAATTTTTGCTCAACTAACCAAAAGATAATATTCAAAAAAAAAAAATAATTAATATAGATAAAAAGAAAATTATTCAATTTATAAGCTAAGCAATTCAAGCTTAGTTAAAATATTTACTTAAAATCTCTAACTCAAATAATTAATTAGAAATCAAGAAAGAAAATATATATAATATAGATTGTATTTAAGTAAAAATTAATTTTTAATTTGAAGAAATAACAACTCAGCATAGTAGCTATCATCATAGAAATAAAAAGATAACAATCGCAAACAATTAAAAATTTTTATTAGTCGGACTTAATTAATAAACACTGAAAAAATAATCAAAAATTAAAATATTACCTTATATAATATCAAAATAAATGAATAGGAAGCAAGTAAATTATTCTCCGGGAATGAGCTTATAATATAGCTAGCATCCACTTACTTAAAGTGCACTAGCTAACAACAATACATTAGGATTAAACAACCGATAATAGCCTCTAGTTAATTTGAATTCGCCTATGCAACCATATCCTATTAACTACCATAATAAGACCATATAGTAAAAACAGCAATTGATGCAAAATTAATAGCAACTTTTGAATTTTGGAGGTAGAAACTATAAAATTGGCAACGCAGAATTTGATTTTTAAGCAGATTAAAAGTATAAAAATAAATCAAAAACTTCATTAGATTAATATCAAAACCAAGGTAATTATTTAAGGATATGCTATTAAAGTTTCATCTACTTTACTTTTACATTGATGAATATAAAAATCAAAAATTTTAGAATTATTGAAAATATTTTTTTAACTAAAAAACACTTATAAAATAGCATTAACTCCAAAGTAGATCAGTTTGTTAGATAAGATTGAGAATATCAAAAAGTAAATATCAATTGAAAATATTTAGGAAAAAATAACTTTAAAATGTTAAAAATTAGTAGAAAAGGAGGATACACTGATGAAAAGACATAAAAATTCCCTCCTTTATCTCAGCTTCAGTTTCCAAATTTACATTCTTATGTAGAAGAAAAACCAATGTCTGAAGGAAATAAACCTAGCGTAGCAAATGGATTAAATCCAAGTTTTAATCAAAAGAACGGAATGGTAAACACATTCAATTCATATCGTAAAGAAAATGACAACCTTTCAATAAGGAATCCTTACATTTAAAATAACCCCTACAACAAAGGTAAAAAATATTATAAATTGTTTGTTAAATAAAATAGAAATTCATTTCTGAATTTTTATAATTGAAAAAGCTCCTATTGACTCATACAACAAAGGTGGAAATATTAGTACCATTTAAAAGTTACCGAAGTTAGACAACACACCTAATAATATTAATAATAATGGCAATAATTAGTACTAGAATTAACACCCTATGTAATTAGTTATTTTTGTAATAAGTATTCATCTTTTGGTTTTGGGGCAATTGAAAAAACAGAAACGAAAATTAAGCAAATCACAGTACATAAAAGTACAAAAATAAGAAAAAGAGAAAAAAAAGAATAATAAAAAAGTTATTATAGCTTTTTTAGAAATTTGATTTTAGTTGGTTTTCTTTCTGGTTAAATTAGATATAAAGAACGAATAATATTTAGATTTAATATTGTTATTTTCAGCTAATTGGATTAATTTAAAAATAAAGGGCGCATGATGAGAATACAGTAGATAAGAGAAAAAAGTTCACTTCATATGATATTAATGTCCATAATTCTTAACTCTTAAATAAAATGATGGAAAATAATACATCAAACCCACAAACGTATGCTTTTTAATTGAGAAATAAATATTACCTAACTTAATTATTAATATTTTTTTTGCTTTATAGAACAAGCAACCAAAATCATAATTCTTCTATCAATTTGATGAGTACGAATAATCAAAATATTTTGAAACCTTACTAAAATACCCTCTCACCAATTAAGAAATATGGCATAACTCCATCCAGATACACCCCAGATAAATAGAATTTGGGAGGAACTAATAACTTTAATAGTCAACCTAGCTAATTTAAAGAAGAAGCAAATGTAATTGAAATAAATGCATTTTAAGATTGATGATTTTATATTTAATAATAAAGGTTACATCAAATTAAATGTTTAGATACTCTATGAAAACCAAAGCTGGATGTACTATTAATAAGGTGACAAAAACAAATTAGGATTCTGCTATTGTTAATCCAAAATTACTTTCTGATATAAACATTTATTAATTTGCTGTTGGAGATGGACATGGTAATTAGTATTTTTATTAAAAATTAAAATTATAAAATGGTATTAATGCTTTAAATAGGTTTGAATGGTCATTTAGTTTCTCAGTTAATAAAGAAAAACTTACCTAAAAATGTTCACAAATTTTTAAAACCTGAGGATTATTCTCCTGATAACATTAAAAATGCCATCAGCAGAGGTTTTTATACGACTAATCATGAGATATTTGCAGCAGATTTTGACTGTAATTTAAGTGGGTCAACTTTGATATCAGTATTTATTCATGAAAATAAGCTATATTGTGCTAATGTTGGAGATTCAAGAGCAGTGATTGGAAAGCAAAAAGCAAATACTGCAGGATATAAGGCCCATCCACTTTCAACAGATCATAAACCAAGTCTAGAAAGAGAAAGATTAAGAATCATAAAAAATGGAGGAAGAGTTGATTGTTAAAGAGGTAAAATATTTGTTCCACCTTTCCCTTTAACCTTTTCATTGAATAAATAAAACCATTTTTTCAATGAGATTTAATCTTCAATATAATTGTTATGTAATTTTTAAATATTCTTAACTTAATAGATTTCACTGGATAACCATTAGGGCCTTTAAGAGTTTGGTTATAAAATATGGATCTTCCTGGATTAGCAATGACAAGAAGTATGGGTGATAAAGTTGGTGTGTAAGCAGGTGTTATTGCAGAGCCAGGTAAAAAAAATAATTAAATTTGTATTAAAAAAATATAAATCAAAAATCTAAAAAAAAGAAATTGAAGAAATGGAAATTACAGAAGAAGATAAATTTATGATTGTAGCCTCAGATGGTGTTTGGGAATATCTATCTGACTAGGAGGTATACTTTCATATCTATATTTATATTAGCTAACTTTTTGTTTTGAATTAGGTTATCAAGTTTGTTGGACAATTCTATGAAAGAGGCTTAGTAGAATAGGCTGCAGAGAGGTTAATAACAGAGTCTACTAATGCATGGAAGAGAGTAAAATATTAAAATTTAATGTATATTAAAGACTAATTGTGTATTTTTTAATTATTAGGAAAGTTTAGTCAGAGATGATATCACATGCATAGTTGTTTTCTTCAATCATAAAAAATTCTGATACAAAAATATAGCAATATAACTAACAGTATAATTAATATAACGACGAATGATTACTATAGTGATTTACTAATTTTATTCTTTTCAATCAAATTAATTATCTCAAAATTAATTATCATCAAGGAATATCTAATAAATATTTCACTTTGCATTTGAAAGAATTATATAAAAATTAAATTTATTAAACGTTTTTCCAAACGACAAAATTAATTATTGTGAATGATGTGCATTCTATTAAATAGATCATATTATTAATGATTGATATCAATCAGTTCTTCTGAATCCTATGATATCATATATACTTCTCAAAGTTATTTTATATATTTCCTAAAGTTATTAATACAATTTTATTTATAATTTTATAGTAATTCCTTATAATAAGTTGCTTCTTTATTTATTTGTTTATTTGTTTCTTTGTTTGTTTAAGACTTTACTTATAAATGAATTGTAATTATGCAATATGCTTGCTTTTAAATAAAATTCATCAATGAATATTTTTAAGTAATAAAAATAATAAAAATTGCATAATTGATATATTTTTATGAAACGAACAGTCAATCTTTCAAAATTGAATAAAAAATAAAAATAATGAATCAAATTATCAATTAATTTTCATTTATCTTTTAATATATTTTATTTTTAAAATAATTTATGAAGATATAAAGTATGAGCTTTGATTCTTAATTATTTTGAATAGAATTTTAAATTAAAATATTAAAAAATATCAATTTTTATTTAAATCCAAACATTTTCAAATAATAAAATCAATCTCTAAGTAGTGAGCAGGCAGTTTTAATAAAGAAATATTATAATTAAAGTTAAAAAATTTATAGTTTGAAAAAAAAATATCTAATTAAGAATTAAAGTATAAAGGGTTGATTTAAAATGTCTAAAAAGCAAAAGAAGGAAATCACAACAACTGTTACTAGTGAAGATCACTTCATGACTTTTTATAATGAAAACAATAAAAAACTTATTGGTAATTAATTTGATGAGATGTTAAAAATATTGATGAATATAGTTAGATAGACCTTTTTTGAATTTAATTTGATAAAAAAAATATAAAAATAGTCGTTGATGTTTACCCTGGATGGTCCGGTCCATGCACTGCTATGTATCCTACCTATAATTAGTTAATGATAAGCATTGATGATTTCGAAAAAAGAATTGATATCTTATTAGTAAAATATTCTAAACATATTTTCTTTATCTCAAATAACTTTCATAATTAATAAATATACTAATATTTTTTTTTTACAAAAGCTCGACCAAGATAAATTAGTTACTTATAAAAATGACAAATTTCGTAATTTATTCTTTAGCCAATTTACTCATGAAATATATTTTTAATATAATTTTATTTGAATATAAAAATAGACGCAACTTGCTAGCCTAAATTCTTATTTATATCCGTAAGTTACTATATATTTTTGTTTTAGATTAAATTTTGTAACTATTTACAATAAATAACTATTAGGAAGGAAAAATTATTGATGAAGTTTTAGGAACAAATATCCCTGTTTTCATAGAAAAAGTTAACAAATATATTCCATTATCATATTGAAATAGATTTAAAAAATATTTTTTAAATATTTAGTTTATCATGTATGATAAATATGTTTTTTTATTATGTATTTATGAAGCAAACTGCATTCATTTTTTCGTTTTCTAAATTATATTTTCATTTTATGCATTTATAAAATAAATTTATTTATTTATTTATTTGTATTTATTATTGATAAAAGATTTATAAATAATCAAATCACTCAAAAATGATTTTTTAAACTACAAAAGTTTATTTTAAATAACATTTGAGTTAATTTATTTTGTTAAAATAATTAAATAGTTGTTTTATCTATCTATCTAATTATTTATGTATGTGTACCTAATCGATTAATTCAGATTTAAAAAACAAAAATTCAAATATCTGTCAAAAAAATTAAATTTTAACTAATAAATACCAATATTATACATACAGAAATTAGAGAGTAAACAAAAGTTTATTAAATGGAAGAAGAAATTGAATAGTTTACAGTTGGGCATGAAAAACCTTTTCCATAAGATATTAAATAACTCTATTGGAGTAATAGGATGGATTTATTAGCAGTAGTAACATCAGAAAATATACTAGAAGTAAATTTTTATCATTTAAATAATTATTATTAAATATATAAATCATCATCAAATTCTTTATAACAGCTCCATAGAATAAGCTATAAATCATAGAAAGTATTTCATATAGAAGAAATAAATTAAATTGTAAGCACTTGCTTTAGTCCTGATTGTAAATTTATTATTCAACTGGCATAGTCAACTTAAATTCCTATAATCCAGTTTTGTTTTGATGATAATTTGAGCGTTTAAGAAATTTATTGTATTAAAATTAGCTTACTTGTTAATATATGCATGCGATGATGGTTCAATGAATATTGTTAAAACAGAAAATGGGAAGCGTTTATTTTCAATAGATAAAATGCACAAGTGCCAAATAAGCACACTTGATTGGGTTGATTTGTAAGTGTAATGTAAAATAGAGAATCTTAATATGTTTAACAAGGGATCTCAGATAGATAGTTTTATAATCCCTATCATTCCTCATGAAGCAAGCGAAAAAAAGAATGTGATGAAATTAAATTTTTTGAGTGAATTTAACAATAAAAATGATATTAGATTCTTAGTCACTTCGGATATTGCTTCTAATCTTAACATAAGTTTTAATGGTCTTTTTACAGTTTGTAAATTTGATCTCTAACAACTTGTATCTAACTCGAACTTGTCTGAGCCTCGATCATTATCAACTCTATTTCTTGACGATTTATCGTCTTTTCATATTTTTATTTCTGCAAAATCATCTTCAAACCCTTCTAAAGACTATTTATGCTTTGCAAATATTGATACTAATATAATTCATTACTATAAAGAAGATATTGCTGTAAATTTCTTTTTGAAAGTCAAACTTTTACTATAAAATGTTTATTTTTTATTAGAATATAGCTTATCTTATGTCCTACTTAGATAATATGATAAACTTTCTCAACAACTCATTTATGTCTCTAAACAAATTAATTCTTGAAGTTTCTAGATCATATGATGCAAAAATGTATATTATGGAAGACCTCATTAAAAATAATTGTAATGCTCTTACTATTTAAATATATTTGTTAAATCTTAGTTCAAACTTGTTATTTAAAATTAAGGCTCTTCAAATGAGTCAGGAGTGATTGAAAAATTACCAACAGTTAGTGAAGAGTTTTTAAGATTCCTTATTTCAGGCGAATATACACCAGCAATAGACCAATTTCTGAAAAAGGAAGTCTTTGATACAAATATTTTAGAAAAAATGGATTAAGTAATAAATAATTTAGATAAATAATTACTGTTGTTTAAAGCACTATTTATAAAAATTTAGACTTTGAATAAGAAGATATAAAGTATTTAAGAGCTAATTACTGAAAGTATGCAAAGTACTGTTCAAAGAATGATGGTTGTAATATCATAATTAGAGTCTTATGCTGGATAGTAATTAATATTGAAAATGTAGTAAAAATTTTGAATCAAACATATTTTTTTTAATTAGAGGAAACAAATATTAAACACTAGGCCTTGATTTGAATGAGTTAAGAAACTTGTCATTAGTAGTTAAGTAAATATTTAATTTGTGTGATGAAGTCCTTGTCACCGCAACAGAAATAAAACTTAGTATAAGGAATCTAATAGTTTGGTTAAATAGATGTATTAATTTTTTTCTAATTTTAAAAATAAATATTTAAAAATTAAATGTGAAAAAAATTTTTAAAACAAATCTTTTAGGTGTAATTAAAACATTTGAAAGTGATAACGATTAAGAAATTTAGAATCATAAATTTGCACTGAAGGAATTTTAAGTGGATGTTTAAAGACTCCATCATTTTCTTTCTAATGAGGAGAGATTCAGGCTGAAAGATCTCAGAATATTTACTGAAAATAAAGTAGATTTACCTATTAAAGATGAGGATGAAATCAAAGGATCTTTGAAAATACCTAAACCTGGTTCTAGAAATCCAAAGTAATATTTTCAAAGAAAATATTTTATATTTTTCATTAATTCCATTAAATAGGTCAAGTACGTAATTTACATCTGGTGTAGCTTAAAATAATTCATAAATGTAGAATAAATTTGATATTGCTATTTCATCTGTTATTGGTTCATCATCTTCATCTTAATCATCAAATACAAAATAATTTGAAAACTCAGGCCTTTTATAAAGCTAAATTTTAGATTTTGTTTTAAATAGCATAAACAATTAAATTAGCAATGTTAGTAACATGATTTAACCTTTTAATGTAATGGTTGAAACTAGAGAAGCTATGCCTAAAGAAACTCATTCCTCTAGCATACTTTAAAAGATCCCAAAATCAAACTTGATAATTGCTGCAAAAAATTTGGAAAAATAATGGAATAATATATTCTTAAAGATGCAAAATGAAATTGGAAATTACACTAAAAAGCCACTTGAAATAGTAAATTAATTTTCGTCAATTGAAATAATAATTTGTTTCTGTTTTATATTTACCAGATCAGACTCTGTCCTTTATCAAGTTTAACAAGATTTAAACAACTACACAGTTTCTAAGAAGTTGTAACATAAGAATACAAAGTAGTATAGCCTGGAAAAATAAGAAGTATCTACTTATATATTTATTAGTTTTACTCATTTTAAACAATTATAAAAAAATAAATAGATTAAAATTTGATTTAGTTATTCAGAGTAAAGAAAGTAAGAAAACAAACAATAATTTAAGTTGTTTTTATCAAAGTACCTCAAAATTATGATCTAAAAGATATGTGCTTTGACTAGTCTAACAGATTGCTTGTTTTATTATCTAAACAAATGGAAGAATAAATGAATTAAAGCACTTAAGAAGATACTGGTTTATCTGAAATTCATCTAATAAAGGATGATGATATGAAACCCTCTAAAGAATTTATGGGAAATTTAGTTTAAAATATTTAATTGTCACTTATAGAGCAAATTTAGCCTACAGAAATTTATTTAAATGAAATGAAAATTATAAAAACTATGCGTTTGTAGACTTCAAACTGTGACAATTTACAGTCTAGTTTTAGAGGTTATAAAAATTTTATTATTATTTTTTATTATATTTTAATAATTAACTAATATAAATAGGATTAAATTCTGTAGTACAAGAAACAAACAAAGTAATTATTTTTGATTGAAATTAAAAAGTATAAATAACTTTATAATCAATCTTTATATTGTCTATAAATTATTTCTTAAAAATATTAATATTCTCAATCTTTCAAATATTTATTTTATCTAATATTTCTATAATTAAGAAAATTATTTTTAAGAAATACTCCTTAAAAACTATATTTTTGAGACAGATTCATTTATCTAAATTGATTTTAAAATATTAACATTCAAAAAATTTGATATTAAAAAATAAAAATTTTACAAAAATTACTAAATAAAAATTATAACTTTTAAAACAAAAATTTTTATTTTATTTTCTAAAAAGTAAAATTTTTTTGTCGAGTTTATGTATTAAAACTTGAGTATATAAATTTTTAAAATCGAGCTTAGTTTAGATGTCAATAAATTAAACTTTTACAAAAAATATTCTTTTTAGAAGTAATTAAATAACAAATAAAATTTTATAAAATATTCAATTCAAATAAATATTATTTAATTTCTTTAATTAATAAAAATGATAAAAAAAATAAAAAAACCCATAAATTTATTTGTTAGTCTTTAATAAAAATAATACTAATTTAATTTAATTCAGAAAAAAATACATTAAAAATGTTTTAAATGTATAAAAAAATAAAATTAATCACCAGTTTGGGAATTCTTCTACATCAAGAATCTCTACAATTTCTATAAAATCACCTATTTTAGGCTAACCATGAATGTTAACAACAAATCTATAAGATTCGTTTTCTTAAATTTTAAAAGAGTCTGCTACTGTGTTCAAATTTTGATAGTTAGGATAATCCGTGATTTGGTAGTATTTTTTTGATAAGTTTATTCTTACTTCAAAAAAGTTAAATCTATCACCAATGCTAATATCAGTTAGGTTTATACCCTTAACCGATTTATGTAAGCCATAATTACCTCCTTTGCTTCTAAAAGACAGATTTTAATTGAATAAATTCTGATCTTTATATACTTCTTAGGTTAAACCAAAACCTATAAAGCTATTTTTTGCTTTATATAAAATTCTAAATATATAGTTTTTCTCTTTTTACAAAACAAAATCAGTATAAGCCTAATGGTGATTTCCTTCTTCGTATTGTATAAGAGCCCTCTAATTTTCTATCTTTAAAAAAGGTGACCTATCATATTCTGATTTAACTAAATTAAAGCCAATTTAGCAGGTGGTGTAATTGGTTAGTTAAAGAATTGGGTAGCTTAAGAAAAGTTGAGAAATATTATCTTAAAATTAAGCAAATTTTTAAATATTTTATACAATAACTTGCTGATTTTATTAGAGAGAATCAAAACTGTTTTTTTATGTAATTTCTGATATTTTATCAACAAGTTTCTATAAATCAACCATTTATTATAAGTTTAAAATATTAAAATCAATAGGATGGAGATTTTAATCATGAACTTTTTCAATATCAAGTTCTGAAAATACAAAGCTAAATTTGTTTAAATTCATTTTTAGTTATTACAAAAATGTGTCAGTGCAAAAATTTGATTTATTTCCAATCAAAGAAATTAATTTTTCAACTTTGTCATTTTGATTTCTTTGAGCTTCATCATTTTAAATAAAATTAAAAATTTATTACATTTATTCCTTTTTCTGATCATCCAAGTCTAAAAAGCTAAAATGGAGAACATTTCCATTTTAGTAAATATCATTAAAATCAAGGTCTTCAAAAAAAATTTTTAAATTTTACAACTTTTTGTTTATGTTTTGCAAAAATTGATGGTTTAAATTGTTTGATTTATTGGATATAAAATGTTGTAAAAGTTTAACTTTCTAATCAGTATCAATATCAATATTTTAATTGTGATCCTCTTATGCAATTAATTAATTGTTTTAGTTAACCATTTTTTAGAAGTTTTTTGTAATTTCTTCGATTTGCAAATGAAAGCTTTCTACTTAGCTTAAGAATCTATTCTTATTATTATTTTCTTCTAATTGTTTTAATCTAGTGCTAAGAAATTAAGTATTGATCTCAGACTTTTAATGGCATATTTTAACTATCTATAAAACAGCTTCATCTTTTTAACTAATACTGAGCTAATCATTTTTTATAATTGATAGAATATTTTAAAATTAAGTCATTTCTATGTATTTTTACTTCAGCTCTATTTTCTCTCTACCAAAATCTTCTATTTTTGATTACATAAATTCTTCTAGTTGATGGATAATATTATTTATTTTCATTTTAACTTATTCAAACTATTTTTTTATTTCTCCTTCTTCCTTATCTATTTCCTGAGAATCATCTTCAAAAATATGATTGATTTTATTTAATATTATATCCTATTCGTCTTACTAAAGTGGAGGCCAATTTGTTAAAAATTAATTCTTATTATTTTCAATCTCTATGAGTTTTTTAATACTCATGAATTAACAATTTTTAGAACCATGTAGACAATAAGAGCAATAAAGAGTATCTGAGGCATCTTAGTCTACTCTAATAAATTTTTTGTTTTAATTTTAGTGAATTTAGCAATCTAATTTCAGCTTTTTTTACTCAATATTTTCCATTTTTGAATTTTTAAAATTTAAATTTTTTGTCAAAAAATTATTACTTTAAGTAAAGATGAGTTAATTAAATTGATTGGTTAGAAATTTAAAAAACACTATGAATAATAATAATGATTAAATACATAATAATAAATTTATAAGTACAGTAATAACAATATTAAATTAATTATTTCTACTAATTTTTGATATTATTTAATTATATCTTATTTTCAATAACATTATAAAAAGTGAATAAATTCACTTGTTTTAGGGTACTATAATTAAAATAAGTTCACTTCAATCTTAAAGCTATTTACAAAAATTAATTTGGGGTAACTATGCAATACTGGATTAATGTGCAAATATGGTTCAGAAATTAATTTCTCAAAGTATTTTTAAGTACGTCAAAATTTTCATTGATAAACTCATCAAGAATAAATATAAATTTTGAAGGCTTTAAAAATTCTCCATTTAAGCTATGAATGTTTAGGCTATTAATGCTAGTAGATCTCTTAACATTTGACTTTTCGTTATACTTTAACATGAATTAATTCCAAAGAGACATAAAATCTTAATCATCACGGTCTAATTCAGTATATAAAATATCTTAGTTAAACTGTTAATGGACCGAGTCTTTAATATCATATTCCGAATCTAGATCACTAACATCTTATTCTTTTATCAACTTACCAAAATTATCCAATGATTCGAAGTAATGTCTTTAGCCTTTCGCTTAGCTGTTATTAATATTTGGATTTATAATGACTTTTGCTTTCTAATTAGCCATTTTATTTTTTCTAAAAACTTATTTTATAATTTTTTAATTTCACAATTAATTATTTTTTTTATTGAAGAAGTATCATCGGAAATAGCTTAGCTAAAATATTTGTTTAAAAAATTTGACTAATTTTAAGTAACTAAAAAGCTTATTCAATAAAAAATAACAATTATAAAAATAAATCTGAAAAAATTATTCTAATATTAATTTTTTATATTATTTATTTAAAAAAAATTTACTAATATAAAAAATATATTTTTTTTAAATTATTTTTATATACAAAAAATTATTTTTTTCTGCAATAGCATATTTTATTCAAACCAATCAATCATTGATAGGGATATATTAATTCAACTTCATCATTAGGATAATAGAAAAGTACACATGGATGATAAGTGTCATCATCTTTCAGATTTTTTTATATGGCTAACTTATATATTTTAAGAGGATTATCCTTTAAAGCAAAATGTATAAATCCTTCAACTGGATCAAACTTGCATTCAACTATGCTATTACCACCAAAATCAAATGATTTAACCACATTGTTATTTGCTTATTCTGTATGACTCCAAGATCCTGAATTCGAACTAATCATGTAAGCACCATGACCTAAACTTAGACCAAAAGAATAATTCTTTCCTTTGATTACCTATTTATCATAAATATGTATATTTCTTTTAAACTAAGAAGAATATAAATTAAAAATTTTACATTTTTTAGAGCAACTCCAATAGCAATCCAGTTTTGAGAATTTATATTTTTCATCTTAAAAGCAAATTTTGTAGTTGTTGTCATCGGAAGACCTTATGTTGTTAAAGCAAACTTATAATTACTAGATGATCCTGTATTACTTTTAACTTTATTAGGAGCAATAATACTAATTGAGCCATGCTTATCAACAGGGGAAAAAGAGAGTTCTAATTTCTTTTTTCCGCTTAAATTCTATATAAGGGCTTAATCATCTTAAATTTAGCTTAGGAATTTCTCCTACTAATTCAACGATTAAATAATAACATCATTCTTTGAAGATATCATTGAAGATATTTATTTAAAAAGATTTGATAAGTTATCTAAAAGATTCTATAAATCATTACTTGAGTAATCAATAGAATTACTGTTATCTTATTTACTTGTGCTTATGTTGCTACTATTTGATCCTACAGACACTGACTATTATGCTATTATAGAAGACACGCCTATTACAGGTCCTTATGATGTTTGTGCTGGTTGCTAGGATGAATTTGAAGAGCCAGAAGAAGCTGGAACATAAGCTCCTTAAGAGATAGAATTAATGCAATCCTCTGGGATAATATCAAATAACTATTCAACTACTTATTGCAGATTGCCAATTGTTTTTGTTGAGTAGATTATCTTCTAAAGCAAAGATTCCATTTGATTTTATGTATTAATTTTTTACCTTGTTTGATCTTCAATGTTATCAAAGATACTGACACAAATATTTTAAATATTACGTGTTTTTTCAATTAATTTATTAGTACTTTGCAAAACATCCTCAAGGATTTGTTAACGACTGGAAATTATTAAATTTAAAAGCTCCTATTGCATTCTTTAGTAGCTGCTTTCGCCATAACTGCTACTTAATTCTGATGCTAGCTCTGCATTGAATCCATTAGCCATACCTAAAGATCCATTAATATTTGAAGATTTCTTCTAAGACTCAATTAAATCATTTAATTATTTATATAAAAATTTTAATGGCGACTTGCGACAATTCAAATGCTCTTATTCCATACAAACTGAACACCCTATTGAATTCTTGTTTATCCTACATTTTTTTTCAGTGCAAGCATAATTGACTAATTCGCCTGTGTGAAAACCTCCTTTTTCACACTCTACATAACTTAGCTTTTAAAATACTTACCTATTATTTTGAATAAATGTAAAATTATATTTCTTCCATAAATTTTAGAAATTTTATTAAAAATATTTGAACTCATTTTAGCTAGCTTTCAAATTGTTTCTTTAAAGCTATAATGTTGCTTTGATATATTCAACATACATTGTAAATTTCCTAAAAATACTAAAAAATTAAGCTCAATCTGTTAATATACTGATCATTTCAACCTTATATATATTCCAAACTTTATAAATATCTTACATTTATTTAATAAGTTAACTTGGGCTTAATTTGAACTTCCTTTTTGCTTTTTTAATAGTTTTTATTAGAAAGTAATATATCTGTTTTATGATATGTCTACTGAATTATATTGAATATTAATTAATTCAAGAATTTTATAACTAAATTATCTTTCTCTATTAAATTAATAAATAAATAAACAAATAAATAAAAATTTTTCCTTTAATTTTATTTAAACTATATAACAATTTTTGATATAGAAGCAAAGAGATTAAAAGTGGATTTTAATGAAATTCAATCAATTATTGATTCCAATTCAGATCAGATATGTTATTCTGTATACTGATTTTTTACAATTTCTATTCTTTTTTTATCTTAATCATTTATTACAAATAAGATTTATTATTAAAAAAATCAAATTTAATATTTCTACTATATATTTATTTTCTTATTAAACTATTTATTTATTTACTTATTTGAATCGTTAAAAATTTAAACTTATCAATAAACAAATCAATAAATAAGAAAAATTAATAACTTACTAAGTTATATATATATATATTTAATTATCTTCATAATTTTTTGTTATATTTGGATTTAATTGATTTTAGATACTCATTTATGCTTCATTCATAAAATCTCTGAAGGATCTATAGATGTTATTTCTTTTTAATAGTTATTGGCAAAAACATCAATAACTCTAGATACAATTTATCTCCAACTTGTAGGTTTGAAAGTTATCAAATTTTGAGTAATCAAGTCAAGCTTTTAATCAAATTCCTCAAATCTCCCATCTACATAACAATCTTTAGGCTTAACTATAGAACGGAATTTATGAGTCTCTATTGCCTAAGGAAAATTCCATAAATCAGGAGGTCTAGTAGAATTAATTTTTTAATCTGAAAATTCCTATTCTTGAAGCTTCTCTAATTTTAAACGAGCCTCCACTCTTTATTGATCATGACGGTCTTTAACCTTTGGAGTAAATCCTTACAAAATAATATAATCCTCGATATCTTACTAAACTGCAGGATTAATACGAGAGATTTAATCTACACAAACCTCAAATAAATCAAAAATCTCTTAGGATACATAACCTTCAAGGTAAAAATAACGTCCGTATTTTATCAGATCACTTTCTATTGCTGGGTCCTCTATCTTATCTTCTAATTGATCTGCAAAATTAAAAACCTCTTATTTATTTGTTGGAGATCTGATAGAAGTTTTTACAGGTAGTAGTTGAGACACTGACTTTAACATTTTAGTTTTGGTAGAAGTATGGTAGATTGCATTGTTATAAGTAGCGCTTGTTGTAATACTGGCATTAAGCATTGAAATATCACCTTTTCTAGGAGTCAGTTCTTCTAAAATTTTTTCTTTGTCTGATTCTTTGGTATCTTATCTGTCTCTAGCCAAAAATGATAAATTCACAGAAATATTATTCGCGTTTGGTGAAGTAACTTAGTTATTAGATGAGTTAAAAAAAGATGCATCCTTTGCTTCTTGTGTTAAATTATTATTATTGTTGTTAATATTTGGCAAAATATTTATTGCAATAGCTTTGGTATTATCAGCTGAGGCAAGGTTATTAACTGATACGGTTTTGCCTAATTTACTGGCAAGTGAATTACTCTTTTGTTCTTCTTTCATTTTGTTTAAAATTTGAAGGCGCTAATTTCTTTCCTCTATCTATCTTTCATTTTCTTGCTTCTTGAGTTTCCAGTTTTTCATGTGTTAAATCAATTTAAAAACTACTAATTTAGGTATTGAGCTATTTACTGTGTTTTCATCTTTTTTAAGTAAATTGTTTTCCAGGTAAGGATTGGCTTCTTTAATTATTAATACAACTTTATAGACAAAGTTAAATAGCTCTCTTCTCAAGGGAGTACCTAACAATCTATCTGCAATCAATTCCGATTTAACCAAATTTTCAATTTCTCTAACTAGTTCTTCATTTTGGCAAAGAGGAATTTTCCAGAAGTTGATACCATAAGCGAACAAATCCATGAGCTGTTTTTGCATGGCCTTGAGATTTTCTCTTAATGGCTATCAATTTATATGATATATTTAAAATGATTTTATTTAAATTAAAAAAAATAATTTACTTGAAGGTAGAGCTTTTCACAAGGATTATTCTCCCAATTTTTATAACTTAGCTTATAAAAGGTTTTTCTTAAATCACATGTTGCAAAAAGCTTATAATCCTTACTATCTTCTTCAAGAACTCTCTAAACCTCTGAATATGCTTAACAGTATTTTTCAGTTAAAGCTTTGACTCTAAATGAATTTATCTAATTGAAAAATATAAAATAATTTTTTATTTGAAATAAAATGTAGTGCTTATTTATTTACCTCTCTTTCATAATCTGTTTTATATTTCTTATTGAAGTTTCTTTATATTATAAATATAAATAAATCAATTATCATAAAATAAATAGCAGCTATTCAAATAGCAATCAGTTAATAAATAAAAATTACACTAAAACTGTATTTATTTCTATTAAGTTATTTAAAGGCTCAAGCACTTTAGCAATCTTGTTATCATAAATTTCTTTATGACCTGATTTTACATGTGGGTTGTAATACTTAAAGAATTCGTTAATCGTCTTTTGTAAATTCTTTTTGTTTGTCTAAAAATTCTCAAAATCTAAATCCTCAATGTCGCCTAAATTTAAAAGAATCAAATTTAATGTTTTTGTCAAAATTCACTTTAAATAATTATTACAGAATGCCTTTAAAATATCACAGAATTTATGACGTAACGTCCAAGCTCTATCAGCATGCTCTTTGGTAACACCGCATTAAATTCCATCAATTATGATCTTTTCGTTTTCCTTATCTTCATGGGCGAAGAAAAACGATCTTATATGTTCATGCTTAATCTCTTTTATTTTTCCTGTTTTTGCCTTCATAACTTAAAAAAACTTAATCAGTTCATCATAATATTCCTACCAAGGACCATTTATATCTAACGTAGTCTCAGTAATAGGGGGATATTTTTTGAGCGCTTCACTCATTTCTTCCCATTTTTTGTACTCTGTACTCTCTTTCCATTACTCAAATTGTTGCTATAAAGTTTCTGGATCTACTTTCTTCTTAGGAGGCATTTCTAGTAGAATAATTTGTATTCAACAGCAGACTATTGTGTTTAATATTATTATTTTTTTACTTTTTTTTAAATTAGTATAACTAATTAATTATTTATAAAATTTCTTTTATTGTAAATATTAATTGTATAGAACATACATTAGATGTTATAATTTAATATTAGATTATCGTTTAAAAGTAATTCAATATTTTAATAGTTATTTTATTTATAATCTTATTTTTATTTTTATTTATTGTTAAGTATGTTTTTATTAAGATTTTTGTAATCTGTTTGGAAAAAGAAATTGTTATTGATGATAAGTATGTTAATAGAGTAATAGTGATAATATTAATTAACATATAATGATTTTAAGAGAGTTAAATTTTATAACGCATAGTTCCTATTAGCAATAAGCATTTTTCTAATAATTATGTTTTAATTTTGAATTTAATCTACAAGTTAAAAATAAAATTTAGTCTTTTAGTTAGATTGTTCGTTCAGATTTAACCTATTTGAATTTTTCTTTTATCATAATGCTATTAGTCTCATAGAAAAGAATGAAGTAATATGGAAATTTATAAAGCTGCGCCAAAAAACTTTTTGCTGAAAGGCATTTTAATGAGATGTATGATGATTATACTATACTATCAAAAGTATTTCTAAAACATCTTTCTAATCTACAATGTTTATTTTATCTCATTTTATTTATTTTTTTTAAAAAACTTTTCCATCCACATTCATTATTTTCTTTAACCAAATATCTTTTTTTTTCTTAAATTTAATTAATTATGAAAATTTTCAAACAGCTAGATTTTCTTAATTAATTTGTGAACAATAAAAGTTAGATCTAAATGAAAGAAGAAAAATATCAATTATCTTTCTAATAATTAGAAAAATATAAATTTAATTAATTAAAATTTATTTAATAACAAATATAATAAATTCTACAACAATTTATGTCAATAATTTAAAATCATAAAAATTAAATACACATTAAAAAATTTGATTGTTTATAATTTATTTTATACCATAATTTTAATTTCATCTAATCATATAGAAACATACTTAGAATCAATTGTACTTTGAATTAAATGATTCTTTCATTCATTAATTATATATTGTAAAAACACCTTTAATTTTAATATATTTAATAAATTGCATTAATTATGTTAAAAATTCTACTATAAAAAATGTAAAGATTAAGTGATAACAATTAAATGAAATTTAAAAATACAATTTTAAATAAAAAACAATATATCTGTGCTTATTTTAATTCATAAATCGATTTTTTTTCGGACATAAAGGATATATATTTAGTTAATAAGATTTTGAGCTTTAAAAATCATTTAATCATCTATACAATTTTTTATCTTTATTTTTTATAGAAAAATGAGGGTTTAATGTTTAAGTATGTTTAAACAAAACGTGATTTATTTTATTAAATTAAATACTCTACAGTTTTTTTAAAATAGTAAATCTAAAACTTAAAAATCAATAACTTAAAAAATGAGATATTTTTATAAAATAATATATTTTAGTAATAAATTATATACCATACATAATTTTAAAACTAAAATTTTTGTCTCCTAGACCTTTATTTTCATATAGCATTAAATAATAACCTCATATTTTGCAATAAATTTTTTTAGTTACCACAAATTAGATCTAACAATATATAAATAAATATATCTAACTTTGTTATATTAAATTTATATTTTAATTTTGATTTCAACTTATTGAATATACATAAGATATGTAATAAGACTTTTCAAAATAAACAATTCTTAAGTTTGATTTTATTTTTAGAAAAATAAATTATTTGTTATATAACCATTAATATTTAATGTTCGAAAATACTTGTTTTTTTAAAATAAGATATTTACAGAAGATAATAAATAATATTTCCTATTTAATAAATAATAATATATTCAGGTTTTTTATTTTTTGCTTATGTAGATATTTATACAGTTTATAAAAAAAAATATATTTATAATTATAAAGTTCATTATAGTTAATTACCTTCTAGCTTTTGTAAGATATAAAAATAATTTTATTTGCCAGATTTGGTAGAGTGGAATTGTTAGATACTATTCTTTTACAAAAATAAATAAAGAGTTGCTAGTTGGCAATATGTGTCAAATTAATTAATTTTGTCAATTACTTCAACTTTTATTTTTTATATAAGGTGAGTATAAAAGTATCTTAAATCAATGATGTTTCTAGATTCTAAAAAAAAGGTAAGCAAGCAAATATAGGTTTAACTTTTCTGCTAAATTAAGGTTGTAATAAATGATAAATTAAGTCAGGAACACTAAATTAAATTTTTGTATTGAAGACTTCTATTTTAATTAATATCTCTTTGCAAATTAATAGAAAAATATTGTTTCTCACTCTATTTGATGTTCAATATTCTTTTTAATCAATCAAATAAATATTCTTTGGTTTTTTTCTGATATAATGATAAACTATTTGTGTTTGATGGGATTTTGAAATTTTCATAAATAAATTATTAATCTAAAAGAAGTCAAAACAAAAATTATATAAGTATAATTGAATTTAAAATATGAATAAATTAACATTACTTTCTATTGGTATAATTACTGTAACTCTAGCGGGAGTTGCTCTTTTAGCTATCCCTAAAAAAGACTAGCTCAGAGAAGTTTTTATCTTATAATCGGAACTTTCTCATGCTGAATTGAAAGAACATTATGAATAATGGAAGAGCAAACATTAATAGACTAAACAAACTCTATTAGGAGATTCTGAATACTCTGAGACTTATAGATTAACTAACTTTAAGGAAAATCTTTTAAAGATTAGCGAGCATAACAAAAAATTCATAGATGGTCACTATTCTTTTACTATGAAACTCAATCAATTTGCTCATTTAAGCTCTGAGGAATTCCAAGGTAAAGAATAAAATAAATTACTCTTCCATAATTAACTAGTATTCCTAGATTTAATAGATAGAAAATTTACTTTACAAAATTTAGTAAAGTGATAATTGCAAATAAATTTCTTTTATTAATTATAAAGGAAAACCTAAAAAGGTAAATAAATCTTTAATGTTTTAATATAAAAATAGAATTGCACTTATCTGATTTATCCTATGAAGAAGAAATTCCTAAATAATATTTATCAATGCCTGCTTCTAACTAAGATTTAAGTACTTATTCTAATGTTAAGGAACCTACTAATTTGATTAGCAATAATACTATTCCTTTATGGAAAAAAATTATTGATTTGTATGTAGATGCTTTTAAATATTTATTCAGTCAATCATCAGATTCTGATAGACCCATGGAAATCGATTGGAGAAATAAAATGCATCAACCATTAGAATAAGGTGCTTGTGGTTCTTGTTATGTAAAATTTATTTAAAAAAATTTTTTTTATTAAAAAATTTATTATAAAAAAGACATTTGCAACTACTAGTGCTATGCAAGCTGTTTTAGGTAGCAATAAGCTTCTTTCTACTTAAGAGTTGGTTGATTGTGATGATAGAAATAAAGGATGTAAAGGAGGTATTCCATAAAAGGTTTATTCTTATGCTGCTTATCTTGGAATAACTTATGAAGAAGAATATCCTTATATTTAACGCCAAAGAACTGGATGTGGAGTCAACTACAATGACACAAGCAAAAGAGTAAAAATATCCACTTATTACGATGTTTAAAGTAATGCTGAATCTTTAGAAACTGCCTTGAAATACGCCCCTGTCACTGCAGCTATTGATGCAAAAAGCTTGCAAATGTATGGCTCCGGTATTTATGATTTCCCTTGTAGCATCGATAGAAACGATGCTAATCATGCTGTAGTCATTGTTGGCTATACTTCTGAGTATTTCTTAATTAGAAATTCTTGGGGACCTCACTGGGGAGAAGAAGGCCATTTTAAAGTTAGAAAGGAGAGTAATAATAAAGGTACTTGTGGTTTATACAACGACATGAGTTATCCTTATATCAAAAAATGAAAACCTAATCTAAAAATATAATAGATAATAAAAAGAGTATTTATATGTCAAATTTGAAAAATAAAAAATAAAACTGTAACAAATTAAAAAATTTTTAAAAACTAATTTCTAAATTATCTATTATAAATATTTTAAAAATTAAGTGGTTATTTCATTAAACTTAAAAAGGGTGCAGCAAAATATACTATTAATATATTTGTCTTATAAATGTGTTAGAATTAATTTAAGAATAATAAAAATATGATGATTTTAATTAAATTAATCTTTAAAAATAAGTTTTTTAAAATTTTACAAAATTCAACTTTTTTAGAAATAAATTTTTTAATTTTTCTAATAAAAAACCATTTTTTAAAATGGATTGATAAATATTTAACCCATTTACAAAAAGAATTAATTGTTTAAAATTTATCTTCTTAAAATCAGTTTTTGTAAGAACAAATAATTATTAAATTTTTAGTGAAGATTTAATTTTTGAAATAACAACTTTGATCTCAAATATCTAAATATCTGAAATATTAATCCATTAGATTTTTTTTAATTCCATAATTTATTTTATTATTTATTAACAAATTTTAAATAAATATTAAAATATCAATAAATTATTATTTTTTTAAAGGAAGAAAATAATTTAAATATCAAAACTGATAAATGAAATTTTGTATGAAATTTGATTTGAGATTTTATATAATTATACAATTACTGGTATAAGTAAATAAGTATTTGACAAAATAATTTGAAGATGTTTATAAAATAATTTATATTATATTTAATTTATATTTTTGTTGGTTATTAATTATCGAAAAAGAAGTTTGCACTTTTAATTAGTATTTTAGGTGTTTTGTTAATAGACATATTGTTTAATGGTTAAGTCAAAGTATTCAGATTGCCTCAAAATTTAGAAACTAATAGCTTAATCATATCTTTGTATTTCACCAAAATATTAAAAAACATAGTAATTTACTCAATCTATTAGTTTTTGTAAACACTAAAACTAATACCTTTTTTGTCTTGTTTTTTATCTTGGCAGCATATTGAACAAGCATTAATTTTACTTTACTTTTAATCTTACGGTATCATATCACAAAGTTCTATTTTTAAATTTCTCGCTTCATGGCAATCTTGACAGAAGCTATGACCACAAGGTTAATGAGTGATAGCTTTGTGGAGGTATTAATTACATCTATTACATTTTAAAAGATCCTTTGCTGAATATTGAATAGCTTCTAATTCTTGTATAAATTTATATTTTTCAACATTGGTTAGCTAATCTTTTAACTTTTGTTCAATAGATTTAATGTGGTTTTGATTTTAATTATATATATTCTTTAAGTTATCTACTTAAACATTCAAATAATCTAAGGAAAAAAGAGAAATCCTATCGCTTTCAGAAAGTTAATTTTCATTCAAAGACTATCTTTCTTAAATTTATTTTTTAACTGCAATAATATCTTTTTCTATACATTCCATTGAAATTCCTGTAAGATGTTTAAACGTTTTTGAATATCCATCATCTTGTTTAAGTATTTCTATCTTTGTTTCCAACATTTCGATTGTAGCTTTTAAGATTCTTTTTTCTTGCTACTATGCAACCAAATCTTCTTAAAGAATTTATAATTTATGATTAAACTGCTAGCTAGCAAGCTAAAGTTCAGAAAATTATTCCTTTTACTTTTTTTAGTCATCAATCTTAATAATTAAGAAGTCTTTTAAAAATTCAGGTGTAATATTTTAGTTGGTATTAATAGCACTCCAATTATTGATATTTGTAAGATCATTTAGATATTTCTAATGTAATTACTCAGCAGATCTTAAATTTTGTTATGTCTTATTCAACTATTACTGTTTTATTTAAAATATAAAGATTAAAATATATTTTTACTCTTTAATTTTACTTTTAAAAATGTATTTTCATCCAAAAGAGTTTAATATTCTGGTGAATCCCTTCTTTACTCTATCATTTCATTTTTAATGCTTTAGAATTGCTTTACAACAGAAGTTACATTGTTTTCTTTTTGATTTAAAGTCTCTTTTAAAGTAGCTATATTTTCTTATAAACTCTAAATAAGCTTATTTTGAGAAGAAATAAGTTCATTCTTTCTTTTTAAGTCGCATTATAAGTTATCATTATGACTTTTTAATTCAGAAATGATTAACTATTTTTATTCAAGGTGTCTATCATGAGCCTATAAATAATAAAATATAAATTATTTGATTAAATTAAAAATTATTTTTATTACATCGTTGATATCTTTGAATGATTTAAGCCTAGCTAACGAAAGTGGTTTAGATTATTGTTTAATTTGAGAATTTTGAAGGCTAATAGATTTTAGCGCTGAGTCACTTGTGCCTGTATCAGATGTAGAATATGATTAACTTACATCTACTGGGTTTTTTTGATTTTGGATTTCTACTAATTCAGTGAATGATTCAATAAATTCTCCGAAATTAACTGTGTTATTTTTATTTAATTTTCTTTATTGATTTAATTAACTGGCATTTCTAATTAGAAAGCTTGGCTTATTTTCTTAATTTATAGGACTTTTAGATTCCTTTAATATTTTAGGAGTACTGAATCCTCTCAGTCTACTTTGATTTTAGTTATTTTACTTAACCTGCTCTATTATTAAACCTAAATTTTAAATTTAACATTTTATATTATTTAATTTGTTAATTTTTTATATAAGAATAAATTTTTGTATTAAATATTTACCCATATTAGCCATATTAGGCGATTTTTCTGCAGTTATCTTAGCAATATTTTTGTTATCCATTTTATTTTCTGTTTTTAATAAAAATATATAATCAACTTTAGTTTCTTTGTAAGTAATTAACAATCAATTTTAGTAAAGGATCACTTTATTACATTTAATATTCTAATAGCGGTTAGCTCCAGTATTTTTGCAAGATGTAAACATAGTAGCTGAAATTTCAGGCAGTGAGTTCACTTTGACTTGAAAAGAATTCATTTTTAAGAATGACATTTTCTATTTTTCTAAAATTTAATAGTTTATTGAAAAAGTTTAGAAATATAATTATATATTATATTATTATAATTAATTTTCATATAGCTTTTACAAGCAATTATTTTGGTATTAACATGTAGAGTTTTAGTATTTTTTATCTGTTATTTAATAAATCAATTAAATGATACCTTTACTTGTTAGAAAAACAATACACTTGAAAGTTAAAAGCGTGAATGCATGAGTATATAACTAAATTAAATAAAACGGGGTAATTATTTATTTGAAGAAATTAATATATCAGTAATCAATCATTTCAAATTATAATAAATTTATATTTATGATTATTTTAAAATAACTGAAATTCTTTTTTTTTGGTAATAGATTAATAGAGGTAGATTGAAAAAATAAGATATTGAAATTTTTAAATGGCTATCATCCATAAAAGTAATTAATTCATTTTGAAGTTTTTTTAAAGCATTTATTTTAAAAACCCTCATTGTATATTATTTTATTGCTAATATTTTGATCAAATTCTCTTTAAATTATAAAATATTTATGAAATTTCAGAAGCAATATTTGTGTCTTCTATTTATTTTTAAGATAATAAAAAATTTACGTTAAATCAAGTTATTTTATTTCTAAATAGAAAAAATAATAATCAATATCTTAAAGGATTATTTAAAGCAAATTAATTAAATAATAAATAAGAAAACATTTATATTTAAAATATGTTAATAAATTTATACTAATCAAATTTAAAGAGGCAATGACAAAACAAATGTGATTGAATATAAATTACTATTATTCAATTAAAAAAATATTCATAAAATATAATATAATATATTTACTAACATTTTTAAGTAAAAGATATTAACGTTATTTACTTAATCTATTAATGACTTAATTGTTATCAAAACTAAGTTATGATATATTTTATAGTTATTATTTTTTATATCTCTAAAATTATAAAGGGATCGACTAATATTTTTTTGTTAATATAAATATTATTAATTATTTAATTTGTAAATCTATAAATCTCATTAATTATTGGCAGAAAAAAGGAAAGATATATTTTTTTGCTATTATATTGTATTCCACTTAAATTTTTCAAAAGATGAATCAATTTTTTTAAAGATAAAAAAAATAAACTAAAAGATATTACATTTTAAATAAAATTTTTTTATTCGAATTTTATAAAAATATTATTTTTTTTAACTGAAATAAAGAGTTTTTAAAAATGTATGTAAACAAAATAAGGTATTTTATTATATATTATAGATGCTAGATTTCTATTTTCTTTATCATATAGATAAATTATGTGTATTTGATTTTTAATACTTGTAATTTTTACTTTTTATTATTGTTTTCTTTATATAAATTAATGATTTTTTTTTTAATATTCTATTCGTTTATTTTATGTTAGAGTATATTTTTAAGATTTATAATACATAGAAAAAGAGAGTAAGTTAGTTTATTTAAAGATTCGATTTTCCAGCTCGTTGATTCCAAAGATAGAGAGTAAATATATTAATAAAGGTAAGTTAATTTTGAAAAATGATCACTTATGAAAAAGATTGTAATATTATTGCCGTTAAATAGTGTGTTTTGTTTTCATATTTTTATGAAATTATTTCTTAAGAAAGAATAATTTTTAATAATTTAATAATTCGAATTAATCCATCTTTCTCTTCACTTAAATGTAAAATGAAGTTATAAAGTAGAAATTAAAATGTTTTGTAGCGGTTTTCGATTTCAAAAATTATATGATCTGATTCAATCCATGCTTACTTATTATAGGGTCAATAGCATAATGTTTATCTTTGTAAAATAACTCATTATGCAATACTAAGAGTTTTAATTCTTGCGCCTTGACTCCTAAAATAGATTAAGGATAATATTTTCCTTCGCCATCTATAAGTTTTGATTGGATATTTGTTTTAAAGTGTGGAATTAAAAACTTGAATTTATTCATTTTCATTTCTTCTTTAATTTAATTGATTATTTAGAAATTAATTATTAATATTCAAACAAACAGGATTGGAATATATTAAAAATTGCTTTTTAAGAAATAAAATTTAACAGTAAAAATAAATCAATCAATTAATTAATTAATTAATTAGATATGCAAATTTATTGGCTACAGAATCTTATCTTAATTATTTATCTATTTACTTATTATAAGCAATTGCCTAATTTATTATGATTAAATAATACTTTTAGAAACTATAAAATGATTATTTATTTTTCTCTATATCAATTAATCTATCAAAAAGTAAATTAATAATTTATTTTATAAAAAATTAAATGTGCTTTTTCTTTAAAATTTAGATAGAATTTTATTTTTATTCCTTTCATAATTTTTTAAAGAAAATTCAAAAATAAAGAGTTATTTATTTTTTATAAAATAAAATAATTAAATTATTTTTTTATTTTAAAAATCAAATAATAAATTAATTAATTACTTTAATTTTTTTTTGATAATAATTTTAATAATTTTTTTATATTTACATATTATTTACAAATAGATTCATCTTCAAGTACATGGATTAATCCTTCTAAAAGATAGATAAATATAAATAATTTAATTAAATTATATCTTACAAAGTTTGATTATCTTAATAAAAATAGATAATTAAAAGATTTCCTTCTTTTTTTAAGTTTTCACCCTACTTCCTGAAAAAAATTAATTATTTCTTTGATATTAATAGTTAGAAGTTTTATTTAGTTTTTCATTTCCTTAGAATTGCATATTTTCTCATTAGTGCAGTATTTTTTATATTTCTTTCATTTTAATTTAGTTAAGTTAAGAAGCAAACAGAAAATTATTTTTTTTATTTTAAAAAGAAGAATCTAAATGCTCACAACAATTTTCTACTTAAAAATTGTTATTCAAATTTTATTTGTTAACACAATTTAAAATGAACATTTTGCTTAAGATGGTTTATAAATAAATTATTATTATTTTTTTTTGAAGTATTACTTTTGAAATATAGTATAATTAAAAACACTTAATCATAATTCATAAAATGCTTTTATTGTTTTCATTAGATATTAATTGAAAAGATTTAAAAAATATAATATTGATTGATCTTTTTTATAATTTAGAATAATCTTTTAAATTTAGGGGAGAA
Source organism: Tetrahymena thermophila SB210 (assembly GCF_000189635.1). Lineage (NCBI taxonomy): Eukaryota > Ciliophora > Oligohymenophorea > Hymenostomatida > Tetrahymenidae > Tetrahymena > Tetrahymena thermophila. The sequence goes on along the minus strand of NW_002476317.1, from coordinate 523,304 downwards.
TAGTATTTATTTCAATTAATTTATTATTTTATGGAAAATATAAGTTAAATATCTATTATCAATCTCTATCTTATTAGAATATTTAAGCTGTTTTTTATAGAGGGGTGAATTTAAAATGCGATTAATCAATAATATATAATAAAAACAAACATACATTAAAACAAAAAATTGAAGAAAAAAACAAGTTAGAATGATATCTGGAGAAGACGAAAACCAAATTATTTAAGTTGGATAACAAAGAATCAAGATATATCTAAAAAAATTGATAGGTGCAGGTGCTTATGGTAAAGTTTATTTATCTGATTATTACGAAAATGAATCAAGTTCCCCAAAAATATCTGCTACCAAAATTCTGGATAATAATCAAAAAGATCTCATAGATATTACTAGAGAAATTTAAATAATTACTTAAATTGAAGGAGAAAACATAGTAGAAGCATATCTTGCTTTTAAAAATACTAGTTAAGTATATATCGTTAGCGAATATTGTGAGCAAGGTACGCTTGATGATTATTGCAAAAAAAATAATTTAAGTATTTTAGACATTATGTAATTATTTAAGAAAATACTTGAAGGATATAAATTATTAAAGGCAAATAATGTAATCCATCGAGATATTAAACATGAAAATATTCTTATGAAGAATGGAATCCCTAAGATAGCAGATTTTGGGTTAGCTAAGGTCACCCGTGATAATACTATACAAAATGAACATACACTAAATAAAGGTACTCCTGTCTATTCTTCTCCTTAGGTATTTTAAGAAATTAGCTACAGTTATAAAGCTGATATTTATAGCTTAGGAGTTGTTCTTTATAAAATGATTTACAAAAAATATCCAAATAAGATTTCTAGTTATATGCAATTATTGAAATTTATCAAATAGCTTTAAAAAATGCCCATATAATCTGTAATCAATTTTGATGATAGTCCTGTTGTTATCTAAGAAATTAAAGATCTAATTTACAAAATGATGGCATATTAAGAATGTGATAGAATTACCTTAGAAGATCTTATTCCATCTGTTCAGAAAGTTATAGATATATTGTAAAAAGAAAATATTTTATAAAAAAATAGATTTGAATAAAATTAATAAGCTGTATTTGGCGTCACTCCTTAACCACCAGAGGATGATAATAGTTCATATGAAAATCCACCTAATAGAGCCAATACAAATTATAACATGGAATAATTTAATAAAAATCTTTAATTGCCTAACACAAAAAAAATACCCCAATAGCAGAATATGAACATCTAAGGATATGCACATAATAATCATAACTAATAGCAAGTATAGTTAAATCCTTAGCCAAATAATAATTGTATTCCAAAATAAGAAGACTTATAAAGAAATTCTATTTCTTCTCATTATTAGAAAGGCTAACAAAATTATTTATAAGATTGTAATCTGATCCCACAATAAATTTCAAATTAATATAATTCAATTGCAAATTTTTAGCAGCAAGCATAACAAAACAATTTTACAAATAATAATGACAAATTTCCATAGTAAAATTTTGATTCAGCTTAAAGATAATCAAATGAAAATTTCTTAATTTAAAACTAATAATCTGCTTAGAATGTTATAGGTATTTAGCCAAATGAAAATAAATTAAAAAAAAGATTTAATACACTTTAAGGTGATGATATATTTGGCTAAACTCCAAAGTATTCTTAAGATTTTAATCATATCCCACAATAATTTTAAAATCAAAAAAATCCAATTGTAAATTGTTAGCAGCAGCAAACATAACAAAATTATTTTACTAATAATAATGACAAATTTCCATAGTAAAATTTTGATTCGGCTTAAAGATAATCAAATGAAAATTTCTTAATGTAAAACTAATAAAATTATTCTTCAAATAATAATAATTAATTTCCTTAATAGAAAGCTATTGATTTAAAAGGAGGCTAACCTATCTACTTTTAATAAAATTATTATTCAAATAATATTAACAACGCTCAACAGTATGAAAATAATAATATAATAAATTAAAATGAAAATTATTAACAACAACAAAATCTTTCAAATAATAGAAGAAGCTTATTCATCCCTAAATAACTAATAAATGCTGATGAAAAAAAAAATATTTAGCTAAATAATTAAAATTATTAGTATTAACAATAATAATAATAGTAATAAATTAATCAAATTCCTAATACAAACAGAGCAAAAACATTATAAGGCATGGATAAGAATGAATTAATATAAATTTAAAAAGAAATGAACAATCTATCCATTAACCAACCAAACTAAAATCAAACTCATTAATAAACCGCACAAAATATATAACAATACCCCATACAAAATATTAACTAAGATATTAATGGCTAAAGAAAAGAAATTAAATAAAATGAAAAATATCTTTAGCTTTAATTACCTAAAAACTATTAAATCTAAGAATAAAATTTGAACAATTTAACAACTAAAAATTAATAAACATAACCAATATAACCTATGTAAGTTTAATAAAACAGTGGTTAGTAAATTTAGAATATCTAGCAATAACCTTTTATAGTATAATAATAAACTTAATATTAGTAAAACATTTAACCATAATTACAGCCAAGTTAGTTATTCAATAATATTAATTAGTAATAATCAATTACTGAATAATAAAACAAATTTCATTTCTAATAATTCCCATAATATAAATCTAAAACAGCATAATTCTAATGAAATTATTTTTAAGATTTTTTAGTAAATTTATATTTTTTTTTGTATTAATTCTTGACCTTTTTATATTATTTTTAATATAGTTATTTAATTAAGGCTATGATAAAATATTTTAAATCTTTTATTTATATATTAAAAAGCAAAAATTTGCTTATAAAATTTGTAAAACATTAAATTTTTTAATTTTTCAGTATTAATTTTTTTGAAATTGAAATCTAGGCATTTAAAGATTATTTTATTAATTTAACAAACTAAATCTAACACTTTTATATTATCTATTAATTTATTAAGATATTTAATAATAATAATGAAAAATTTAAAATTAAAATAAAAAAATGTTTGTATGAGAAATATTTATAATTTTTAATTTATATTTGAAATAATAAAAGAAATTTTAAAGAATTGAATGAAACTATAATATTAATAAAATAAATTTAATTAATAAGACTAGACCTTATTTTAACTATTCGTAATTTCAAAAAATAAAAATTATTTTAAAAGTGAAAAAATAATTTTAAAATTTATTTTACTTAATTATTTATTTATTGCTTTGTTTTTATTTAATAATGTACATCTGTTTTTGCTTTTCCAAACAAGTATTTACAAAATAATTTATTTAAACAAATTATTGGAATAAAGATAAATAAAAAATAAAAAGATAGGTTGCAAAGCTTGCATTAATATAAGCAAGCAAGTAGCTCAAAAAATAATCAACTCAAGTGACTGACTTATTGCATGCCTTTGCATATAAATATGTTTAATATATATACAATCAATCAATTAATCAATCAAAATATATGAAGCTGTGAATGAGATAAATAAATAGAAAATGAAATGATTGATATGAATAAATGAAGAAATAATAAAATGAATGAGAGAAGAATAAAGTGGATAACAAAAAATGAATGAAAAGGACTAATTTTGAAAAAGAAGAATAAAAACAAGAAAAGATAAAAAGATATATTTTTAATTCAATATTGTGGGGAGAGATCTAATTAATCATGAATTGGGAGAAAATTAAAACTAGGTCAATACTAAAGGAAGGATAAAAACAGAGAAAAGATTAAAGAAAATTAATAAAGAAATTAAAAATAGAAAGTCAAGATATACATATAAAGCAGAAATGAAAGTAATTTTTTTTCTTTGTTTTGAAGCAGAATTTATAATATAATTCTAATAATAGAATAACAAAAATATATTATAATCCAAAATCCTATCTGTTTTAACATATTCTATTTTATTAAAAAATAGTTCAACATTAGTTATCCTCTCACTGGTGCTCAAAAGTGCATCGAAATCGACGACGACAAGAAATGGTAAAGATATTATCATAATTAATCAATTGTTTGTTTTCATCATCATCATTTATCTCACATTCCTTCAGCAATATTTTTTGCAAGAAACACACTAAAAAAAGGAAAATGGTTTTAGCGAATATTTAGAATTCTAAAAGAATTAAAGTGGTAAAAAATGATTTTGAGGAAAGTCTGTATCAGTAGAATTTATTTTTAATAGGTTTTCTCAGCATAATTTTAGCTAACAATTTTTAGAGGGAAGAATATTAATTTTGAGCAGTATTTGAATTTTGATGCCAAATAGGAAGCTGAGATTTTGAATAACGCTAAATTCTATCATTTTCCTACCAACAAAGATATTGAAATATAATGATGATGATGAAGCTATTTTGATTTCATTCGGATATAAATTATATTCTGAAACACTCTAATTATATTTTAAGAATAACTAACAATTTTTCTTTTATATATAGCAACATCTTCATGGACAAGAAGATGGGTCAAGAAGTCGAAGGTGATACCTTGGGTGACGAATTCAAGGGATACGTCTTCAAGATTGCTGGTGGTAACGATAAGGACGGTTTCCCCATGAAGCAAGGTGTCATGGTCAGAGGTAGAGTTAGACTCCTTCTCAGTGAAGGTCACTCTTGCTTCACCAGCAGAAGATCTGGTTTCAGAAAGAGAAAGTCTGTCAGAGGTTGCATCGTTGGTCCCGATATGAGAGTTCTTGCTCTTCAAATCGTCAAGAAGGGTGTTGCTGAAATCGACGGTAAATAAAATTATAAAATATAGATGTTTTATTGCTCTTGGATATATTTATTTAATTGATTGATGTAATTGTGAATGTCTTTTCTATGATAGTCAATTTAAGCATTTTCTCAGTTTCTTTAGTAGATTTAGTTCTTTTTGAAGAAAACTATGATTTTAATTGAAATATTAGAGAAATAGTAGATAGGTAGGTAGGATAATACTTTTTAAAGTAAAAACGAATAGATAATATATTATTATTAACTCAAAATAAGTCAAAAGTTCAAATATCTATTTTTTTTGTCAATTCTTTGCTTGAAAATGAATAGTAAGATATCTATCTAACTATCTATCCACTATAGGTTTCAAATATTAATTAGTATCAAAACTAAGGACAAAATTAGCTTAGAGTGAAAGCAATAATCTAAATAAATAAATCAATCTATTAACCAATTAATAGCTCTCAAAATTAAAGATAGCAAAAGTATTTAGTTTCCCTCAAAGTTTAGAAATCATTCATTTGTATAATTAACCAATCAATATGATCAATAAATTAATTAATTTTCTGTTTCAAATACTTCTGTTTTATAAGAGCTAATTAATAAATAAATGCATTTATTCTATTTACAGCTAGATAAATAGACAGCTGGAGGTATCTTAAATCAAACAATCAACATAATTACAATAATATTCTAAATGCTTATTTTAAGTAAATTTAGATATTTAATGTAAATTAATTAATGTTTGCACTAAAATATACAAAAGATTAAATGAATTAGCTTAAATATGTATAGCTTGCTATTAATTATACTGGATAAGTAACTAAAACTTAAAAATAATTTAGTGATCTATACTATGATTTGATTAAATTGCACAGTAAGATGCTAACTTACTCAAAAATTATCATTAAAGAGACTCATTCAGTCACATACTCACAATTAAATTTAATATCCAAGACAATTAATTCATTGATTTTTATAAATTTCTTTCTCTCTATAAAAAAATTAAAATTAACTTATTTTATCTAATTTAGGTCTTACCACTGTTACTTTACCCAGAAAGCTTGGTCCCAAGAGAGCTAACAACATCAAGAAGTTGTTCGGCTTGAAGAAGGAAGATGATCCCATTCTCATCAAGAAGTCCGTCATCAGAAGAACCTTCAAGACTGCCAAGGGTAAGGATAGAACAAAATGCCCCAAGATCCAAAGACTTATTACCCCTGAAAGAATCCTCAGAAAGAAGGTTTACAAGGTAAAACTTACAAACATCTATCTAGTTAATTTAAATTAACTTAATATTCTTAATAATAGGCTGAAAAGACCCAAAGATACGTTAAGACTAACGCTGCTAAGGAAGAATACGAAAAGTTCTTAAGTGAATGGAAGAAGCAAAGAGCTGCTAAGGCTCACGCTGCCAGCGCTCCCGTTGTTGAAGCTCCCAAGAAGGTTGAAGCCCCTAAGAAGGTTGATCCTAAGGCTGCTAAGACCACCCCTGCTGCTACCAAGGCCACCCCTGCTGCTACCAAGGTTGCCCCTAAGACCCAAGCTGCTAAGACTACTACCCCTGCTCCCGCTGTTAAGGATGCTAAAAAAACTACCAAAAAGTGATTTTGATAACTTTTATAAATAAGTACTATACCGAACAATTAGTAAAAAGTAAATATTTAAACAATGTGAACATAATATTATTTCGAAAATATATAAAATATGTTTTTTTGTTTCATACTTGTTAATTTTTTATTTAAACTAACAAATCTAACATATTGCAACATTCTCGAGATACTTCATTCTTATATTTATGTCTTGTTCTTAAAATTATATAAATCATATATCAAGTTGAGACTTTCAATCTCAACTTATTTAACAAACAAACAAATAATCGAAATATAAATAAAAAGTATAAAATTTATATTATTATTGATTCATGAAAAAATTAAAATTACAAATTTCTTGCAAACTATAAAAAAGAAAGCTAAAAAAAATTTCTATCAATAAATATTACCCAAAAAATCAATCAAAGCTCGCATTATACAGCGATAAGCTGATTTTTCTCAGTTTTTACTATTTTGCCTTCAAAAATATCCAACAATTTTGTATCTTTATAAAATCTTAATTCTTTATTATAATTCTCAACATTATTTGAAATAAAATATTAAAAATAAATATCCCAATTACCAAGGAGAATTTAAAATAAAATTTATATTTTTTTATTTATTAAAAAAAAATTAATTAAAATAATTTTTTTAAAAATCAATTTAATATTAATTCTATTATGTATGAAGTTTAATAAATTTTTCAAAAGTAAATAAATTTTAATTAAATTTTGTGGTTCTTGTTTAGGTTGAGAGGTTTTATAAATTAAGTTCGTTAAATTTTTTATTGAAAATAACTAACAATATTATTAATATTTCTTAATTTATGAAAATTAGCGTAAAAAAAAAATATAGTTATTAATTAAAAGAAAAGATATTAATTAATCTTTTAACAATAGTAAAAAAGAAAATGCTATCAGACTATTTTAAAAGTAGTAGAGTTTTGCTGAATAGTTTTTTAATCCAGAACCAGCGCGATAGAAATATCAAGTATATGAAACAGTTTTTTAAGTGAAGACCATTCTAAAATGGTATTTAAAACTCTCTACTGAAACAAATATGTCTTGGATTTAAAAGGATTAATCAAATAATAAAATAAATAGATATAATTTTACAACAAAGAAATATGTAAAATGAAGAATGTATATATATACTCAAGAATATATAAAATATTATTTTAATAATTTTTCTTTTGGATATATTATAATAAATAAAAATTGAGATTATTAACTGCCACTTAATAATTTCAATTTACTTTTTTCATTATTTCTATTTTCTTCTTTCCAATTTCATTTTTCAAAACATTATTAAAATGATCTGAAATATCCTGCCAAACAGTGCCCATCTAAGTTAAATTTATGTTATAGATTATTATAAAAACATCATAACAAAATATTAAAAATAAGCATGAATTGAAAATAAAAATAGTAAAATATTTGTTTATTAATATCTAAATAAAATTTAACGATAAAAATTTAAATAAAAAGAAGAAATATAAATAAAAAAATACTTCTGCAACAATAGATTTTTGTAAATTGCAGTACGTCATAAAATGCTTTGAATAAGTATTAGCACGATTATGTAATATTTTTCGAGTTCCAAGCAGCATCATCTCATTATAGTAGCCTACTTACTCATCCAATTCTTTCAATATCTTTTTTGATAATATATTATTTTTTGAGTTTAAATATTTGTTTAAAATTTTTGTTCACTTTTGAGGGATGGTAAACTGCCTCCTTTGATGATCTAAAGATATTTGAAAAACTACTTTCATTTGAATCTATTTTATATTTGATAATATATGTAAACAAAAAGCTCATCAATCTCTATAATAAATCTACCTTTTTTAGCAAGGATTTAGTTCAACTCATTTCTTGTCTTTACAACTTCTTTTAATCCTGTGAGATTGTCTTTGTGGAATTTGAAGAAATTATAAAAGTGATTTTAGAAAATTTTAATTTGATCTGAAAAGGAATTCGCTTGCATTACACACATATTATTCATTATTTTGTATGTTTCTTCTAATTCCTTAATCTTTATTTTAGATGAAGTTAGTTAATAAATTTTAAACAAAAAAATAAAAATGCTAAATAAATTACCTAAGAAGATTGCATAGCTTTTTAATCGTATGTTACAACATTTGTGTGAAGCTGAGCAAAAGTATCACCCATTTAATGTAGAATACCTCCTACATGACCATAAGCATCCATTAACTATTTGGAGAGTTTTTTCAACTTTTCATAGCACTAATCATTTTCAGTAAAGTATTCTGATATTATTTAAGAATGATTGTTGCACTCAGGATTTTTGTTTAAATAGATCTAAAATATTTCCAAAAAAAAAATGATTTTTTAAAAATATATTTAAAAAAATTTTTTTATACTTTTCCTGAAGTTGTTTCTATTTCGTTTAAATTTTTAGGACGATTGCATTTTTCTGTTTCTTTTATTCTCTGTTTAAATATTTTATCATCGCCTATGGAAAGGAAATCTGTTATAAATTTAGAAGACTTAAGATCAGGCTAAGATAAAATCTCATATAGGAAACTTTCAAAATATCCTTTTCTCCTTTAGACAAGCTTATCATCGAGGGACTTCATTGTCTTTCCAGGAAGTGGAGGAATAGGTATACCTGGATACATTTTTATTAGAATATTTCTAAGCCAAATGAAATCATTTTATTTTCTTTTAACTGTCCAGTTAAAAGGCATTGTCTTAACATGATAGATAGCTAAATTACTTCCTCCAATACTGAACAAAGATCCTTGAACTATTTCATGCTCTACTATCGAAACTACGACTTCAGGCTTTACACCAACAACTGTTTAAACGCTCTTTTTACATGCTTTTTCTGTTTTGTATTTTTCTTCACTATTCTTATTGCTGTTTGGTACAGGTTCTTTTATTTGAGAAGTTAAATCTTGATTTTAATTTGTTTATTTTTAAGGTTATTTCTATGCAGCAGAACTAACTTATTAAGCAGCTTACTTATTTTTAGACTAATCCTAAACCTATTGAATATTGCTATTATTATTACTAATATTATTATTTATAGCTTTGACTCCTACTGCTGCAACTACTGGAGCAGCTACAGCTGTTTAAACATTTATTTGTGGATTTGGTTTTTGTGCTTTATTATTACTACCTATTCCACCAAATAAAAAATCTTCTATATCAATATCATTTGTTTTTTGTGTTTAAGGATTTTAGTGAACAGGTGCTGGGGGTTATGAAGGTATTTTTTATGGCTATTATTACTATTTTTATGCTGTTTGAGGTTAATAAAAACTACTGAATGGATCATTTTTATCAGATTAGTTTTATGAACTTACTGTATTAGTTGTTGATTGGAACATAGCAAAAGGATCTTAATTATTTCCTTAATTAACCATAGCAAAAGGATCTTAAGTTTTCCCTGTACTAATCATTGCAAATGGATCTGACTAAGATGTTGCAGTCCAATTATTATTGCTACTTTGGATATTGTTTCCTAAGGGATTACTCCAGATATGACTGTTTTCAAAATTTTGGGTTGGCATATTGCTTTTTTATGAGCTATTAAAATTTTAAAATGGATCAGAGGCTTTAATCAAGCTGCTCAAACCAGGGTCAAATTGTATTGTTTCAGAAAATTAAGGTTTATTTTTGCTCGCGTTCATATCATTTAAAGGCTATTAAGGTTATTAATTAATTTCATTATTCTTAATATTTTAGGATCCGGTATTAGGCTTGATTGCTGCTTCTTATTAATTTTATTTTGCTTAAACCTAACTTTGCTGAAAACTATAATTTTAAGATGTCTACATGTTTACTGAACTCTATTATTAAATATTTTATTAATTAAGACTTTACTAATTAAAATCTTATTAAAATCCTCCAAATTTCAAATCAGTTTATTTATTATCACTTTGTTTTTTCTCAAATTGTGGTTCCTCATGTACTTAAGGCTTCTCATGATTTATAGTAGATGCAGCAGCGCTGTATTAATTATCATATCCGTAAGGATTATTGGTATCATAATTCTATTATGGCTAATGAACTTAACTATTATAATCATTTGCATTGTTATTTTCTTGCTAAAGCTATGAGTTAGAATACTTATCCTTGAATTCACTTACTATCTTTAAAAATAATTTTAAATCAATAAATTTAATTTATTAAGGCATAAATAAAATCTATGAAATGTAAAAAATCTTACATTGACTAATTCGGCCATTGTCCATCTCTCAATATTTGTACCATCTAATATAATCATAATTTAAAAGTGTTAAATATTTCAATAAAGAAATTAGCATTAAATCTTTATTTATTTTTGTACTTCTATTTCATTTAGAAAATAATTTCCAAATGACTATTTATTTAATGCTAAAAAATAAATGTAGGAAATCACCTTCTTTTGCTTCTGCCATATAGTTCATAAACACTTCTGCATCGAATCCTTGACCTATAATTTCATCATATAAATAGTTTTATTTTCTTTCTGTTGAAGTTGACATTTCTGTTTGCTTTTTATTAGTTCTATTTGTGTGTGTATTTTTATCAAATTTTTTTTTGATAAATATTTCTATTTAAAGTAATTTGTAAAAATCATCATATAATTAATTAATAATTTAATAGAGTACTTCATCGACTGAATGCTTTTTTATTTATTTATTTTCATTAGATTTTTTTCTACGGAAATAAATTCAAAATACAAAATCTTTCCCCTTATAGATCTATATTACAACTTCATTCTTAATAGTAGTAGTACCTTCTACTTCTCTAATTAATTCATTATTTCTGTTTTTAGTTAAAAGTAAAACAATAAAAATATTCAACTCATATATTCTCAATTTGTCTTTATGACATACATAAAAACCCATATTAAATTTAAAATTTCTAAGACAAACAAGTAAAATAAACACAAATAATTGTTAGTAAGCTGAAAAGAATTTTATGTAAAATAAAATTTATATTCGATTTTCTACTAAATGTCAATACTTTTAAAATATTTAATAATAGTTGAAGCATATTAAAAGTTTATTGAGTTCATAAAATCTGTCTTTTTTCTAAAAATATAAAATATAAATTTTAAACTAACTCTATATATATATATAAATTTATCAAAGGATGGGTATATATCCCTAAAAACTTCAAATTTAAATTCATACTTAAAAGAATTTAATAGAACAAATAAAAAAAGAAATAAATTTAAAAACAAGAATATTAAATAAAATAGAATCAGCATTATTCAAATAATAAAAATGTAAGAAATTATGAGTTCTAAATTAATAAATTTAAACATTATTATTGATAATAGGCTATGAGTTCTATTTTTTTAAGAAATCAATAAATTTATTTAACTCAATTTCTGAAGAGAATTTTTAAAGAGTTATTTAGATTGACTAACTCATTACAAATATTTTAATAGCTATGTATTAAGTTGTGTTAAATTAAATTCATAAAGCTATATTTTACTTGTTCAAGAAACGAACTTATTTAAATATTTATTTTATTCTAATTATTATTATAAAATAATATCTTTATTTAAAATTATTAATTATAAATCAAAAATTTTAGAAATAAATAATGTAATTATTCAATAGTTATATAATTATTATGTAATATATATATTTATAAAAAATATTCAAATAATTTAATAAGGATATTAGTTTAACAATAATATTCTTGATTATTTTAGAACATTCTTAAAACAAATATTTTGTAAATAATTTAAAGATACTCAGTCTAAAAAAATATTTATCAAAAACTTTTTCAATATTATGAAAAAAATTGTTAATTAGAATATCAAAATTCTATGAATGATACTCTTAGAAGCATTACTTTTGATTCTAAAAAAAATCAATACATTTAAATATTTTAGCTTGTTCATACAAAAATATAAACACACACCTAGATTTTTCCTTATGTAAACTAAACTATAACCTTAAAATCAATAAATAATTTTTTTTTTCATTTTGTTATGAAAAAAAATTTAGCTACTTCAGTCACAAAGAATTTACTTTAAAATTATTTTAGTAAAATGTTATTTAAGGATATGACGTATTACAAATTAGTAAATAATAATAGTAATAGTTGCTTTACACTAATCAATTTTATTGATTCTTTTTTTAGTATTAAAAGTTTAAATTATACCTAAAGGAAGCTAATTTTATTAAATTTTTACATCTTGTAAAACATTTTTGATCTTTCATTTTTGGTTAAATTCAAAAGATAATCCAAATTGAGATATAATTTTCTTAGAAAAAATAAAAATTTCAACAATTTTTAAAAAAAAGAATTTACTGATATTTTATTAAAAACACAGAAATAAATATTTTTTATTCTATTTTATTATTAATGTTCATAACAAAAAATAAAATCATCTAACTTGTTAAGATCATTTACTTTTTGTTTTATTTTAATATAATTATCAATATATTTTAGGCTTATTTAAACTATCTATTTGTTGATTTAAATCAAATTAATTCATAAATAAATTTTGTTATAATTTTCTGTTTGGGTAATTTGCTTAAAATAAGCATAAAACCGAGAATCAAATTTAGAAAAATATTGATTAATCCTAGATTATTTTTCAAAAATTAAAAAGATTTTTATTTAAGATACAAGAGAATTTTTTCTCATTTTAGTTTTAATTAGAGAAATTACTCACATAAATTAACATAATACGAATTAGGATAACTTTTAAAGATATTAACAAACTTTTTTTATTTGATCAATCTTGATTAATCATTTTTACAAGATCAGAAATAGGTTTGATTTAGCCAGTTTAAACCATCCATTCTCTGAAATAACCTTATATGGCACTTTAGAGCATTTTAGACTGAGAATCTGAGAGTCCAGAATTTTTTAACATGGTTTAGTAATCGGTATAGAGTTTAAATCTTTGAATGACTTAGTCACGATAGTCGTTTGGAGCTAGTAAAGGAATGATCATATTAGTAGAAACTGATTCTTATTGATTATTTTTTTAATCTATCAAATATTTTTCAAACTATGGAGAAAGGATCTATTCGAATGTTTAAACTTAACTATGGCTAACGGGCTTGAATTAAGGAGGTAAATTTATTGGGAAGAATTCTTTTGTTGGTAAGACAGTATAGCTCATGGCTTAGTTTTAATTCATTACAATTGGAGAAGCAAAATTAAGGCTACTTTTATAGTTAAGAGGGATTTTAGCTTATTTCATTCTTTCAAACAGGTCTAAATAGTTAGCATTATTAGGAGCTAATGTTACAGAACGATTGTCACCATACAAAACGGGATAATAGCTACCATAATAATAAACTGTGGAGTCTATGGTATTGCCTATTCTCAGAAAGTTACTTGCCACAGTAATTGTTAAATTTTCTGATTTGTCAATTGTGCATATTTTATTAACTGCTGAAATAAAAATTGTTGTGTTTGTACAATTTGTAACTGAAAGACTTTAAACTGCTGCATCTATATATATGTAAGAATCTTCACAATTTAATATTCTTAAATCTTGGCCTGCACAGAATTTTTCATCTTTGCACATGACACTTTTAGTGAGTCCTTGGATATATATTACATCAACTTTTATTTTAAAAATTGGGTTAATTTAGAATATTTTTCTAAAGAGAATGATTGTTCTAAAATAATTTATCTATATGAATTGATTATCTTTCATTTTTAATTTCACTGATATATTTGAATTAAATATTTTTATGACATTTTAATATGATTACTAGTCAGAAATTAAAAATTATCTCTAATATATATATATATATTATATTATTTTACTTGCTTGTTCATTCATAGAAATAGATGAAGAAATATATTCGGAGAGTGTATTCATATGTACTTTATCTTCTTTATTGAATTTTCCTGAATATTATGACAAGGTAGGAGGTAAGTTGAGCTAGGCAAGCTTAGATGCCTAAAATTAAGATGGTAATGTAATTTTATTAAGTTAGCTGATATCTGGCTTTAAAATAAGTTGTAAAACATTAAAATCTTGAGCTTTGAGAGAGCAATCCTCATTGTCTATATCATTACTTAACAACTTTAGTATTGTCTTTATATTGTATCTGATATAATAAATTGCTTATTGCTATTCAGAAGAGAATTAAGGAGTTGTCCTTGTTGTCTTTGAACGAGGTGAATTTAGAGGAGAAAAATTATGAGATAAATTTCCCCTAAAACCTTCATTAAAGTGAGTATTAAATTCGCTCTTTCTAAAATCCATAGAAAATTAATTTCTTGCAGAAATACTAAAAAGCTATAAGAAGAAGAATACAGCCAAACCTCTCACATCAGCATATAATATAGGCATTTAATTCTATTATTGCTAAACTGTTGAACTAGTTGATTATTTTTTCGCTGCTTAAATTACAAAACTAACATCATCTTCAGTTACCATTTTATAAGTTAAAAAATAAATTTCTGCATCCTTTTCATTAATGTTGCTAGTATGTTTTTATATGTGCTCCTTAAATTATTCAAGAGTTATTTTTTTTTCTTTATTCGCCACTTAGTTCAAACTTCCAAATAAATGTACTAAATTGATCAGAGTTAATTTAGCAGGTGTTGGAAATACAGCATGCTCGAATACATCTGAACGAATATGCAACACTTGCTAACTATCATTAATACTTCCACTACTTGAACTGCTATTCATTCCTTTTTATTAACTTGTCTAATTTTAGTTTTCTACTTTTATGTTTCTTTTCCTTTCAAAAAATATGAGAATAAATGAATATTTATTATATCTTTTTTGATATAAAATAGTTAAAATTTCAATTTTTATTTTTTTAAATGTTAATTGATAATTTATTTTTTGAATTTTTAGTAAACTCTTTGAATTTTAATGATCGGAAATAGATTAACCATAACTCAATAAAAAAAACAAAAATATTTAACAATATAAGTTTTTAAAACACAAATTTTACTAACTAAATTCATTTTATAATATTTATTTAAATTACTTTAATAGATAAATTTAGAAAACAAGCATACACTTTTGAACTTTAGAGAAGCAATATTAAATAAATCCTGTCACATTAATAAATTTATTTAATATATTTTTTTTACATTGAATGATCGTGAAATTATTTTAAATTCTATAATTTTAATAGAAATAATAAAAATTATTAATGGTAGGATTCAAATGATTATTTAGCATTGAAATATTAAATTTGCAGAAAAATCTATCTTTTGCATTTATAATTAAATTTACCACCACAATCATCACACCACTAATAAATATTAGTGTAATTATTTATTATCTATCTTTCTAAATACATTTAAATAAAAAATTAATAAAGATGTCAAAAGATTAGGAGTTAAGTTAAAGTAAAATCAATAACTCTATTGCATTTGATATTTATGGTTTGATTTGGAAACATGAGCATTCATCTAATCAATACACTTTTAAAGTCCCAAACACTATAGTTTTTAAAAATCAACAGCCTATCTTATGGATATACTCAAATTCAAATAATTAGGTTATGAAAAAAACAACTGAAATTTTAACTCATGAGCATATAAAAGGGTTTTTTAATAATATTAAAAATATTAGCGGGATAGCTGCATAATATATATTTTAAATAAATGATAAATTATAGATAAAGTACATGAAAACTGATGAAATAAGTAAACTTATACCATTAAACTAGTTAATAATACTAAAAATATAAAAAATAAATGTATAGGTAGTTTCTTGGACCAAAAAAATAATTTATTATAAGATGGCATATTGCAGTAATTTGTTGATCCAAATAGTTAAAGAAATTGTAAAAAATATATAATTTATGAATTAAAAATGTTATATAATCTTTTTATAATAAAGCTGTTATATAAGCGTCAACAAATCACTAAAGTTGCAGCTTTTTAAAATTAATTAACAAAAAAAATATATACAACTAGGAGATAGATTTGATTGATAGAGCATGTACGTTCGATGGATAAAGCAATAAAACAGATTCTGGTATTTAATATTTTTACTAAGCATTATTTGCCTTTGTTAAAGTCTCTTAATATTTCTTAAAAAGTTAATGTTAAAGGAAAGATATGCCCTGTAATTAAATAATGCATCAATGAGATATAATCAGTACATTACTTACAGCTTTTTTATAGTTAATACAAAATATTTAATTTTATTAATTTAAAGAACATTATACTCAATTAAGAAGGAGGACAAAAAGTAAAAAAAATTACATGTTACTTTAAAGAGGATGAAAAAGAAAACTTATATTTTCTATGGGCTAATTACATTAAGGTAGAAAGAAGAAGTAGCTCTTAATAGAGCAAATCCTAAATTTTTTAAAGGTAGCCTATTTATTAAGAAAAAAGTAATTATAGTAGCAATTAAAGCTAAAAAAATTCAAATCTTATACAAGAATTGAAGGTAATTTATTTTTTTAATAATAAATATAAAAATTTTTATTAATTATTTTTTATAGTCAGAAAAAAGTTTGCAAAAGCATTTTTCTTCAAGCATACATAATAAATTTTTAATTGAATGTTATTAATGTAGCTAAAAGAAAGTAAAAGAATCTTTCACTAGCATATCGTATAAATATCTTATAGATTATTAAATGTAAATTGATTAGTCTAGTATGGAAACTGAAAAATTAAATATTCCAGAATCAGTAAAATAGTACAAAAATAAATTTACAAAAAAATCATAATAAGTATATCATATTCCGCGAATTTTATAAATAATACATCCTAACTTGAAGTATCCAACTTATGTATGCATAAAGGAGAGTCCTCATTTCTAAAATAGGCAAGTAGAGTAAATATCTTTTATTAACTCAATTTAAATCAAATATAATTTTTTATTTTGATTTTAGTTTTAATTATTGAAATAGTTAAAATTAATTTTTAGCAATCAAATTTTTACTTTGTTTAGATTATTTTATAAAAATGTTATATGTTTAAAAAAAGAGTATGCTCTGAATGTTACTATGAAATAATTGAAAAAATAACTGAGAAGACTAAACAAATAAATCTTCAAAGTATGAGGAATGTTAAAAGATCTATTTCAGTTGGGAATAATAGAAGCTAAGGATCAATATCTTCTTATATTACTCACTCAGAATAAAAATATCCACATAGAATCAGATTAGCTTCAGCAAAATAAAATCAATAAACCTTATGTACTTAACAGTTTTAAATTAGTCCTTAAAAAATTATAGAGGATGATTCTGAATGTAGTCAGCCAACTGTTTTTGTCAAAAATTTAGAAAAATTAGCTATAGGAGTTCATTCTTTGAGTGGATTCTAGTCAAGAAACAATATTGACAGTAATTTTTTTATTAGTAACTTGCATATTTAATTTAGAATATAAAAATAGATTTAAATTAATCAAATTATTCTACTGGCACAAATAACTTTAACCATGTTTTGAACTAGGTGAACAAGCCTATAAATTCTTAGTCAGAAGCTTAGATATTAAATTTTAAATACAAAAAATCTCTTTAATCTCAAGATAGTTTAAGTAAATTTTGAAAATTAGTATTTTATCTTAAATTTATTTTAAAGTAAAAAGTGTGAACTGTTCGAACGGGTTTGCTATTAAAAAAGTATTTTCTACTTATAGTTGTGTGGAAGAGGGAATGGACGTTCCTTAAATGTCATAAAGTTCATATAAGTTTTCTAGCTAAAATAAGGAAACATAAAAGTTATCTACAAAATAATGCACTTCTGAGAGGTAGTCGTTTAAGAATGAAAATATAGAGAATAATTAAGAAAAAAAAGAAGAGGAATCTAAAAAAATATCTGTAAAAGGATTGCTAGAATCATAGAAGTTACAAAATTAGTAGCATAATTAAAAGGAGTAAAACATAGATCAAGCAAATATTGAAGATATTACCTTATTTAATTTGGTAAAACACTCTGATAAAAAGGATGAGACATACAACTTTTTAAATATATAAAAATCCCCTGAATACAGCAATACTCCTACATTTTAGCATGCAAAATAAAATTTGCATCCAAATAAAAATGATATTTTAAACAAAAATATTTTACCTTAAGAACTTAATGAGTAGCCTTACCAGTTTAGATTGAGTTTTGGGAGCTAAACTTTTGAAGAATATCAATAATGTTTAAAAGCAAAATAAATTTAAGACAGCTTATAAAATATTCCTAAGTCAGAAAATAAATCTAGCAAGCCTTCTTTTTTTTAAGATTCATAACAGCAACAGTAAAAAAATGAAAAAATATTGATAAGTAATGAATAAAGTAACTTTAGTTAAGATAAATATCGTTAAGCAAATCGAAAAGAAAGTCAAAGCTCAAGTAGTAAATTATCAGAGTCTGAAAAGAGAAAAGATAGCTAAAAAAGTGTGAATCCAGATTACATCCTTGAAGATATTTAGAAGTATGAAGATTCCAGTATAGATTAAGAGTAAAACAAAAACCTATAAAGTAACTTAAAAAACAATCAAGAATAAAAAGATATTAATTCTATTTAGGAGTCTATTTTGTCTTCAGAAGCTGAAAACCCAGAAATAAAATAAACCTAAAAATAAACTACAATTTTAAGTTAAGAAAATTAAAAATCAGGAAACAAAACTAAAAATATTAATAAAGACTTACCTGTAAATATGATTTCTAATACAAACCATATTCCTATAAAGAAAGAAAGAGGATTATTTAATGTAAAGAAAATTCAAAGCAGTAGCAAGCTTAACTAAATTGATAAAAAAAATTGATATTTTTAAAAAATAAATTAATGCCATTTATATTATTAATAAAAAAATAAATACATTATGACTATTATAATTTATATTTTATTTTGCTTATTTATTCTTTTTAAATGAATGGTTGTTATAAATTTTATTTATTCACAATCAATTATAAACTGTTTAAAATGAATTTATTTTTTCTTAAAAAAGTAAATGTATTTTGATAACTTTTTATTCTTTCAAAAAAAAAAAGTAAAGTTGAATTAAATTGTTTAAAAAAGGATTTTGATTTAAAATAATTTTTTAACTAAAAGAAAAAGCAACCTTTAGATTCAAAAATTCCTAATAAAAAATAGAAAATTGCTTTAGTAAAAAACTACAAAATTAAACATACATTTATGATAAAATAAATTGATTACAAATAATTTTAATGATAAAAATAGCTGAAGAGTTAGATAATTAAAAATTTTAATTTATGACATCATCTTTTTGCTTCACTAAAAGAGTAAAAATATTGCTGCAAGTTATAGTCGAAATCAGTTTATTTTGACTATGGACCTTTATAATCAGAGATAATACTTTTTGCAACATTTTAGGCTAAACTTTTAAAAATTCTGATGTCACAAATCTATTCTTCATCTTTAAAGGGATATTATATTTTTTTTTGTTATGAATTATTAGAATAGGCATTAGAAACAGTAGAAAATGTTCTTGATTTATATTATTATGCTAATTATTATTAAGGCTTTAACAAATAACCATCAAATAAATGCTCAGTTCCCTTTTAAATGTCATTATATTCAGGAAGAATTACTGGCTCATTTATAATTGGTGGAAAAGTTAAATTTTCATAAGGAATAGGCATGATATATCCCTTGGATTAATGTTTCACTTAAAAGCAAGACTCATAAAAATTTTAAGCTGCCCTAGTTTCTTTTTCTTCAAACTTTTCCTCAAGGTCAATACTATCATCATTCTTAGTTATTTCTTTTTAATCGTCTTTAATATCTAGCTTATGATTATTTTAGTTATCTTCATCAGATTTTAAAGCTGGCAAAGAGGAGGTTTAAGATTTAACGGTTTCTTACTATTAATATATTTTGCTTTACTCCTAACAAATAAAGAGCTGTAAATCAAAAGCAAGAGCATCATCTAAGTTATACTCATAAATTAGCTTACTGTTGTCATCCATTTGTATTTTTTAAAATTAAATTCCGTCAAATTAAAAAATAAAGAACATTTTTTGAATATTATATCCAATTTTTTAGATATTTTCATCTTTTAGATAAAGTGCAAAGATTTGAGTTAGTTTCTAGCAATTATTCTAAAGAATTTAATTTATTATTTTCTCAATAATCTATTTATTTTTAATAAATAATTTAAATTATTTTAAGTTAAATAAATGTGTCTTTTATATATTTTTTAATTATTTACTCTTGATATTTTTTCTTTTCTTTTTCTGTTATCCTCCTTAATTTGTAGATCATCATAGCTTCTACTTTGCTTTTCTATATTATGTATATCATCATGATTATTAATTTAATCATCTTCTAAATCATACTCTTCATCAGTTTCTTCTTCATCCTTAAATTCAAATTATTTATTTTTAAATTTTTATTTTAAGAAAAATTAATTGTTTTCTCTATCATGCTCATATATTATCTTCAAGTTATTTGAGTCTTTAAAATTTTAATAAGTTTCTACTATTGCAATTAATATTGACTTTTTTTCCAATGCTTTTTTTAAAAAGCTAAAAAGCTAAATAATAATTGTATAAGGACCTTAGTAGTATGACCAATTAGAATATTCAGCACAAATAAATTCGTATATTATATTTATGTTTGTATTAGCTAACAGTTATATATTATCTAAAAAAATTGTATACTCACCTTATCTACTTTATTAATCTTATATAATTTCAATACGATTTGAATTTTATTTAGCTTAAAGGAAAGGATAGTAATCTAAAATATCGGTTATTTTTAAATCAAACCTTTAAAAGCGTTACTTCAAAGTCTCATCATCAAATTCATCTTGTTGGTTAAACTCTAAAAAACTAAAATCATAAGTTTCATTTTTTTGCTATTCTTCGATCTCATTAGGAAGATTTTTTTGCTCAAAAAATTATTATTTTTTACATAAGCCATTATTGTTTTTAAATTTTTCAATTCTCTCATTAATTTCTTTATTTTTTTCTAAAAATATGTCCTCATAAGTCTTTTCCCTTTATGATGCATTTTAATTTTTCTAATCAACACTGTTATCTTAATATAAATATAAAAAAATTTAAATATTTTATTATAAGGATATCAATCAGCACATACTTTTTTTAGTTTATTCTTACTTCCAATAACTATAGCAATATGTTTCGAAAAGAAGCTCAACCCAAAAGTGATAATATCTTCTTAAAATACATGTGATTCTTTCTAGTAATTCCTATTCATTCTTTATTTTAAAGGCTATGCAACAATAAAAATATTCAATCTCAAGATATTTAAGCAGCTAAAAGCAATACTCTAATATTCTAGAATTATTCAAAATTAAACTTTCGTTATAAAATGAATTGTAAGTTATTTATAACAGATCTTTAATGAGTATCTTTAATTAAAAAATAATCTCATGATCTTTACCATCTTCTGGTTCTTAATCTTGCAAAATATTTTCGATGTCATGCTAAAAATTTTATTCATAAATCCTCATTGAAGATTTCTTTTTGATCCTTATTAAATAGTTTTTTCTATTTGGTAAATTCCTAAATGCATTATAATCTCTATAATTCTCTTTAAAATATTTATATTCAGGAAAATAGTTTTTATAAAATTTAATAGCCGTCTTACGGAAGCAATCCTTTTAATTTTTTATTTTTGTGAGGCACACATAATCAAAAATATACATCCATGCTTATTTTGCATCATAATCTCTTGTTTGATATACTTGATATAGCTTATTTAAATCTACAGTAAACGACTTGATAGAATGGAAGTTTCTATCATATTCTTTTCTCCTATCACTATCATTTTTAAATAATTCAGAGTTCTTCATTTAAAAATATGAAATAGATTAAATGATAATACTTCTTATTAGCTAATTTTCAATTAAAAAGATAAATTAAAAGTTTTTTTTTTTACAAATTTTTAAATTTTTGTTTCGTTAATTGGCACAATAAAATCTTTCAACCAATAAATGAATACAGCAATTAATTTATTATATTCTATTATTATATTTGTGTTTGTGAACATGAATAATCATAATTATTTTTTGTTGAAATAACATATGGAGATAATTTTTAATTTACTGTTAAAGTAGAATAAAAAAATGATTTTGCTTGAAAATATAAAAAATACTAAATAAACAAGCAATTTATTTTGAGTTTATTTGTTGATAAAAATAGATTTAGTTTCTTTGCTAATAGCTTTCAGAATATAAAATATTTGAATTTAAAACAGTTTATGGCAGTAATTAAAAAACTATATCTAACAAAATACAATAAATAATATTGATAATCACATTTAACCTAAACACTAAGCAAATCAAATGATTGTCATCCTAAAAAAGTATTTATCAAGAACTTTAATTATTATTTTCTGCAGTATCATAATAAAATTAGGAATTTAAAAAATATAAAATGAGATTCAGTTGAATTTTAAAGAATACTTAGTAAGAATGGCCTAATAAATTACAAATAATTATATAATAGTTTTATTTATTTATTTACTTATTTAGTTTTTATAAATTTAAGTTATCAAGAATACATAGTTTGAGATGGCTTTGAGCTTTCTACATAATTTTTAGAGCGTGCAAAATAACCTAATCCTGCGCATAAAAACATGAAAAATATTATAAAAAGGATTATTGTTGAGAATGTTTCAACTATGTTAGTATTCTGAGCCTTGACATTGCTGACAAGCATAAGTATCATACCTAGTAAATAGAGGATCTTCATTTTTGCTTTTTAAATTTTTTTCTTTTATAAATAACTTTTTTTTGATTTGTAAATTTTTTTTTCTTTGGTAAAAATTTGATAAATATTAATTTCAATATCTTAATCTTTACCTTTCAATTAATATGATTCTTTCTTAAAAAAAACAAAAAGGAATATTTTTAGTATGTTTTCTACATTTTTTTTTACGTTTTTAAAATTGACAAATTGTATTAAACAAAATTTTGTAGTAAAATATTGATAAAAATATTTTTTTTTAATTTTAATATTTGTGATTTTGTTTGATATTATTGATTATTAATAATAAAATAGTAAATCCTACTTTCTTTATAAACATAACTTTTAAATAATTTTAAATGATTACTTTTTATAGTATAGTTTTAATCAATCCTTATCAAAATTAATCATTATTATTTAGTTAAATATATTTTTAATTAATTAAATTATTATTCTTCAAATTATACAAATGAGCTATCTTTAAAACAATTTATTATATTTATTTAATTAAATAAATAAATGTTTATTAAATTAAAATACTCATTAAAATAATAAAATCTATTTTATATTTTTATTTAAAAGTATTCAATAATTTTTTATATTCCATTTATTGTTTATTTTTTTTATAAAAATTAATTTTAATAAAAATTTTATAAAATTAAAATTATATTTTTGTTATTGACATTTTTTAATTTTTTGACAAGCTAGGTTAATTAAAAATTTTTTTTTAAATGGCTAAATTTAATCACCCAAGAAAAATGTAAAATTTAAAAAATATATTTACATAATAAGAAGAATAAAAATGAATGAGGGATTTATTAATATTTAGAATGAATAATTATTATGACTTTCCATAACATATTCTTATAAGCAATCATCTGTTTAAATGCATTAATAAAAATCCTAAAATAATACCAAATATCAATTAATTTAATAGAAATTAATTTTAACTATGACAAAAGATATTAATTATCAAGAATTCTAGAATAATAATTGATTTGCATTATTAAATGGTATTTGACTAATAATGCGGATTACACATGGTATATTGTTTTATAATATGAATTATTTTTATTTAAAAGATATTTTTACTCAATTACTTTATGCGGGTAAGGCTAAGCTTAATTATTAGAATTAAAATTAAGCTTTATATCGATATAACTATTAGGTTTTTCATATTTCTAAATACTTTTAGAAGGTTTCATTTCTAAATACTATAAATTGCATAAAAGTAGATTAAAAATAAATTCTCAATTATCGAGAAGTGTACACAAGTTTTAATATTTATCCAAATAGTAATTCATAAAAAATGGTTTAAAAAATATTCATTTTTTATTTTTCTAAAGTATCTTTTTTTATTAAAGGATATGATGAATATTAATAGTAATTAATAATATTCCAATTAATTTTAAAAGGATAATTAGAGCTGTTTATTTTAGTATTTTTTTCTTTTTCTATTTACAAACTTATAAAGGACAATATCATATATTTTTGAGAGTAAGTAAGAATAAAAATATATTATGCTTTACAATGTGTAAGCAGTCATAGACTTCTTCTAACTCTAGAATCCTATACTAAAGTAAATTCAACTTGATCAAACGCCAGCTAATTTATATACTTAATTTAGAAGTAGTGTTTCTGATTAGAGTAGAGTCTAGATGAAAGATATTTTGAAATAAATAATAAATGGCAGTCTGAATGGTATTAGTTGATGTTGGGAAAATACTCTAAATATGATTTTTTGCTTATAAAACCTAGTAATGTTTATTGCAAATTAGATTGTTTACCTGTTAAATTAAAATTACTTGAAAATTTTAATTTATCTCGTTTTCATTAAAAATTTACATAAATATTTATTAAATATTTTGATTACAGGGTCGATTACAAGGCAAATCAGTATTTAACAGAACAATGAAATAAAATCCAAAAATTTAAACCTGTCTTAAGCGAATTGAATATCTCTTAACGAATTCTAAAATACTTAAAAGAAATAAACAAATAAGTCCCTAGCATACAAGCCTTGCTACGATTTAATCATGCTTCATTTTTTTATAGCTGATGACCTAAAAATAAAAAAATTAGTTCTCTAACAACAAGTATTTACAAAATTGATTTGCAAAATGAAAAGGAAGAAATATTGATTTTAAAAGATTTGAAAAGCAGTCGAACACAATCTGATTCGATTACATTATTTTATTCTGAAAATTGGCTACTTAATAAAAACATTAAAGAGTAAGGTCTCATATTTAATTTTTTAGCATATAAAAAATTTCACTTATATATTTTAAATTACAATTTATGGATCTCTTTTAATGGTATTCAGCAAAGAATTAGCTGTGTATTAGCTCTGTTTACAGAAATAATAATACAAATTATCTTAAATCTTTGATTGAGGTTTAAAGAATATGTAAACAACAGATGACTTCTAAAAAAAAACTATTTATGATGGGTAATAACTTTAAAAAGAGCTATAATGAGTTTACAATGCATTTAATATACATTACATTCATAAAATTATAATAATTTATTTATTTATTTATTTTTTTTAAAGGCGAATTAATATATAATTTTGTTTTTTTTATATAAATTTTTTAAATTAAAACTCACCAGTCAGTCAATCAATCAATCAATCAAATTGACAGTCTGGTATTCATTCATGCTTCATTTTTATGATAGATTTGTTTTACTTGAAATTAGTTACTTTTTAATATTTTGTTAAATAAATATCCAAAGAATAGGATAAGGATAAATGAATAGGAGATAGTTGGTTATTTTGTTAGTTAGTATGTTAATTACTAGTAAGTAAGTAAGGAAGAAAGACTATCTAAATATCTGCATTTAATATAATTTTATTATAAATATTTGTTATTTTTAAAATAAATATTATATTGTTATTATTTTGTTTCAGATGTTGTGGATATATTTAAATAAAAGCTATTTTATATGTTTCATTCATTTTTAGGGTTTTTGGAAAGGAGGTCTCTTGAAGATTCTGGTTTTGAGAACATCCTAGAGTTTTTCAAAATCAAAGGAGGTGCTTCTTATCTTTTCAACTAAATCTTTATGAGCTATTTTGTTTTAAATGTTAGATGATTCGATATAGTCCATTATTTCTTAGGAACTAAAGTAGTGCTTAAATAATTTTCCGTAGTTGTTGTTAGAGAATAATTTAAGAAGTTTACTATTACTTGGTTTTTCAAGCATCTTAGAATTGTATTATTTTTTAAATCTCTTTCTAATACTATCAATTATTTACTTTTAATCTTTTACTTCTTCAATATTAATGGGAGCATATTCTTCTATTTTATCTGCTTCACAGTTTTCATTTTCGTCATCTTATTCTTATTATTAGTCTACATTATTTGGGATTTGTTCTTTAGAAATATTTTATACATCCTCATTTTCTTACAAATCCATAGGCTCTGATTCCATTTATATTGCACTTTAATTTTCTTAAGGATTCTTTTAATTATTAATAGAGCAGCATTCAATTAAATCCTCTTCTTTAGCTGAGACAAACACATACTCCATAAAACCTTTAAGAATATTTTTAGCCATATTTACAGCATTTCCTTTACATACTCCGTTTTCATCTTTATTATTATCGTTGTTAGCAGGCTTAATGTGCACCTTCTTTAATGGTAATTCATTTAATAAAGCTCCCTAAAGCTAAGGAGTTGAAAAGTAATTTCTTCTAGTTCTTGTAAATACTGTAATTCCATCAGCATTAACTTATTCTTAAGATTTATTACTATATGATAAGTCTTGGTATTCATTATTGGAATTATCAATAAAATTATTTTCTTATTACTCAATCTTGGTCTAAAAGGCTGTTTAGGATTTAAATCTTTGAGAAAGAGATATGGCCTGGTTATTATCAATAAGCTATGATGAATGGCTTGCAAACTCTGAATGGATGTCGTTTTTCGAGTCCCTTTTAGATAATTAAAATAAGTAATGAGCATCATAAACTATCAGAATTTTAGTATAAAATTTAAAATGTAATTTATAATCTATCTACCTTTAAGCATGATTTAAGGGAACTATCTATGGAGAGTGCTAAGATGAAGTATTTCCATGATACTATTTTGGTTAATAAATAAAACATATTAGAAAAAGAATAATAATAACTTTTATCGAGAATGAATAAAAGCAAGTGTATTGATATTTAAACTTGATGAAATTTCATCTATTTGATTGATGTGGTACTATTCTCATTTACAAAATGAATTAAAATTATATAAGACTAAATTTCTTAAGGCTAGAAATGGTAATAGTTCTAAGGAAGAATATTATCATAAATTATTTAGATTACAAATTCTAATCAAAAAAATAGGTCCATTTTATTTTTATTTGGTAAAAGTAAAGATGAATATATTTTGATAGGTTCAACTATATATTAGTTCTGATTTGGAAATTTTTTCCTAAATAAGAATTTAATGTTTATGCTGCCTATTTTGAATTTGTATGCAAATATGTGGATAAAAAGAAATTTTAATTTCATAAATAGTCAAAACGAATCAATGAGTGAATGAATAAAGGGTTGTTTTCTTTATTTCTTTCTCTATTACTTGCTTGATATTTAATTAAATATTTCAATGAAATTTTTTGATATTAGTCTTTATTAATTTTTAATTTTATTGAAAATTGGTAAATTATGTTCTAAATTTTCCTATTTAAATGAGATATTCTTTAATTTATATCAAGCGATTCTTTGACAAAAAGATTACATTTTTTAGAAGAATATTCTTTTTATTAGATTGTATTTATGAAAATAGAATAAATTACACAGCTTCGTTTTTCAAAATTTATTTTCTTTCATTCATCAAGCTTAAATGAAAATATTAAGGTGAAAAATAAATAAAATTTATTCTTACCAAGTTAAAGAGGATATCGCTTTGAGAAGTTTCATATTGATTAGATTACATAAGTCTATCGTCCTTTTAGTTTAAAGTATCCATATCTTCATGTGTTTCCTGAGTTTATCTCAATTTGTAAGCATTTTCAGAAATCCTCTTTAAATTAACGTTTTAGCCGATTCTCTAGCAAATATAGTTATTTTCATCATCTTGGGCACCTCTCATCAATGATTCATGCTTTCTTTTCTATTTTTATAGGTATTTTTCCTCAGCTCTTTTGACTTTTTTTGCTAACATCTTACCAGTAGCTTTTACATGAATTTTGTTTGAGTTAATTTTTTAATATTTTATTATGTTATTAAGATTTGATCCTTAATTTTTTTTTTATAAAGCAAAAAGCTAGTTTTAATTGAAATGGTTGTCTTCATTAGCTTTTTATTAAAGATAATGGTCCTCATCAAGATAGCTCTAAGGTCCTGTTGTCACTTCTCTAAGGAAACAGTCGCTGTTAGAAATTTAAGAATCGCTGGATGATTGAGAGGTCATTTCTATTTCGCTGTTGATAATAGTTGTGTTACTAGGATTATTGAAGTCGACAATTTTGAAGTAAATTTTGAGGAGTCCACTTTTCTTGAATTATATAAATGGCTATATTTGGATGCTTTTGTTAATAAATTAAATATTATAAATATTTGATCGTCAATAAATTAATGAAAATCAGTTTTTGTAAAATTAGTTCTTATTTGCTTGATTTATTTACTTACTGTCTAACTAAATGTAATATTAAGTTTACTATTATGTGTTAGAAGTTAATTTACGAAAATTTAGAATGCAATAACATTTAAATTTTAAGAACAAATTGTACTTAATTAATTAAAAATATAAAATCAAAATAAAACACTAGATTAAATATGGTCTTTACCTTTATTTTTATTGAGTAGCACTAGAAGAAAACATGTTGATATTTTCTTGACTATTTTCGATTGTAAGATTAAAACGGACATTAACTTTATCAGTTGTTTCATAGAAATCCTCAAAATCTTAGTAGGGTTAGTTTTAGTTATTTGCGGTGGTCATATATTAATAATAGATATTGTTTTTAATAGTCAAAAATTTGATTCAAGGTTGCGCTTTTGTAATTGGTAGGCTTTCTGCTTACAATATTTTTGTAAATTATTGGATAGTGTGCGTAAATTCACAAGAAATGAAGAATCTATTTTTTTTTTATAGTAAGAAAAGTATTAATGAAGTTTAAGATATTTAATGGAAGTAATAATGGATGCATATGAATGATTTAGACATGTTTGTGCAAAAAATGAGGGGATAAAGTTGGTATGGCTCAAAAAGTAAGCAAGCCATAGTAGAAATTCAGCAATTAAGGGATATTTTTTTACCTTTGCAGCTTAGTAAATGCCTTCTGTGTTTGTGTGTGTGTGATGTATTTACGAGCTCTTTTTTCTTAGCAAAAAATTTTTAATGTTAATAATAAATAATAATAAATTATTAATGTTATCGTTGCTCCAGTATTACATATATATTTAAAGTAATACCTTCTCCCTTAATTATTCAAATTACGCTTGCTTAATTAAAAAATATGTAATTCAGTATAACTTTAATCATATATTATACCCTAAAGAATTTAGTTGAACTAATTTATTTTTTTAGATGTAAGTAAAGTTAATTATTAACTTCTGGGAAATTATCCTATTGAATTCTATCTCAATAGCACTTTTATATAATTCAAATTAATTTTGCTAACTGATTAAAAAAAAACATCCTTTAAAAGCTTTATTCTATTTTAAATAAACTTTTTATGTAGTTTTCAGGAATGAGATTAACATTTTACTGAACCATTGTTTATTCCATTTTTTTTGAAAGTAATTACTTACAAGTAAAATCAGTTAATAAAATTAATTCTATAGATGAGTTAAAAATCACAAACACATTAGATTTTGCTTTGTATATTATTCTGAATAAAAATATTAATTCAAGTTTGGTAATTATCTAAAATATTTTCACAAAATATCACTTTTTTGTTTGAATCATTAAAAAAGTTATCGCTAATATTTCTATATTGCACTTTATATACAAATTTTAAAAATAGTATAGCAAAAAATAGAAAAAGATAATACAACTTTAACAAAATTCTTTTGTAGTGAAAGGTAAATTTAGTGTATAAGAAATTAATACCAAGTATTACAGAGTCAACTCCGAGTATCTATATTAGCAAAAATACAATTACTAAAGAGCTTTAATACTATTAGTGGTTTTGTATTGATATTTAATGGCTTAAATTTAAATATGCTGCTTATAAAATATGTATTAACTATAAGATTAACTGGAGCTCATATGCTGTTAAAAGAAATATCTACAGTATTTTATTGTATTTTTTAAATCTTCTTATGCATCGATTGAAACTTTAAATTACAGTTCGATCATAATTTATTTTAAGAAATTTTTCTCCTTCATAAATATAAATAGTCTTTTTATTTGTAATATGTATTAATATTTTCTAATGTTTAATAAAAATTATAAAAAATGACAGAGCGAGCCTTCAGTGATTCAAATTTGACCAGAGTTATATTATTTAACCATATAACTTTATGTATTTTAAAAATTATTACTGTGATTACATCGAAAGCTTTAGGGCATTGTTGATATTACGTATAAAAATAGATACAAACTAAATTATTTTTCTTTTTTTAACCTACCCGTTAATTTATTTTGTTTATGCAAAATGATAAATAAAGATTATCTATTTATCAATCATTAAATAAATACATATTTTTTAATAAGGCAAAAATGAAAAGTTATAACAAACCTTATTGTTTTTAAAAGGTATTTTCTTCATGAATTAAAATTTTAATAGAATCTAAAATTTCTTATGATATTAGATTTTAATACATTTTGCGCGTGACATAATACACCTAAATTTATAAGGTAAATTTTATATAATTAATCTAAGCTGGAATTATCTGTCGATTTGTGATATTTGTTAAAATACTTTGATAATTGAAGTAAAAGCACTATGTACATTTATAAAGCAAATAAAGCGCTGCCATAATAAAATTAAAACGAAACAAGTTAAAAGTTAACCGACCTATTAACATAGGATATGCCTGAACTAAAATTTTATAGAATTCTATTATTTTATGGTAATAATATATCAGAATTAGGCTGACTATCTTTTAATTTTGAATGTAATACAAATAAATTTTTCATGTGCCAAGATTTAATTCATTAAATTAAAATACCTAGATAATGTCCTAGAACCTGTGTAAAATAATCAATATGACATTAAAAAAATTAATCTATCGAATTCTTATCATCAATTATCATGTGGAGCCCAAATCATCCATTTTACAATATTTTACTAAATTGTATTTTATATTACTATCTAAATGTACACAGAATCTGATACTATCTTATAATATTTACATTTTCAAAGTACCTTAAGCCAAAATGCAAATTACCACCATACATACCAAACATATATACATAACGTGAAAAAAAGTAAGTAAGAAGCTATTGAAATTTTGATTTATCATACCTCCCTTTGGTATAAAAAATGTTACTTAACAAATCAATCAAAGTTAAAATTTTATAATAAAAAAATATAATTTCACTTCTCGCTGACTGAATTATAAAATTTTCTAATAGATTTTAACCTTTTTGTACTGTTATCGAATTATTTTTTCTCATTTTTGCTAAAGAAGTAACCATTTATTTATAGGTCACCCCTTTTTTATAATTACTCAAAAAATTTTTAATTCGTATTTTTATATAAATACTTCACATAGATATTACATAGCAATTATTCAAGTGAGAAAAACGTTACATCCTCAGAAAGCTCTCAAAATACTTCATTATACCTGAAATGTTAAGGTATTTGATCATGCAATATTTAATAACATTGTTTGTTAAATAAAAAATGTTTTCTTAGGTAACATTTATTCTTATTGATTTATTAAAGAAGCGCAAAATATAAGACTGAAAAATTAATTCTTAAAGATCGAGCAAGTATAAAGATAAGGGAAAAAATTGCTGATTGAATAAATTATTAATAAAAACAAACAATTAGATTAAGAATATAACAAACTATCAAATTGATAAATTATATCTAACTTACAAACTCACAATCCAACTATTTCATGTTTCAGGTAAAAAGCTACCCTGCTTACTTTCTTCCCAGAAATCCTAAAACAAAATAAATCTTTGCTGTTTAATTTCACTAAGATACAAAATTTTTACATTGATTCTGCTCACTTCCACCTACTACTTTAATTTTAAAAAAAATTTACTTCCTTTACTCTTAGAAAAAGTTCCTATTCTTAATTTTCAACCTATAATAAATAAATAATATAGATAGCTGGTTATAATATAAAAGCATTCGATTACTAAACCATAAAGGTTTCCTAAAAGAATTTTTTAAATTATTATTAAAATGATGCAGTAAATTTTTTCAGAGATAAAATATTAATTAAGTTAGAGTAAAATTTTTCATTAACTGTCATTTAAGCTTTTTATAACTTGGCAAAAATAAATAAATAAATACTAATAAAAGTAACAAAATAGAACTAAAATGCTACAAATACTTATATTTGACTAAAAACTCTGTAAAATATTTAGCTATTTTTTTTATTATCATTAGCATAAGTAATTTTATTGTAATAGTAAGGAAAGTTAATTTTTTATTTTTTTCAAATACCTTCTCTAAATATCTCAACCATGAACTCAAATAAATACAGAAAAAAGTAAATCTGAGTAAATTTTTCAAAAGCGCAAATATTTTTTAAATGTTTCATAAAAACTTAAAAATTCTAGTGCACTATGGAAAATTTACAATTCCAAATTGTAGAAAAATTTTTTTACCAGTGCTCTTTAATAATATAACCTCATGAACTGCATTCTAATTTAAGGAAAGATCATTCTTATTCCAAATCAGCATTATTTTTTACGTGATTGATCTGTTTAATTTTTCAAAAAATGAAAAAGTAATCATTCGAAAAATGGTAATTTATGTAATTAAATTTAAAATTTAAGCAATTTATTTGCAAAAATAATACATTTTATGCAATATTTTAGTAAAATTATGGATTAAAAAGATGCTTGATTCGATTTTGTGCATATAAGTACTTTAATTACTTTTTCCATAACCTTGTGAAAATCGTGTAAAAATACAAGACCTAAAAATATCAGTTGCAGACGAAAAGAAATTTACAATCAAACTAAAAACTTTTTTACACAAAATTTAAATATCGTTTACTTAATTATCTCTCTATTCTTGCTAAAAACATCATTTAATGTGAATTATCGTAGTTTATAGAAGAAATATTAATTTATTAAAATTTTCAAGAAGTAATCTCAAAAGTTTTTATCAATAATAAATACATCAATCTCTAATTATATTTCTGATATTCTGAAAGCTATTGATTGCTTTTCGAGTTGTAAGTGCAACAGATTTTATTAATAGAGTTAATGATTGTATATTTAGAAACTCTCATGTTTCAATGATTGAAATTGAAAATTCGGAAGGTATAATTAAATTCAATATATTTGCATATTTACATATTAACATGCAAAAGTTAGCACAAACAAAATCTATAATTATCAAATGATAAAGTCTCCATAAAATGGCTTTAAAGCAAAGCACTATAACTTAATAATTTTATTAAATCATAAATCTTATTTTCAGTATTACAAAAATTATGAGTAAACTCTTTATCGAAGTTAAACTTTAAAATAATAGAAAGGAATAAATCAACCATTTTTTAAAATTAATTCCTTTTTTTCTTACAATTTGATATTTAGTTTTATGAAAAAAATAGATTTTTTTACATATTTTTTGAATAAGCTAAAAAAAAAAATTATCAACTAAGGTATTTAAAGAGAAGTAAAAATATTTGCATTTGAAAATTTGCTGTAAGATTAACTATATTTAATAAGTAAATGTACTTCAATATACTTTTATTATTATAATTTCATATATTAAAACATACAATAGACCCACATATACATTATTATATATGTAATACCAAATAAAAAAATAGTAACATAATTTAAATAGCACTTTAACAAATTATTTCTAGTTTTTTTCAATTAATTAGCAAACCAAAAAATATTTGACAAAAACTTTACAGATTTAAATTAGCATCATCAATCTTTTTATTTAATGCAATAATCAATAAAAATTCCTTTTAGAAATCGTATTTGTTTTTTAAGTTTAGTTATTGTTTAGTATAAGAACAATAAATTTTAACTTTCCTTTCGCTTCCAAGTGAGCAAAATCATACAATAATATATTAAATTTTTTTATTTATAAATTTTATAAAGCTATCTAAAAATATTTATTTTTTTTGGAAAATAGAAAATATTTCACAATTAAAAAATGATAAATAATTTAACTAAAATATTCTTTTTATAAGTGATAATAACTGCGATTTAAACTCAGAATTGTAAGTATTTTCTGTAATATTAGAAATATCTTAGGAACTTTTTGCGAAAATATATTTAGATATTTTTATTACATTTTAAGGTAGCAAATAAAAGATGCAAATAAATCATAATTAACAATATATAAAAGTTCCTTATGATTACTTACAAACAAGCGAGTACTAGAAAAATATGTTTACTATTTCAAAGTACTTTAATTTGATATAGTTTGAGTTTTCTTATTTTTATTTGCATTTCTATTCTTAGATTTAATGGACTAAAATGTAGATTAAATAACTTAGATAAATAAAAAATATAATGATATAGTTTCAATACTCATAATAATAATGTAAAATAAATTAATTATTTTTATTTATATTAATGACTTTTAAACAAGAAAAAACTTAAAACAAAATCTGTTTTGTAAATGCTAAATAATTTATTTATTAGAATTATTAAAATTATTATTTATTTTTATTATTTACATTTTAGTTTCGCAAAAATATTTGGAATAAAATATTTAAAAATAGGTTTTTACTTTAATAATTATTATTTACGTTTTATATTTAAAAATTATTATATTTCCAGTAATTAATAATTTGATGTAGTCTTCTTTAAATTATTCTATAATAGTGCTTGATTAAATTTTAAAGATTACTATCATTTAATTTTAGCGAAAATTCTATGAAAATTTGTTTCTTTTTTAAATGTAATTATAAAACTTTTTTAATCATCTAAAATGAATGCCAACAAAAATTAATTTTAGCTCGATTAAGAATTAAAGCTATACTATAATAAATGAGTTTTTGATAAAAATAATGTTTGTATTATCTCTATTTGGTAATAAATACAAAAGAAAAAAAATAATTTGAAGTGATTTTAGAATGTATCAATCAAATGAATTAAAACTAGATTATTTTGTTAATATTTACAATTAATATTATTTCCAAATGTGTTATTTTGTCTTTTTATCAAAAATTACCAATAATCAAAAAGCAAACATATTCTATTGGTCTAATTTAATTAATATAAGGTAAATATTTCTTTTTGCTTGGTCAAGTATTTTAGTTCACAAAAAGACTTGTTTGCAAAAGAAAAAATCAAAGAATTTGGCAATTTTCTTCAAAGAAAATAATAATTTAATAAGAAAGTCAAATCTTGTTTAAAAAGTTAATTAAAGTGAAAGTGGAAATGAACTAAAAATAATTATTTGCTTTGTTAGTTATAGTATTCATCCAAATATCTAGCACCAGTTGCAACAGAGGCTTTGAAAGTTTCCTCAAAAAATTTAAGCTCAATGCTGATATATAGGAAAATAATTATGACTGGAGTAGCTTTTATCAAATAGCAGATGTATTTATCTAAAATAGAACTACACCTGGACTTACTGTTTCAGTCTATTATAAAAACTAATCTATCTTCTCTGCAGCTTTAGGTAATTAAACATACCCAGGAGATGCTTTTAATATTCCTGTTAACAATGAAACTATTTATGATATAGCCTCCCTTTCCAAAGTATTTGGTGTAACTGCTGCTACTATGAGACTTTATGATTAAGGATTAATTGGACTTGATGATTTAGTAATTACTTATATCCCTGAGTTTAATAACCACGATAAGGCTAATATCACCATTAGAAATTTACTTCTCCATAATTCTGGTTTATAGCCTGACTTAGATTTCTCTCTATTCCCCTAATCAACTTTAATTCCTTCAAATATTAAAGATGCAATCTACCACATTGAATTATAATATCCCACAGGTACTTAATATGTTTATTCTGACTTAAACATGGTTATTTTGCAAGAAGTTGTCTAAAGAATTACAAAAATTTCACTTGATGTTTTCTTGAAGCTTAATGTTTACGGACCTCTCGAAATGGACTCAACAATGTTTAATCCTTCTCCTCTATACGTCCATAAGTAAATAAATAATTAAATATCTTCATTAATTCTAATTATACATGCATAAATATATCAAATTTTGATTTTCTTTACCAAAGATTAACAAAGAGAATAGGCCACTTTTAGGTTACACAAATATTTTTAATTAACATATATAAAAAATGGATAAATATGAATTAATTTTTCTATTTTTTAAAGAAAGAAAATATCTTCGAGCTATTCAACAACATACATACACTCAATGAAATAAAATTTCAAAATAATATTTTGTACTCTTTGAATCTAACTATTCTCAATTTTTAATATCAATATTTTAGCATATTTGATTGATTATTTTCACCTAATTCTTATTTATTCTTTCTACTTAATTATAATAGAATTGCCCCTACAGAATTTGATGATGTTTATCGTCATGAGTTATGTCATGGTATTGTACATGATGAAACTGCTTGGTTCTTAGGAGGTGTCTCAGGTAATGCTGGTATATTCTCTACTGCAAATGATTTAGCTAAATTCATGAATATGATGCTCAACAGAGGTGAATACATTAATTCTAAAGGTAAAAGAGTTAAAATCTTCGAACCTGAAACTGTTGATCTTTTCACAACAAAAGAAACAAATGTTCCTTATCCTAACTCAAGAGCTCTTGGATGGGATACTGTTCCAATTCAAAGTGTTCTTCCTTGCGGTACTAAGTTTTCTCCATTATCATTTGGCCATACAGGCTTCACTGGCACAACTGCTTGGGCTGATAAAGAAAAAGACTTGGCTATAGTTATTTTAGCTAATAGAGTATATCCTGATAGAAATCACTCAGGTACTGCCAGTCTCTACTTTAGATAAGATACATACACTTAAATTTGCAATATCCTTGGATATTGAATAAATGAAATTATTAATATATATTTTGAATACTGTACTTTTTATAAAAAATTCCATATAAATATTTTAACAAATTTTGAATTAAAAGTTTATAATAAAATCTATTTATTTATCACAACTATTACAATGATTAGAAAATTCTTTAAAAATGTGTTACTACCATATGTGAAGAAGTTTAGAAAAATTTAAGGGTTATTTTTTTATTTTAAATTATATGGATATTTGAATAATTAAAGAAATGAGATAGATAGATGCTTTTTTTGATAGTGTTATGATTTTTAAAAAATAAATTTATTATATTAAAATAAAAACTTAAAGGATTTTTTATTTTTAAAATAAATCACTGACTAAGCAACCAAAAATTGAATTATTTATTACAAAAATTAACATCAAAAATTTTATTAATAATAAATTAATCAAAAAAATTTTTAGTTGCTTAGTCATTTATTTATTTAATATAGTAATGAATTCAAGGTTTATTAGCTAACAGGATAATCATATAATATATTCTCCTAATTTAAAGTAGTAGGTTACACAAGAAGATTGTTTTTAGTACAGTGATAGCATTAGAGAAGGGGTAAACTCTTTTAAAAGAAAACCAGATATGTTATTTGAATAGATCGAAAATGCCTCAGCAAAATAAAGAGTATGATAAAATAGATTTTAGCATACAAAAATTATTTTTTAATTAAGGATTAAAGTTTAATGATAACGCAGCACTCTGATTAAGAAAGAACAATTGATGAGTTAAAAAATAAAATACTTGACCTAAAAAAATAACTAAAACATACTTAGAGATAGAACTCATAATTATAAATTGATATGAAAGAAGAAAAGAAAAATTTAACAGTAGAAAAAGAAATAGAGATTAGGAAAAGATAATTTTAGGATGATTTTAAGAAGCAAGTAATTAAAATAGGTAAAATAAGTGATAAATGTGAAGATTTAAATAGAGAATAGAAATATTAGAATGAATTGATAAAATAAAAAAATGAGGAAATACGAATTTTGCTCTAAGAAAATGATCAATTAAGAAGAATTCATAAAGAGCACAAAGAGTAAATCTTTAAAATTTAATCTCTTGAGGAAGAAAATAGGCAGCTTAAAGACAAATTAAAGAATTTTTAAGAAGATATGGATAAATTATAGGCAGAAAAGAAAGAAAGCTTCTTAAAACTCAAAGATGAAATTAGCAAAGCAAAGGTAGAAAATATTGATCTCATGGAAACAATAAATAAATAATTGGTAGAGTTATCTGACTGTATCAATTTAACAAATAAATACAAAGAAATCATTCTAAGTCAGCAAAAAAATATTGAAATCAGTAATAAAACTAACTCTGAAGCTAATGAGATTATTGTTGGATTAGATGAACTGGTTAGGTCTACTTCAAAGAAGAAAAATATTTTTTTAGTTAACTAAGGAGACTCTACCAGCACATATGATATTCT
The DNA here is from genome assembly GCF_000189635.1 of Tetrahymena thermophila SB210. Classification (NCBI taxonomy): domain Eukaryota; phylum Ciliophora; class Oligohymenophorea; order Hymenostomatida; family Tetrahymenidae; genus Tetrahymena; species Tetrahymena thermophila. The sequence goes on along the minus strand of NW_002476317.1, from coordinate 484,871 downwards.
TTATATTTTAAAAAATAATATTCTTTCTCTAGCTAAATAGTATTAAGATATTAAATAATCAAAAAAAGTAATTGATTTTATTTTATTTTATAAAGGTAATTGTTAAATAATTTTTTTAATTAAATAAAGAAATATAAAAATAAATGTTAATTTTATACTGAAGAAATCAGGGACTTAAAGGAAATGTAGAAACAGCAAAAATTAGAAAATGAATAGCTAAAAACAGAAAGCTTATTGTTATAATAGTAATTTGACTAGACAGTAATTCTAATGGAGTAATAAATAAACGAGAGGAATATTGAAGAGATGAAGCTAAAGTAGTAGTTAATAGATATCACTTCCAAAATTTCAGATTTACAGAATGAATTTGAAGAATTTGACTCTAAAAAATATCAAGAGATGTCTTAGTAATTTGGCTAATATGTACAGGCTTTGCATTGTAAGACTGCAAAACTTCTCAATGAAAAGTAAGTCTGTGGTAGCTTTGTTTCTGGATATTTAAAGTTAATGGATAAAATGAATGGTTTAGCACAACATCTAAACATTTTTTATACAAATTCTAATAATTCAGTAAAATAGAAAGCCTTGAGAAAATTAAAAAAAGTATTTAAAGCTGTATTCTTTGCTTAGCTTATAAAATCTAGAAGATCTCTGCTGAAAATAGATGTCACAACTGTAAATCAAGCCATAAAGTAATCGTAGAAATACCAATACAAAATGGAGAAGCTTGAGTTATAAAAAGATTTCAGCAGCATAGTAAATAGCTTAAATGTATAAAATTAAGATTATTATCCTTACAGTGTAACACAATAGTAAAGCAGTAAAATTACTTCTCAAATAGAGTAAAATATATAGCAAAAAATATAAAACAAAGAAAGTGAAATCGATGTACTAAAGTTGAAATTTGAAAAACTAAGTGAAGAGCTTTATCAATTTAGTTTAGAAAAAGATTCAGCCAAAAATGTAATTGAGGATCTAAGAAAAAAAAATTTTGAGCTAGAATTTGAATCAAAAAGATTATCTGAAGAAAATCATTCCTTAAATGAACAATTAAAATTTCACAGATAACATTTTGTTTAGGAAAATTATGTTGAATCAGCCAAATTACCATCATAAGATAATTTTTATTAAAGTGGGGTTTCTAGCAGGTTAAGTAAAACAGATGGATATACTTAGAACAACTACGAATCTAAAAATAAATTTAATAATATATTTTTGAAGTAAGATGATACTTAAAATAAATTATCAGTTTAAATATTTGGATCAAATAAAAATCTTAAAGACCATTAAAATAAAAATTAAATTTCCAATTTTGAAAGTTGCTTAAACAGTCCAGCAATTAATAACAACAATGATATGAACAGCAACATAGGCTCTTTTGATTTTCTAAAGTTTTAGTCATCTTAAAAAAACTCAAATTAAAAATCTGATTAAATAAGAAACAATATTTTTGTAGATTAAGATCAAAATTAAAACATTTTTAGCACTGATAACAAGAAATTAGCTTACTTAGAACTTAAAAAGTAACAATAAATTTTAGAATAAAAACTATCTTCAAATTAAAATGAAATTGAAAAAATAAGATCAAATAGTCAAACAAAATCTCGAACAGCTTCAAAAAGACAATCTGTAGATTTAGTCTAGGATTCATTCAAATTTAATACATAATAGTTTTAAAACTAGCTAAATAACCAAAAAAATCCAAGCTATTTTTCAAACTAGAGTGCAAGCAATTAATATGAATAAAATATTAATTCTTCAAATAACCACAATTATTATCCCAAAGCTTCTCTGTATAGCAATAATAACAATTATACATTTAACAATAATTCTTCAGCTTAATTAGTTTATAGTGATTCATAAAGAAAGGCTAGAACTATTTAAGACTTGCTAAAATAAGAATTATTTGAAAGCCAAAAATTTAGTAAATTTTTGACATAACAAGAATGAAAAATAAATTAATTTTTCAAGTTTATCAAATCTAAATGAAAAAAAATGTTAAAATTATAACTAAAGTTAGTATTTTTATAATTAAAATTTATATTTTTGGTTTAAATTATTTTATTTTGTTAATCTTTTTTATTTTTTTTATTAATTTGAATTATTTAATTTAAATTCGTAATTTTAAAGTCATACTAACATAAATAAATAAGTTGCATTTAGAGAGAACTTAGTTTTGATAAAAAAATCATTTTAGAGATAAACTTTTATTCTTTTAATTTCATTAAGATGATGATGAAACATCTTCTTTAGTTAAAGAGATAAATCCCTTTTCGTTTATTAAGCTATTTTCTCTCTTTCCTATTCTAAAAATGTAAATCCCTAAAATATCTGCTAAGTGGTTGAATACACAGTAAACAAAGTGAGTATAGCAAACGAAAGCTATAAAAAAATTTAAATAAATAAGGTAAACTAAATTTGATAAAGAGGAACCAGTTAAATAGCAATAGAAACCGCCTAGTATATAAGAGGCATTCACAAACAAATAGCTATATCTCCATTAATCGAACTTTTCTTCAGTTATATGTGCCAATTAGATATGACCTATTATCTTCGACCATGCAAAGCAAAGAGAGTAGATAAACAAAAGGAAATGTTAAGAAATAAAATCTAATCCTATAAATATGTCAGCTGATATAAAAGTTATAATCAGCAAAATAGTGCAAGAATGAAGTTTGAGAGCATCTAAAAACTTGATAAATGGCACAGTTTTGTATAAATCATTTGAGAACTATATAATTTGTAAAACTGACATAAAAAATGTAGAAATCAGCATAGCTTCTGCAGTTGTAAAACCTAAAAATTCAATTTTGTAAGACCAAATCTACTAACCAAATATGCCTGTAGCAACATACAATATCTCAGTGAAAAGTAAACCTTCATCCACTGCATTAATATATCCTAACGTTTAAAAAGTAATTTATTTTTCATGTTTTATTTGTTTTATGAAAAAATATTTATAGTTATATATTGATTGGTTGATAAATGTTAAAATCATCAAATTTAAATGTACCTAATCTAAAAACGCCTAAATGATATTAGCTCCACATAGCAAAGTAGAATGGGACCAGACCAATAAAAAGAATAACATAATATTAAAACCTAATGCTTTATATTTAAAGAATTGCTAAAGTATTCATAACTACCATCCATGTTGCTACAGCATCACACCCATGATCAAAAAGCATTCCTAAAGGAGAAGAACTACCAGTAGCTCTAGCCTATTTTCCATCTAGATTATCTAATATTTAGTATGAAAATAAAGCGAATCCCATCAATATACAAACCCAGGAGGGTAAGTTATTTTGCAAATTGGGACTGTAGAACATTACCAATAAATGGACAAAAACATGGATTAGAAAACCTATTGTTGTAATAACATTCGGAGCAATCCACTTAGGTACCCAATTTTCCACTATCCAATTACACAACGGAGACCATAGATAAGTGTAAAGAATTGAGTCGCTTCCTCCTTTATATTTAAAATTTTTAACTCCATCCTCACCTTGAGTAGATATATAAAATTTTGTTCCAAACATTTATTTATGCTTATTTAATTTAACAAAAGAATCTAATTATTATTTATTATTAATTTTTATATATTAATTTAAATTACTTATAAACTATATCTTAAAAATCATCTTAAAGAATTTTAAGCCTTAATTTTTAAATACAAGACGTAATTAGAAAAATAGATTATAACATTAGAATTCATTTTTCGTGTCAAATTAATACATAAAATATGTTTTTAATTTTTGATAAATATATTTTTTAAGCATCAACATGTTTATAAATTTAATTAAATTGTGTATATAGCTCATTTATTAATCATCTAAAAAAAATTAATCAATTGATTTTTAAAGATAGAAAAGTCTTTCTTTTATTTTTTATAATTATTCCTAATATTTAAAACATTTCAAACCAAACCTCGAAACCTTAGTGTTTGAGGTCTTTATGTATGTATGTATGTATGAGTTTTTTTTTAATTTTTTTAAATTTCATTTTATTTGCAGTTTAATATTAATAAATGAAGCAATTTTAAGTTAATATAAATGATATTAATAATACTTATATTTTATAGAATTAAAAACTCAATTAAATAATCGCTCAAATTATATATTAAGATAATTATATATTTTTTTATTATTAAAATTTTGCAAATACTTATTATAAACTATAAACACTATCAAAACTTTTAAAAAATTGGTATTATTTCAAATTTCTATTTATATATATACATTACTTTAAATAATTTTTATATTTTAAAGCAATAATACATTAATTCATTGATTTAAAAAATGTATCAATTTGCTAATTTGCTTGAAGAATAAAATTGTTAGTATGAAAATAATTTACATAGTAAAATTAAATAAAAAAATTATTTACATCAAGTATTGCCAAAAATTTTAAATTAAAGGAAACACTTCTTTTTATATTTCATCAAATAAATAATAAAAATTAATAATAAAAGCATAAAAATTTAAATTATTGTTGAAATCAAAATTATATTTTTATTTAAAATGAAGAACATAAATTTATTTTAAAGTTATAAAAATTAATTTCTTCAATAAACAAATTATTTTGCTTTTATTTATTTTTTTAGAATATGTTTAGTTAATTTAGCTCTTAATTGATAAAAAAAAATATTAATTTATATAATAATTAGAGTTTTTGTTCAAATTAATTTAAAATTTCTTATTTAATTTATATAAATATTTAATTTTTTTAAATATTCAACATAATAGGAAAAACCTTGCATTTGGTCTATCCCTACTTATTAAGTAAAATAATTTTTATATTAATTAATCAAACAAATTTAATATTTGCTATAAAATATCTAAAAAAATTAATTTAAAGAAATTTTTTAACTTCTTGGTAATTATATATACTTATTTAGATTTAGAAGATAATTTAAAGCAATAACTTGCATATTAAAATGTGTAATTCCTTTTAAATAACATATTTTTTTTAAAGAAAACTAATGAAATCTTATAAGAAGAAAAATTTTTATGATAAGATAGTGATTAGAGAAGAAAATTAGTATTTAAGAAGATTAATTAAATAAAAATTGAGAAACCATATAAATACCTATTAAATTTTTTGTTACTTTCTTATTGTTTGTATAAGATTATGTCTGGTAAATTTAATTATGCAATCAACAAAAGTTTACATTTGTCTTAAAATACGAATACTTTTGATTTAAGAAACAATGAATATTTTTTGTTTGTTTAAAGACTTCTTTATTTTTTTTACAAATTAAGACTACAAGTGAATGTATAAAAATAATGTGGGAATTAGCTTAAAGCTAAAATATCCTGAGAAAATAGAAATGCAAGCTTTAACAAAAATAGATGAATTTATATATTTATTTATATTTAAATTGTTATCTGTATATAAAATAAAAAAATTTAAAATGAAAATGTACAAAATGCACGAAAATAATTTAATACCAATACATTATACCTTGACATAATATTATGTTTGTTTGTTTATTTCTTTATTAAATGAGCGAAGATGTGATTCATATCTATCAATTAAGTCAAAAATTAATATTCCAACAAAAAATTCTTTAGGATATAAGCACCTATGATCATTTTTGAATGTAACAAAATAATTTAGTTGTCAATTAATTAAGAATTTTGCAAAGTAATCATAATAAATTAAAAAGAAAAAAGATTTTAAATTACCTTCAACTCTCCTTTAAAATAAGCGAGACAAACTCAAACAATACCAAAAATAAATTAAATATAGTCTGTGTTGCAAACAAACAAATTTAACTCAATAACGAGTTTTGTTAGCATCTCAAAGTAAAAATAGAATAGCTAGCACGCTTGGATAATTAATTTAATATTTTTTCTTATTAAGAGCCCAGACTAGAATCAAAAGAACAAGGTCTTTAAGATAAAAATTTGAAATTTTCACCTCATACCTAATTATTTGATCCTATCATACAAAAAGAAAAACATAAAAGACTTGAAACTAAAAACAATGAAATTTAGCTATTAAAAAACAATACTAATTACTCTTTTGCTGCTTGTTAGCAGTATTAAAGGTTTTCTCGATTATGATGAAGAACACCTCTTAAATTGCAAAGATTTCCACACAAATGAAGCTCTCCAAACAACCCTAATTATTCACTAAATAGACAAATGGGTATTTTTGATATTAGCACCTTTCGCTATTCTCTCTACACTTTTTATTATGCTCACTTTTTATAAGTATCCAACCACTCGTAAATAGCCTGGTGATATTATCTTAGCTATTTCAATAAGCGACTTTATCTTATGTTTCCATTGGATTATTTCTAGCGCTTATTCATTGTATTATGAGATTGGCCCAGATCCAGATGGCGCTTTTTGTTAGTCAAATTCATTCTTTAGTGTTGCAGCAGGAACTACTGAATTCACATATAATTGCTGCTTCTGTTTGTATGTTATTTTTGTGATAAGAAATAACCTCAAGGGATAAGTTATTCCTTAAAAAATATTCCATCTTGCTTGTGGAGGAATTACAATTTTAATAGTCATTCTTGTTTTTGCTACTAAGAATTCAGGTTTATCTCTTTTTGGAACATGCTCGTTTAAAGTTAATGACGGTTTTCCTGTATTTGGTGTTGTGATTCTCTTCGCATACCTCTTTATTTCTTGGTACACTATTTGGTATTTCCGTAAATCTATACCAAATAATCAAATCTTTAAAAAGATGCGTGAAGAGTTTTTGAGATATTATTTCTACTATGTAGTTTCAACATCTGTAATTTGGACTATCCTTGCTTTCAGTAACCTCTTTGCAGGTCTCAACTGTAGCTACTTTTAAGACCCTTCAATGAATGTGATAATAACTATAGGAAATGCAGCTAAAATAGGAACTCCTATTATTCTTAGTATAATCCGCTACAAAGATCCTACTATTAAAAAGAAAGTCCGTGACTAGCTGTGTAGATGGGGATTTATTCGTAAAAACCGTCCCTCTCTGACCAATCCTTTGAATCCTCACAACAGTAATCAATCTCAGCATATTTCCTTAAGCGAGTAATTAGAATTTTCTTCAATATTTTAAACACAATAAACGAATAATACATCTCTAAATAATTCAAATCCAAACCCAATAAACTCTAATCATATGCAAAGCTAATGAAATTCTAGGTTCAAAGCTTAAACATAATCATATATAAATAAATTAAATGAAAAATAATCTTTTTTACTCAAATATTTAATTTAAATTTTAAATTGAGACCTTCTTTCCTTCATTCCTTAATTTATAAAAAATAATTACCTTATTATGCTCCATTAACTTTGTAAAAATGAGCTTATTAAGATCAGACAAATTTTATGTCTGAAAAAGATAATAAAATAATTAATGTATTTAATAAAAATAAGGTCTGTTTATCTAGTTAGTAAGTAGCTCTATAATAACTTTTTAGCCAAAATTTTCCAAAATTTAAAATATAAATTAATTAAAGATAATTAATTAAGTTTTTTATTTAATATTCTAAGAAAAGATTAGAAAATAACTAACTATTTTTCAATTAAAAAGCACTCTGAATTTTACCAAAATATAAAATTGAAGCTATATTTTAAATAATTGTTCACAAAATTTAGTTAGATATTTAGACTATATGCTTTTATTTATAAAAAATATTTAATATTATTTTATTTATTTTTAAAAATTGTTATTAACTTACAGATAATAGAGAAGACAAAGCTCGGAAGACGGATCTAGTTGGTTCACAAAGTTAACTTAGAATCTACGTATGACTTAAATATACGCTATGATTTCTGGTATTATTATAAATGACATAATCTAAAAGAAAAAAGAAAACCCATAAAGTAATGGTTCAATAAATGGTCCTACTATAATTAACATTTCCAACCCTCTTGTTGCTCTTAATGATGATGATTACACAAGCGATTAAGAAATAGAGCTAAATGATGAACTTATTAGCTAATATATTCCTTTCCATAAACATGAGTAGGGTAGTCCTTCTGTAGAAGGCAAAGTCACAGTACATGCTCCTAAAGTTTTCCGCGCTCTTCAATAATCTGATGGATTGATGGCAGATATTTAAGCTTCTTTCGATTTAATTAATAATATAGAGTCGATATAGAAAAAGTTTGGAGGTCCTGATGGAGGTAAAAGTGGTGAATTTTTCTACTTTACTTAGGATAGAAAAATGATCATCAAGACCATGAATAAAGGAGAGCTTGATGCTTTTTTAAAAAATCTTAAAAAATATGTTATTCATCTTGTTCTAAATTAAGACTCGCTTATAGTCAAAATTTATGGCATATATACTTTCTAGATTAACAAAACACAAAACCATGTGTTGATTATGAGAAATATCAGCTAATGCCCAAGCGAATATATTGAACGTACATTTGATCTAAAAGGCTCTACCTATGATAGAGAGGTTATTTCCTAGAAAAAAAACAAAGGAAAAAAGCTAAGCGAAATGACTATGAAAGACATAGACTTCAAAAACACAGAAGGAAAGATTTGGATTGAAAAAAAATATGCAAAGAGATGCTCAGAATCTCTAGAAAAAGATGCTCGTCTCTTTGAATCATGTGGCTTGATAGATTATTCTCTAATTGTATTTAAAATAAATTGGATTAAATACTCTATTGATACCTAAGTTGAGATTGAAGACGTTTTGAAAAAATTCCATAGTGATCTTAACATCATAGAGTCAACCAAAGAAGTTGGCATCTATTATCATATTGGTATTATTGATTACCTCCAAGAATGGAATGTTTAAAAAAATTTAGAACAGAATACCAAAAAAATATTGAACTTAAATGGAAACCTTGATACCTCTGCTTAAAACCAAAAAATATATGCTGATCGTTTTATCAACGAAATAGCTAAAGGCATCTTTGATGTATGAAAAAAGCATTAAAAGCATTTTAATTATTATAACTCAATAATAATATTTTGAAAATATATTAAAATTCAGTAAATCGTTTAACAAATTAATATTATATTTTAATTCACTTGTATTTGAAAAATGATAGCATGTATTATTAATTAATTTATATTCTTATTTACTAAAAAATTAATATTTTTTTTCTTTTACCTACCACTGTAAAAATTATTTATTATATTTAAATTAACTTGCAGTGTGTAATTTAGTTGTGCTAAAATATTTCTTAAATATAAACTCATCATTGAATATTTATGAATGCTGGTTTAAAATAAATAAAATAAACTATAATTAGAATGCAAATTATTTAATCTAAATACATAATCAATTAAAAGTTTGATTAGAATATTTTAGAATTTTAAATATTTATAAAAATTAGTTTAAAAAATTTTACAATATTAAATTGTAAAATCTCTGTTTTAATAAAAAAGGCCAATCTTAAAAATAATTTATCATATTAAATGAACAGTATAGTATACATGCACTCACTTTTTTAATAATATAAGAAAGGAATTTTAGAATCAAAAAAAAAAAGAAGATAAATTAAAGATACAAATTTAATAAAAGCATTTCTTTAATTTTTACTTTTAACTTTTGTTTTTCTTTTTTAACTTAATATTTCCCATCAATATATATATATATCTTTCTAACTAACTAACTAACTAACTAAATATCTATTCAATGTATTATTATAAATATCTTCAAAACTAAACAATTATACTGAAAATAAAAAGTAGAATTTAGCTCCAAATATCTTGTTCATAACTTAAAATATATTTTATATTTGTTGATGGATTCATCTGTTGAGTTAAATATTTTATTTAGCAAACATTTAATAAAATTGTATAAGTCAACTTATTACTTATATACTGAATAGATAGATTTTTTATATTAACAAAGCTAAAATATATAAGTTTTACATAAATTTAAATTAGTTTTAAATAATTTTTTTTTAAGAGTTGGAAGTGAGTATTTAAATAGTTTCAATACTAATATGACATTTTTAAATATAAAACTTATTACACATATTTAAGCATTCAATATTATATTTATATATTTTTTCAATAATGATATGCATAACTATTTTATATATCACTTCTTTTGGGATCTCTTCTTCTTTTTGTCGGTCTTAGGCTTAGAGATCATCTTTCTCTTGACGATCTTAACTTCTTCGGTCAAGAAAGCTCTGATGATTCTATTTTTAGTAAAATAAATTTATTAATTAAACAAGTTTTATTGAGGTAAATTGTTTCTTTAGCCAAAAAATGAATATAATTATCTACCTGCTTCTGACGCAAGTGTGACAGAGTTCACCTCCGTAAACTCTAGAGACGGTCTTAGCAGATCTAGCAATAGTGGCGTATTCAGCAGGTCTGACTTAAGCAATACCGTTGAGGGCAACATTGCAACCAGCTTCAGAGCACTTAGTATAGTTAACAACCTTCTTAACGTATTGGGCAACAAGTCTACCACCTAATTAAAATAAACAAATCAAAATTAACAATTTATAAATTAAATTTCTTGAAATATTCATTTCACTCACTAACTATCTTTAATAATTAAATAAATAAATGATATCTTCCTTCTCAACTTTAAAACATAATCATGTCTGTTTCAAAAATATCGAATAGGTTTTACTCGAATGAATCAGCACATTAAATTTTTTATTAGTATTACCAACTAACTACTAACATCTCAATAATTTCAGATTAAAATATATTAATCTTTTTTTTTTCTTAAATCTATTTAGTAGTAAGTTTATTGCTTCCTGCTGCATAACAATACAATACAATTTAACTTCTTCTAAATTTTTAGTAGTAATTTTTATTTATTTATTTTGGTATGCTATTCTAAAATCGTTTCCTAATTGAATATTCTAAATATTTTGCAATATCAACTTGAATTGAGAGTTAGAACTTGTTAAAAAACTAATTCAGCTATCAGATTTTTTTGTTGCAAACCTTTTACTTGCTGTGCTAAGAGATATTTTGATATATCTAAATACATTTCTAAAAGATTCCTATGAATGCTAGATTAATTTGCTTTTTTTCTAGATTAGTGCATGAATTACAAGGAAAAATGAGCTCATTTTTAATTTTTAGAGCAATTCCTAATAACTTTCCTTATATTCAATGCTTAAAGAGTAATAATTTAAACAATTTTTAGTTTGCCGTAAATAATATTATGGCGATTTTGGATTAAATTTCTAAAAACTCTAAAGAAAAGTTTTAAGCGAGATTATTTTACAAATTCATTTTATTTTAGCTTTTATTATTTTCTAAAATAGATTTTATTATTTTTATATGAGTTACAATACTTATTTATAACTTCTAAATTAGTATGTATTATAAAGATGCAATATTTATTTAGATATTATCAACATCTTTATTTCGATTAAGAAGGAAGGAAGATCTTATTTTTTATTTAAGCTTACTAAAGTTGGATACAAAATGGCTTCATTAGAAAGTGAAATGGAATATAAATGCTTTGAAGAAAGACATACCGGGGGTCTTAACCTTTCTGACTTTGTTAGATCTGGTGTTGTAGGAGCAACGTCTTCTGTAGGTGATTCTTTGGGCCATTTTAAAATGTGATTAAATTAATTACTTATATTATTTATTTATCCTTTTTTTTATTATCAAATAATTTAATTCTTTTGTGCTTTATTTTTCAATTTTCTTTTAAGCCAAATATTCTTTTAATCTTGTATTTTTTTTAGCTCTTCCCTTGATTTGATTAAATCACCCTCTTATTTGCTCATAATAATTAATTTTCTTCTTTTTCTATTATATTTCGAATATCTTAGCCATTTCCTTGCAAAATTCATTAATCTGGCTATTTATTTTATCTTAAATATTTTCAATTTTATAATAGGTAATTAGTATTAAAAATACTTCACACTTAGGCTTTTTTGTTTAATTATTTTATTACATTTAATTTAAAAAATTGTAATTTTTATTATCAAGTAAATAAAGTTATGATTTTTAGCAGATATTATGTTTGTCTAACTTGTGTGTGTTTCCCCAAATTAAATATTACATAAAAATATTTTTAATTTTTTTTTTTTTCCTAAAAATTATTTTCTTAAAATTAAAATAAATTTTTAATAAAATGCTACTCTAAAAACATAAGAAAATAACTTTGCAATAATGAAATATTTAGAAGATTCATGAAATAAAATGAATGGAAAGAAATATAATTGTAGTAAAACAATATTTTCAATTTATATATCCACAGGAATTAAACAGAAAAGTGTCTTGCTGTTTAAAGCAAGATATTTATAAAATATCTGATATTGATGCAAAGACATTATCTATTTATTTACTTATTATTACCATCAAAATATTATCATTCTGTAAGAATAATAAATAAAAAGCACTTTTAATAAATATTGTATGAAAAGATTATAAGTTTTAAGAAACCAATTTACATAATTAAAGATGAATTAAAGTATTACTTACCTATCACAAAAAGAAGCATATGAATCAGATTAAGACTTGATGAGTAACCGTGTAGGATATAGCATAGATATTCTGATGGAACTTGCTGGTTAATCAGTTGCTCACTGTTTTCATCATATCAATAAAAAATATCATAATTAGAAGCTTAAAAATATACTGGTAATTTGTGGTCCAGGAAATAATGGAGGTGATGGAATGGTCGCCGCTAGACATATAGCTCATTTAGATAAAGCGTATAAGCTAACAATTTTATTGTTAAAAGCTCCAGCTAAAGATTTTTTTATCAATTAATTAACTATTTGTAAGCAATATTCTATACCAATCAAAGAGTTACCAAATGAAATCGATGTTAATGCAGAAAATGCTTTAGAGAAAATTTAATTATTATTTAAATCTTATGATATAGTAATTGATGCTCTCTTTGGATTTTCATTTTAGCCTCCAGTTAAACCTCCCTCAGATATTGTATTATAGGCATTAAAAAATGTAGATGTTCCAATTTATTCTGTTGATATTCCAAGTGGATGGGATGTTGAAAAAGGGAACATTCATAACTCTTTTGATCCCGCTTATCTAATCTCGCTGACTTTGCCAAAAGAGGGTTCACGAAATTTTAAGGGCAAACATTTTGTGGGTGGCAGATTTGTGCCTTATGAATTTTCTGAAAAATATAAATGGGTAATGCCAGATTATAAAGATAATGAAACTTTTGTAGAACTTGAATGAATTTATATTTACATCAAAAGAATGCTAATTATCAATTAAAAATGTTAAAAAATAGAATAAAATAAATATTTTAAAACTATTTAGTATCATATAATATTTTTAAGTGTAATTCTATTTATATTTTTAAATTTTTAATTAAACATAATAACTTGCTTGATTTGCTTCTAAAAAATTTACTAATAATAAAAAAAATTTTTATAAATAAATTCTATTTATTTTTATAACAAATTAAATAAATAAATATTATATTAATTTGAATTTTGTTTAATTCAAATTGAAAAGAAAGAATTATAAAAATTTATATATATAGAAAGATTTAGGGCTATTTAAAATTTAATATAAATATTAAATTTATGTTCTTGGCATAGTAAAATTTTAAATTAAGATTGATGAATTTTAGTAAAAATAATTAATTTGCAATTTAATAAGTACATTAATTTAAATATTTTTGCTAAATAAACAATTAAAACATTAATAGGAAAATAAAACAAATTTTTTTTTAGTAATAACTTTGGCTAATAACAAATGTTATTTAAATTATTGAAAGTAAAATTTAATTAGATAAAAAAAAATATGAGCAGAGGAGATCATAAAATTAATTTGATTAAAAATAAATATTTGTTTGAAAATGTTTATTCATTTTGCTTCTAAAATAAAAAGAGTTAAATCAAAATATTTTAATTTACATAAATATATATTTTAAATGATAACTGAAAATATAATGTAAAGACTTCTATATATTTTTAAAAATTAAATTTGGCTTAGTTAATATTTATTATTATAGCTATCATTCAAATTATTTGTTTGAATGTATCTTTGAATTTTATAAGTATAAAAATTATTCAGGAAAATAAATAAATTAAAATTTATATAAATAAAATTAATTAATTTTGCCAAATAATAAACTTAAATATTTCTTAAGTGATTGTGAAATTTCATAATATATTAAAATATAATCAACCTAAATGATTTGAATTAGATACTTTCTTAGAAAATCCTGCTTATAGCGTTACTATTTCATATTTGTAAAGTGTTAATAATTTTACAATTATTGTGATCAAAATTACTGAGAATTCATAAAATTAGACTGATATGAGTTTGAAAATAGCTCCTATCTTGTATTATAACTATTAAAACTTTATTAATATACTAATATTTATTTTAATAAAGCCAACAACCATTTCGTATGCAGCTTTGTTTGCTTCTGTTAAATTTTTACAATTATTTATAAATAAATTGATGAAAAAAAAAAATGAAGAAGAAAAAAAGCTCTTAACTTAGCTAAGCGAAATATCAAATTAATATTTAACATATCAACTCTTCGAAAATATTAGAAAATAATAATATATAAAACTAATTTAATTATTGATTCATAAATTTCTTTTGAGAGCAAACAAATTTATTGATTTTTGTTACATCATCATTTGTAAGCTTGAATTTAACTCATTTTAGAATAAGAAAAATGAATAATAATTTCTTTATTTTTTGTTAAAGTTAATTTAAATTTATTTATTTAATATGTAAAAATATATACAAAATTAAAATAATCATCATAATTTTTATTAAATTTCATGTTACTAAATTATTAGTAAAATATAGTAAAACATTTTAAGAAACTCATAGATTATTAGAATTAATACTATTTAATTTAATTTTTAAAAGATATTATTTTAAATTAAAATATATTTTTTGTATTTTTAAGTTTAAAAATATATTTTCTACTATGAATAAATATTAAGATATTTATTTAAACTTTTACATTTTCTTGACCGTACTCCATAAAACATACTTTTTTTAAAATAAAAAAATCTTGAATAGTTGATAGCTTTTGCTTAAATCATTATAATTTATTACAAAAAAATTCTATTTTTGATATGAAAAAGAATGTCTTTCATATAAATGTTGGTTAGGATTAATATTATTCCATTATAAGATATAATAAAATTTTTCTTAAAATTTTTTATATATAAAAAATTCTGTATTTACCTTTGTCATGCTAATTAATTTTTTGGCCAATAAAAGAGAGAAAAATAGGGAAAAAATAGAAAAATTCAGGAAAAAAATTATAGGGGTGAGCTCCCATTTATAATAATAAAAAATTTCAATAATATAATTTGCTTTGATTAAATTATGAAAGATTGAGTGTTAACTAGAAAGAGCATGAATAAATTAATTAATTAATGAATACATATAATTTAATTGAAATAATTATTTTTTATTTGAAATTTAGATCAAAATGGATGTTTATGAATGAATGTATTTGTATATAAATATATATATGCATTGTTTTGAATAAATAATTAGTTTTAGATAGATAGAAAGGGGGAGAGAGTAATTATTATATTTTTAAAAATCAGATTTAATAAATAAATAAAGTTTTGGTTTCAATTATTAAAGTTGTTTTTTTAATTAAAATTTCATCTATTTCAGTTTTAATAGATTTTGTATACATTCTTGTTTTGATCGAAGAGAGTTAAAACCATATCTTGATTATCTTAAATTTAGTTTAACTCTTATTCGCAAATAAATTAAGATGAATAATTTTAAGCGAGTGATTATTAATAGTTTGGAATTTAATTACAAATTGATGAAATCTATTTTTTTTGTTTGCTCTGATGTCCATGTGGAATTTCTTTAAATATGTGGGTAAATATTGGTCTAAACTTCGGAGATGTTTGTTTGATGTTGAGTTTAAATATTTTTTCGTTCACAGAGCTTTCTCCTAATGACAAGCTAAGCTATTCTTAGTTCATCATTGGTATCTTTTCATTTTTATCTATAGGAATTAAGTTTGAACTCATTTGTTAATTAGGCATACAAAGCTAGTTTGATGAAGGTGTTAAATAATGTTTATATTTTTTTTGGTTGAGTTTTTCAAATCCTATTATACATGATTTTTACGAGTTATAGAGGAAGAATTGCTGAGAGGAAAAGGTTGATTTGAGTATATTTGAATGATTGTATGTTTTAAATTCATTTAAGTGATGGGATTAATTATCTATCTTATATGCCTATACTTTGAATTAGATAGGTACTTCGCATCCACTTTAAACAGGGTGGTGATGCTCATCTTGTTATAGTTGCAGCTCTATATACAAGTGATTTTAAAATATTTTCATGTTAGTTATGTTGTAACCGTAGTTTTGTTAAAGGATATGAATATCTTGTGTGTAAATAATTTCTCCAGTAAACATGTTAAATATTTAAATAAATTGAGTTCTGTTTGATAATACACAGCAGTAAATTAATGAATTTTCTGTATCTACATCAAAGTAGTTCACGTAGGAAATACTGATTGGGGATTCGCGCTTAATTTTCATAGATTTTATTAGGTGGAAGTTATCCTAAGCTGTTGAATATATATTAATCAAGCCATTTAGTGAAAGAGCAACAACTTGACGACCTTTGTAAATAGGAAGAATCTACTGTATGCAAAATTGTTTTACACGCTTAACATTATTTAGTGAAGAATTCTTTATTATTTTAAAATAGCTACCACCCATCAAGTAGATGCAAGATAATCTTTCATTAATCTTCACTGTTTATACGTTAAGCTTAGAAGGTTCGAAAGGATATAGCTAAAAGTTTGAACCAAGCTAATTCTTACATATTACTCTATTTTCTTGAAGATCTATCAAGTTTATTTAATACTTTAAGGAGCAAGTATTTTAAGAAATTATCATGATACGATTTTTATTAAGAATATTAACATAAGAGGCCACGTTAACTGATTCATTCACGATTTTATCACTTTGTAGTTATATTTGCTTCAACGGAGTGTTATTCCATTCAAAAAGAAGTTATTAAGATTAGGGACACCATCTTGAGACTACATAATTCTATTATTTCTTGCTTTTATCGGATTTTTTCTTTTCTATTTCCTTTGATTTTCCTACAGCTTAAGTTTGCTTTATTTAAGATTATTTTTTAATTAGCTTATCACATTGAGCTTCTTGCGACAATCTCTTATTTTATTATCTTTTATTTTTAGAATAGAGTTCTTATTAGTACTCGTGGCCTAAGACCAATTTCATTTCTTCTTCATCAATAAATTCCTCATCACATGCCCTATAGCTAATATGTAATTCATTCTGTCCTTAATTGTGAGAATCGGATTGTTACTTATATTGTCTGTTAGCGTGCTTAATTTATTGATTTATTTTCTTTAATCCGCACTGCTTAAGTACTAATTGCTTTTCATTTTGTTAATATGGTAGCATGCTGTTACTTTAAATTTGAGCTGATGCATCACTTGAGTTTAATTTGTTAGACGTTGTTGAATTTTAATTTAATTAAAATTGTAAAGCACTGTAATTTTTTTTTTCAGCGCTTAATTCTAAAGAAATAATTCTTCCATTTTAAATATTTTACTAATTTTACTAATTAAAACCATTTACTAGCTGTTATTCAGATGGTATAATTATTTAATTTTTTTGTTGATTATCAAAGTTGTTAAAAGAATTTTGATTATTATAATTGTTATTACCGCTATTGTATTACATATTATATTCTTGTCTTGCTTGTGGGTATTAGAAAATATCTTAATAGCTTTGTTGATTCTATGATTGGCTTGCACTCTAATTTTGCAAAATCATATTATTTTGTTACAAATATTACAATTCTAGTGGGTTTTGCATTGAATGATGAATTGGCTAGTCAGAGAGAGAAAAGTTTTTAGCCTAAAGATTTATTTCATCTAATTAACTTTATGGGGTATTTAATTAGTTAATTTATTAAATTTGAGTCGAGTAGAAAGTATTATTACTCGTTTAGTTTTAAAATTTTTCATTAAGCTATTACATACTAGGATTTTGAACTATTTATTATTATCCTTGTTGCATTTAGCACTAATTATTATAACTAATTATATTATGATTATTCATGTTATTATGTTAAGTTGAAGATCTAAAAGCATCAGGATTTTGATAGTTATATGTTACCACTGTATTTTATTAAGCTTGCATCATTACAAATTAATTTTATTATTCTTGATTTTGGTTTTGGTGGTTTGGAGGAATGAAACTATTTCCTTAAGGTTATATAGAATTCTAAGCTGTTTTTTACAAAAATAAATAATTATTTTATTGTTAAGAGTAATTGTTATTACTTTCAGGGTTTGTATGATAATTCTATTACATATTTTATAAATATATTAAAGCTTATTTCTATGTTAACTATTACTACATTGTGATTTCTTTATTGCGCTCTTTACAATTACTTTAGCAGTCCATAATAAAATTAGGTTTGTATTCTTCTTGCTCAGTAAGTATTAAAGAATTATTAAATTTATCAATTGTTTTTTATCCAAGATTTATCAAAGCGTTGCCATTCTAATTCAGCTATATTTGCTAACCGATGTTGAAATTAGAGAGAAATGTATTAGAGCGATGATAGAATTAAATTATGCATGCGTCACAATATACTTTCTAAGCATGTTTGCTTTAGTGATCTGATTAAATTAATATCCCCGCAGCAAGATGCGATGGGCAGGTATGTATTTTTTTAGTAGAGGATTAATTTCGGTCACTCTCACTCATCAATCTTTATTACGGATTGATAGGAGTGTTTAGGTTAAACATTTATTTATATTCTCTTTTACAGTGTATTGAATAGAAAATTAATAATTTTTTGTGTTTATAACTATATTCGTTTGAATGACTTCACTTTTTGTTTAGAAGCGATTTGTGTTATTTATTATTTTTCTTTTTGTATTTATTTGATTTTTTTTCTTTTCAAAATCTTTTTTCTATTATTTTTTGCTATTTTTTATTAATTCCTCTCTTTAGCTTTTGTTTGATGAATGATTAATTAATTAGTTTTTAACAATTCCTTGTATTTTTTCATTTCTTTTGCATACAAATATATATGCAAGCATTTATCAATTCATTCATTGTTAATAATTGGAAATATTAGAAGAATATCCTTTTTTTTTTATTATTGATTATTTCAATAACTCACATAAATTTCATGCTCTTTTTTTCCTTATTTATATTATTATTATTATCATTTTTGGTTACAACCAAACTCACTGATTGATTTTCCTCATTCTTTTAATTGATAAATCTGTTCACATCTCTTTTTATTACTTACTCAGATTATTTAATTCACTAAGTAAATATTAAAAGAAAATATTGTTATTTTTAGAATGGCTTTTTTTGTAGAATAAATTTTTATATTTTTTCTAATTAGATTAACTTTTTATGTATTTTACCATAACTTATAAATGAGAAATATTCCAAGCCTTTCATTTATTGATTGAAAAAGCTAATTTTATTTAAATATATTAAAGGCACATTCCTAAATCTTTTAAATATTATCAAAATAATGTTTGAATGAATTTTTTGTCTTCTAAAATGCTAGCTCCTTCTATTGCAAGCAAAATAGATTGGTAGTCAATAAACTCCTCGGTGTTTCATTTTTAAATTTTTTTCTTTCTGAAATTAGAACTTTTAAAGAAATATCTAACAGATGAATACATACACCTTTAAGATTTATTTTAATGATGTAATCATATATTATATTTAAATTATAAAGTTTTTACAGAACGAAGGCGATTTTAATCTATCTCAATCAGTTAATAATGAATATTTCTATTTAAAAAAAATTTTCATTTTAATTTACAAATTAAGACACTAAAAATCAAACCTTACTTAGATTATATGTGGAAAAATCATAAAGATTATGTTAATTAGTTGATTTTTCTTTTTACTCTAATTGGTTATGAAAATTATAATTAGCTCATAAATATTAAACAATTACACGATAAAACCACTTTAATATTACTTAGTCTGCATTCACAACTACTAAGGAACATAAAATGCATAAATTAGAGATAGTATTCTGATGCCTTTAAGAATTATTATTAAAAATTTTATCTATTAAACAATTGATCTAATACAAATTAAAAAAGACCTTAAATGAGGAAAATTTACAAAGAATTTCAGAGGAAAATTCTCTCTTCCAAATTTAAAAATAGAAAGAAGATAAGAGATTTGTATTAATTCACACACATATTTAGGTGACTTTGAGTTTAATTAAACATTGATATAATATAAATTTTATATGAATTGTTTTATTACCTCTTTAATTCTTCATACTATTTCATTTCAAAACTATGCAAAAAATAATAATAAAGAAATTTTTATTCTCATAAAATTATTTTTAAATAGTTCATAATAAAAATAGCAACTGCTTTTTTTGGTAATATTTTGTTTTGAAATTTATTAAATTTGCTTGATTAACTAACTATTGCTTTTATTGTTTGGAATATACCCAAATTTTATTTACAATTACCTGAGTAACTAAAAGTAAAATTTAATTGAAAACATATAATGGATATACTTAAATTTGATTTCATTAAAAAAAATAGAGAAAACAATTTAATACTCAAATTAGCTGATAAATATATCATTAAAGGCAAAAATTAATTAAATATGGTTATTATTTTATCACAAATTTTAATACCTCTAAAATTTTTTCTTTCAAGCAAACACGTTCATTCTTATTTAGCGTATGTCATTACCTACAAATAATTGGTGATTCATAAAATTCATAAATAAAACGAATATAAAAAAGTAAATTCTGTTTTTATATGAAAGTATTTACAACCACCTTAAGCTTTAGCTAACATGTATATCAGATATATGCTTAAGATATCTAGAAATAGTTTATATTTCTGTTTTAGATTTAAAAAGCATCATTTTTTTATTTTAGCTGGATTTAATAATTTGTCAATAAAATTAGATGACAGTGCGGCTGATAATTTATATTTAATACTCTATTTGGCTCTAATGTATCTTCATTTAAATAAAGACCAGTATAGAATGTTTTTGAGATCTGTGCTTCAAGCTATTATTTGTATCTTTTTTATAATTTAAATCTTCTATATAAATTAAATTATGATATTTAATTTTTAATAAATAAAAAATAAATAAAAAGTTGATTGATATAAATCAGCTTAGATTTTTTAAAAAAAAATTAATTTGTTTTATTTTCAAATATTTAGATAGTTTGTTTAACAAAAATTATAATTTAATGAACATTTATTATTTAAATGATTATATTATATGAATCTATCAATAAATATTATTGATATTTGTTCCTTATTTTGAGTCAATTAAAATTTTTTTTTTAAATTGATAAAACTAAACAGTTTATTTATTAGTGTTTGACATATTTTTATTTCAAATCAGATTCTTATTTTTGAAGAATTAAGCTAAAGAAGCAATTTCTAAAAATAAAATTAAATAATAATTTTATTTTTATTTTTTTGGTTATTATAAAATAAAATTTCTTTTTTTATTGAAATAAGATATCAAATCTTTCTTTAGCTTTTCATATTACTTTAGTTTTTATAAATTTAATTTTACTTAAATAGCCAAAAAATACAAATAAAGCATTGAATGTTAAACCATTTTTTTTCTATTTTTTAAATAGGCTTTTATTTTTTAAAATATATTTTGCACTTTTAAAAAATAATTTTTAATGTCTTATAAAAAAGATTTTGAATTTTTTCATTGCTTAAAATTTCTTTTTTTAGTAATTCTCAAAAATTATTAAGTAAAGGATATTTAAAATATGCTTATTATAATTAAACTAAAGTAAATAAATAATATATAAAGTCATCAATAATTATATAAATAATAATAAATTAATCTTTTTTTATAGTAAATTTATTATAAATAAATTAGTTAGTTAGTTTGTTTGTTAGTTAGTTAGTTAGTTATTTATTTAGTAATAAAGTTATTCATCTCTTTCATTTTATTTTTGTAGTGTATTACGATTGGCTTAGAAAAACTTTGTGAAAAATTTTCTTGTTATCGACTAATGTAATAAATTTTTAATTCTAACAAGATGTTGAACTATTACTATTTAGTAAAATATAGAGAGTCTGACTATTTTGGAATTAGGACACGTTCATCTTAAATTTTACTTCTTCATAATTTTCTTTGTAGCGTCTTTCCTTAAAAAGACTAGAAAAATATGCAATATCATCTACAATAACCATTCTTTTATCATTATTTGACTAAATCTAACCCTAATTCAAAATTTATTATTATTTCTTTTTGGGTTATTTTTCAAAAAGAATTCCAATTATATGAGCCTTTTACTAATTGTATAGGAATATCTAGTTTTAAGGGTCTGAAACTTTTATAATATTTGAATTAGGATGTATACTGTAATAAGTCAGTTATAAGTTATCTTCTTATTTATTCATCTTGTATTGAAGGACGGTGTATTTAGATTATAAAAGCACGCTGCTGGAATTCTGATTATTTTAAAACTGATCAGATTCCTTTCCTATGTAGCTAAATTCAAAGTAAACTCTATCGTTAAAAACATGCAAATTGGATATTTATATCTTTAATTAATCGTTATTAATCATACCATCTGGGTAGTTTGCTTGAGTTGGTTCAAGGATCATCTTCGCGCTACTGGTGATATCGACTATGCAGTAAGTAAATTTAAAGAGGCTAGAACCACACCAAATCAATTTGTTATCTTAGATAAAGATATCGCAATTTAGTATAAAAGTAAACTTTTCATAATGAGCACCTTGTCTTCTTCTTTCTTCATTCTGAATATGATTTTCATCTTGGTCTTCTTAATTTACAATTTCTTCTTGTTGCTCGTTTTATGGATTTTAATTAAGATTTTGCTAAAGCATGTATTTTGATTTAATATTTTTAACATTAAATTAGTTAATAAGAGAGAATTTGTTACAGTTGATATTGTAAAGGGTAACTAAACCACTTAAAGAAGCAATAGCAAGACCTCTCCCGTTATTGTAGGAAATTACTTTCTATATAGAGTATTATTTTAATCTCTTAACTACTTTGAGGGTAGAATTCGAAATGAAATCAACTTAGTTTTCCCCTCTTTCATAAAGTGCAGATATATTATTATTTATTTTTTAAATGACAAGTTTATTTTCTTCAAAAATAGAACTATTTCTGCATTAAAATATTCCGCTAGCTTCTCTTCTTTACGATATTTTTTTTTACTTGATGTCCACAAGATTCAAATAGTACTTCATTTCGAATGTGTTAACAGAAATTTATAAAAAGCATTCAGCACTCAGAAAGGTTATTTATGGATAGTAATCAATGTGTTAATGGATAACTTTATCTATTGATGTATATTGAGATTTCATGCAGTTATTATCAATAAAATATTAAACATTAACTTTTTTACTGCCATTAGGATTGCATGCACTCTTTATTGAAAATTAGGTAGCTCTGTAAGGGACTAGTTATATTTTCTCTATTGATTGTTATTATTGTATATTTTTTGAAGGTTCTATTTTGTTTAATGTTACGCTTTCTTGTCTTTGTTATGCTTAGCAGGAGAACGAGCGTAATTGCACTCTTTCTATTTAAAATGTGTCGCTAATATTTCTTTACTAATCTTACTCTTCTTGCTTTAAGGTGACAAAAGATTACTTCGATATTTATTATGATAATTAATCTTTTTCTAAAATTTCAGACTATTAATCAACAACTGCTTTCTAACCAGACTTTTCATACTGCAGTTCTTTACTCTCAATAGCTTCAATCTTAACATTTTATGGAGCTTGAATTTCTATATGTTTTTACTGAATTGGGTAAGCGCTTGCAGCTAATTATTACTATAAATTTATATTTTAAGAGGCTTGTTGAGATTTACTAGTAGATTTTTGAGAAAAATCAATATTTTTGGTTTCTATTAATTAAGGGTTAATAATTTAATGATTAGAGTTTTTTGCTTGATCACTTTATTAGTTTACACTTAAACTAGTAACATATATATCATTTTAATTTAATTATTAATTAATTAAATTATTATTATTAACTTGATCCAACTCTTCTAATTATTTTTTGCTTCTTAAATTAATTAACTAGTTTTTTTCATAATTGTGTTGATCATTTAAATTCAAATTGTTTTGGATGAAATAATTATTGTTATTGCATTTTTGCTAATTATATTCATTATTGAGATTGTTCTAATTAAAAGTTTAGGGTTGTATCCAAGCGCTGTATACTTATTATTATGTATTATTTATTTATGGCTAAATGCTGGTATTTAGAAAATTATAAGGAGCATAATTTTAAAAATTAGAAATATTTTAAATGATATTTTGTTAGATATTTGATTATGGAATAAACATTTAACTTTGAGAAACATATTAGACTTAACTTGGCTATGTATTTAAGAAGTAATTTGTAGGGAATTGAGGAGGAATATAAGAATAGCAAGGTATGTATTGAGTTGGGAGAAAAACCAACTGATTTTTTAACTCAAGCATATTTTGCGTATTCTCAAAGGAAGGAATAGATAATTTTTAAATAATTTCTTTTTACTGTGTCTCTATCTAGTTAGAATTACTAATTTTTAAATTTGTATTTTGAAAGATATTGATAAGTTAGTTGTCTCTTTGATTAATATTGTTTTCAATAGGATTAATAACTTTATAAGACGAAACAAGTTTTTATTCTGAGTTACTTTATTTATTTGATTCACTTAAATTTTAATTTTTTGCATTATTTTAATTTGCAAAATCAATATTTTTAGTCTAATTTGCAAAATCATTTTATTTCATATGTATTTTTATTATTGATTCTGTATTTTTTGGAATATCTTCAGCCTCATTAGAATAATTAATTTATTAACCCTGAAGAAATAAATTTTTACTGTATTTAATTTCCTTTGCTTGATTTACATCAATAGCTATGTGAGTATTGGACTTATTTTTTTTAAACAATTTTTCTTCAGTTTAATTAATTTGTGAATTGAATTTCCCCAGTTTTTAACATTTAATAACTTATTGTTATTATTTTTGTTAATATTATTATTGCTCTGAATCTTTTTTATTTACACTTTGATGTGTACTCTCATTTTATAATGTTTCTGTTGGTGCCTTGATCATCTTTTAAAATCTCATAAATTATTATTTTATAGAAGCAGTTTATTTTTGAATTGCTAGTTTATCATCTTCCATTTATTACGATCCCTCAATCATGATAACATTACTATGATTATAGTGATATATATTCATACATTTAGAACATCCTTATTTACTTTGAGAAGTGCAAGAGTTATCCTAGCAAACAAAAATAGCCTGGCTTTTATGCTCTTTGCATTAAAAGATATTTGAGTCCTTGATTTCTTGGTTTTTATTTTATTGAAATTGTTGAGAAGGCTAATCTTCATTTTTATTGTGACATCCTTTTTACTCAAAATGGCTCAAAAGATTACTTTAGAAAAAAATGTTATTTCCATCTGGTTCATTTTTACCTTAGTTTGCGGCAAAATTCATTTTTATTATACGCCTCTGAGGCTTTTCTTTTTGCATTTTAGATCAAATTTAGATGTATTTAAGCGATAAAAGAATTTTTAAGTAAAAGTTAATATGTTTTATCAGAGGATTGCTCCGAAATTTTTAAGAAATTGATTTTTTTATGTAAAAATATTGTAAATTCTTATTTATATTTTTTATTTTCTTCTTTCTTCTTTTTTATAATCTTATGTAATTTGTGTAATTCTTCCTATTACCTTAACTTTAAAGGTGTTTTTCAGAAATTTGTTTATAAAAAAATTTATTTATATTAAAAGGAAATTATATAAAGTGAATTTCTTGATGTTTTTATTTAATTCATTATATTTTTCAATCTTAATTTAGCAATCAATAAATAATTCAAGCTAAGAAATATAGTCAATATTTAATACATATAAAAAAAAGCTTTACCTTCTAAAGTAATTTAAATGATTATGATCTTTTTCTTCAATCCTTCAACTATTTAATCTTGTATATTCATTTAAAAAATAATGACAGTAAAAAAAATTTGGATTGCCAATTATAAAAATGTTTTTTTCTAGTTTCAGATTTATTAGATTTATTGAAAAAAGTTAGAATAATAAACATAGATAGAATATTTTTATTTTTCATTTTTTTATTTCAAGCAATTATATTCAAAAGAATTTAATTTTTTGTTAATTTTTTATTAGATTTATTGATTGAGTAACAAATTTAATATATGTGAAATAATCTGTAAACAAGATACTAAATATTGACTAAAGACGAAAAAATTCAGTATTCTGTCAATACTATTTGTGTTATATTACACCTAATATTATAACTAACAAATAATTCAAATATGATGAAATTGTATATAAATTATCCAATTAATAAGCAAAATTATGAATGATTTTAATTATCATTTATAATATAAAATTTTTGATTTCTCTCATTTCAAATGTAATCAATCGCAAGTAAACAAAAACCAGACAATTAATTTTTCGTTATATAAAGTTTTAAATTCATCTTTTATTTTTATATAAATAATTAATATTGTAAAGCTTAATATAACATGAAAATTCATTTTTAAAAATATAGCCATAGATTAAAATAATAAAAGGGATAAGAAATAATCTAGGATTTGAGATTTTTTAATGAACAAAAAAAAAAAAAATAAAAAAATACAATTATTTTATAAATATTTTCTCGATTTAAATTTTATTTTAAGTGAGATAAATAAATTACAATAACCAAACAGGCATTTAATTTAATAATATGATTCAAGCTTTTAAATTTTTTGATTAGCTACTTTTAATACTAGAATTTCTAAATTCTAAATCGCAGCCTATATAAAAACTAAAATAAATTTTTACTTCAATTTTTAAAAAAAAATATAATCTTGGATAAAAAAGTAATTAAATTTTTAAAAAGGAATTAATAAATTTTTAAATTTGCAAATTTTATTTCATGTTAAATTGCTTCAATTTTCAAAACACTTTTTTATAACCCAAAACATATTCATTCAACTTTTTTACCATTCTAATAATATTAGTATCTTTTCATTTTTTATTTGATATAGTCAAAATATATAGACAAAATATGTTAATCCTAAATTAAATCTAAGAATGGGAGTATAAATTTGATAATTGCCAAGTTTTTATTTACTGGAAAAATATAATTTTTTAATTATTTTTAAGAGAAAAATCATCATACTATAACAATAATATGTTCAAATAATTTAGCTTTTCTCTTTTAATTTTTTGAAAAAAGTCAATAATAAAAACATTTAAATGTTGCTTATTTTTTAATAAATAATGTTTTTTTTTTAAATTAAATAAATTTTATGTTGTTGATACAACCAAGCCAAAATATTTTTTATATTGAATTATCATAAATAAATAAATAATTGATTTTCTTCTCATTAATCTTTTATATTCAAATTTGATCAATATGCCTCAGATCTAAATGTTTTTCCTATACTTCTTTTTAAGTTTTTCTTTGTACTTTCCTTCAAAGTTGTTATGATACAAGACAATTTAAAGATCTTCAGTTATGTTTGATAAAAACTTTTCTAATTACTCTGATTCTGCTTCACTTATACTATTTAAACTAAGGTTGAGCATTTTCATTTGGGTGTTTCTGACAGTAGCAAATTCTATTTATTTTATGCAAAAAATTAATAAACTTGAAAATTTATTTTTTTAATTTAAAATACAGCCGTCTGGCATCTAAATTATGGGATCAAGGTGAGGATACATATCTTCAGTAATACGTTTTTTATTTTTTGTTGCTTTCTATATTATAGCTTCTTTCTCTTTTTCTTTTTCCCTATAAAATGCTAGTTCTTCTTAGCTCATTACTTTTTTCCCAATAGCTTGAAACATTTCTTTTAAATTCTCTAGATTTTGGATTCCATTCTTAGATAGCCCAATATACTCAAACTTTTAATATTTCTCTATAAACTAACCTAATGCTTTTATCCCTTTATTGATAAATCCAAAAATGATTGAAAATATTATAATATTGCCATCATTAAATAAAATTTATTTTTAAAAAATAGTATTTATTTTTTAGTTGTGAAATTCAAATAATTACCTTCGCCTTTTAAATTATTATGATACAATTCCAAATATTTTAATTTTAAATTAGGGTTAGACTTAAAATTATCAACAAGGCTAATGAGAATTTCATCGGTGATCTAGCAAGAACGTAGCACCAAAAACTCTAATTGAGTTAATCCTCTTTTATAAAAAGAAAATAATTTATTTATTTATTTCAACACACTTACTTTTGCATATTTAATAAAATAAGTCTTGCATCAAACTATAAACAAAACATAAATTAATATAAATCTATTTAAGAAATATTATATGGAAAATTAAAGCTAAAAAAATCAGTTAATTTTTACAGTGCTGGAATAAATGATTGCATTAAGTCCTGCCTAAGAGGATTCCACTCAAAAAATAACTTAGTAATAGGGCAATTAGGTTGGTTTATCAATTAAAGTAATAGGTTGATAGATTATTAACTAAAATTATTGTTACAAAATTTGAGTGCACACAAATTATTAAAGTTAGGTAGAATTAGTTGAATTATTTTCAAAGAAAATTAGTCAACTCTAATATTTTAGAAAAGCAAAAAAACATATTTAGATTCTTAAATATCATTTGTTGAAGGTGCATTGTTATTTTAAATTTGTACTTATCCCAATTCTTCCTACGAAATCTATCCATTATTTTTAATCCCATGATTTTCTTAGAAATACAAAGGTTCTTCTGCTAAAACAGGGTGAGGCTTTAGTCCAATTAATTTATGAATATTATTTAATGTTTAAAAAAAGTCATTCGTTATATAATTAGGTAAATCTTTAGCGTTTTTTTTAAAAAAATCTTCGAACTATTAGTTTTATTGCTCGCTATATTCAACATACTACCACCATATTTTATCTTCATAATCGCTGTATATAGGAACTATTGCTATTTTCAAATATTAAAGAAAAACAATAAGGAAAATGGATATAGTTCTAACTTTCGAATAGATGATATCATTCTTAAATAAATCTATTTACCTTTTTGCTTTTATTTATTCATTTTTTAAATAAAATACCTAACTAATATCAGAACTATAAATAAGTAAATAAATTAAATATTGTTTGAATAATGATCTCTGCAAAAAAAATTAATACTATAATTAACATTTAAAAAATAAATGCTAATGTATTTATTAAAATAAGTAAAACGTTTATTTATAAAATGTAGAATTTCTAATTTTATTTATAAAAATGCAAATAATTCAAATATTAAATAGCTAAGACAATATTTTTTTTGTTATTTTTAAACTTGAAATAAGAAAGCTTAATATAGATTTTGAATATTAATTTCTATCTATTAAATATTATCATTTATTTTAAATCAACATTTTTACATAATTGATATTGATAAGCACTCTCAATTATTTATTTTTTTTTTGATTGTATATGATAAGAAAGAAAAACTCTATATACTAAATAAAAATAGATAAATTAATTAACAAAAATTTTTGATCATTCTTACTTAAATCATAAAATTTTTATTTTATTAAATATAGATAAAATTTTTTATTTATTTAAAGTCATATTAAAGAAAAACAGTTAGTTAGTAATAAATATATAATGTCTACTGGTAGCCAAAAACAGAAGTGTAACTTAGAAGGACACGAGCTTAAGCAATTTATTGCTGTCTGTATTAGCTCTAGTTGCCATTAAAGCTAAAAATTGATATGCTCTAAGTGTATACTAGAAGGATTACATTCAAGTCATCAATAGGAAATAATCTACTTAAAGGATTATGTAGATTATGAAAAATCTGATATTTTTGATATTCCAATATGGAAGAAAGAAGGTGAAGAAGTATTCAATAAAATTTGTGATTGGGTTCTTGATGAAAACTAAGAAGAGAGAGAAGAGAAAATAGAGGCTATTTTTAGTGCATTCAGAAAAAATGTTAATATCTTAATTGATGAAGCTGAAAAAAAATATAAAGAAAGATTAGGTAGAGACTCAGCTACTTTATTAGAATTAACCGAAAAGTTTATACAAGTTAGTCCAATAGTAGTTATTTCGGAAGCTATTAAATAGTTAAGCGATGATCAATTGGATTAGAATGAATTTGAGAAGTTTTTAAACTAGAAAATAGTTAATTCAGAAGAAAGAAAGCTTTAGATTTAAGAGTTGGAAGAAACCTTTAATGATATAATTAAGATTGAATAAAGTTTAAATTTCAAAGACTTAAGCAAGTAGCTTGTTCATGAATTACCTTAGCTTATGAAAGCTGACAAAAACTTGGACATATTTTCTCCTTCTTCTTCTCCAAAAAGAAAATCTTCTAACAATTAAGATCAAGTAATAAACAGTGGCAATAATTCTAATGGTAAATTTATTTTAAGCTTACAGTATGCTTAATTTTTAAAATTATTTAAAAGATCATGAAAATTTACCATTACTGAAAAAGTAATCGTCAAGCTCTACAAAAAGAGAGAGAAAAAAATTTTTATTACTAGGAAAAAGTAATATTGGCAAAAGTACTCTTATAAATACCTTAATACATAGAGAATTCCAACCTGATATATCAGCTCATATACAAAGAAATATGGTATATGTCTATGATTTGGCTCTGTGCACCAAAAAGATTTTAATTACTTTGCAAGAAATATCTGGAGATGAAGAGATAATACATTAGAATAAAAGTTTACTCAAAAATGTTGATGGAGTCATATTACTATATGATTCTAATGAATCACTATAAGAACTTGATAAGTGGATTACTTTATTTATCGAGTTTGGTTTACATGCTGATCAACATAATAATTTCCCATTTATCTTAACAAAAATAATCAAAAATGAAGAAAATTAAGAAGTTTCATAAGAACAACTTGATAATTTCACTAAAGAGCACTGCATTCGTAGCTAATAATAAGTAGATACATCAAACCTTAACTCAATTATTAATTTATTGGAAAATATATCATAAATAATATGATTTAAATAAATCTATTTCTTTAAATATAAAATCTAAATTTATATAAGTATGTTTAAATTTATTTCAATGAAGTTAAAGATAGATGGTAATTTCAATTAATTGCATATAAAATTAATGTATTTATTTATACTCTAATATTTGATACTTATTATAAAAGTAAGGAAAAACTATTTTTTATATTAGTCAGTTGTATAAAATTAATAAATATTTAGTGATAATTTTTTTAAATTAAATTTTTGGTGTTTAAACCACTTAACAAAATAAATTAGCAATTTAAAAATAAATAAAATGATTATTTAATTAATTTGAGATATTTATTAGTTAATAGGCTAATAAATTAGTTGTTGATACATAAATATATACTATTTTGATGATAATATAAAAATTTATAGAAAACTTTATTGTAATTAATATAGGACCAATTAATCTAATCAATCTAAATTTTAAGATTAAAGTTTTAACTATTAAATTTCATTTGTATTAGGATTTGTGAGTAAGAATATTCTCAGGTTATTGTAGAAGACATCTAAAAATGGTGAAGACCCAGCAGTAATTAAAAGCTAATTAGTAAAAATAAATAAAAATAGATGATGAATTTAACTATATAAAATAACTTACATTTGAGGTGTCAATTTCTGTATTTTAAGATGTGAATTCATAGTAAAGAGAAAGATTTGCATTGTTTGTTGTAGAAATAGACTTTATTTTTTAGCCGTTATTAATATTATAGTAGCTGATATATTTACTATCTCCTCCAACCAAAATCCTCTAATAAAAAAAAATTAAAATTATTTAGTAATTTATATCTATGTAAATTTAAAATTTAACATTTTCATCTACAACTTTGATCAAGTAGACATCCTTTTATGCATTAATAACATACTTAAGATTTCCTGTTTAGATATCCCATGCAGTTATAAATCCATTATGACCACAAAACTACATTTAAAAAATAAATTTATTATTTTGTTATTATATTTTTTTATTTACTAGAGTGCTATAAAATACTTCTGTTGTGTAAATTTACTCAAAAAAGCAATTTTATTCATGCTTGAAAGTTCTTATATATTCTAAGTTATCGTTTTCTTGGATTTTCCATAGTTGAATGACTCCTATTTATGATCCTATGATTAATTATCCATCCTTGGCCAAGATCATTGATGATATAGGATTTTATTTGAGATTAATTAGTGGATTTAAGTTTCTTGAAGTTGAATCTTTAATTGCTTCATTTAAATACTAAGCTGTATTAAATTCGTTTTTTATTTTTTCACTCATTTTATCAAAGATGATAATTTAACCACTATCAGTGCCAACATAAATATTCTAGTATTAATAAAAACTACAATTAGTTTATAATTACTTGATATTTTATTAGGAATTACTTCATTTTTGCACAAAAAGGCTTTTATTTATTAATCTTCACTCTAAAATTAAAAGGATATTTAATATTTAGATTTAGTATGAAATGTTGTAAAATTTACTGTTTTATATTTTTTCATATCATTAGAGTATATATTTGGGCTTAATAAACTTCTAGGTACGCTTTAATTCAGTGAAGCAGATATTGCATTATTTAAAAATTAGGCTGAGAGGAGTTTCACTGATTCGCGATCAGCTAATATAAGTTCTCCTGTAGATAATATCTTCATATCTAAAATTGCATACTTGGCTACTTCAAAGAAGCAAGTTTATTTATAGACCATCCTTTTGAATTGTAAAATTAAATGCTAAATATTTTTACTACTTGTATTCTTTGAATTACTCTTCTTGTATAGTACTCAGATGATGATTTTTCTATTTTGTAAATACATATGTAGCAATTATCATAATAACTAATAAAATTCATAAAGTTAAATCAAAAGTAAATAAGTGTTACCAATAGATATTTAATAGGAAATATGTGAATAAAACCATAAAAATCTCCTGCTAATAAATAATTTTTATCTTAAGTTAGAACAATTGAGCTAAATCCTATCATAATGTCCCTATACTGACTTTTATAAAATTTGTAAATACGATATATTAAATTAGTATCTTATTGATAATAAATATTAATTGTCTAGATGTATGATTAATATTTAGCTATCTTTTTATATGCCTTTTATTTAAAATGCTTTATCAAATTACAAATAAATAAATGTATTTGAAAAAAAGTTTCTAATTCTAAGTCAATTTTATAAAATATTATCAAATAAATCAACTAATAATTTTAATTTCTCAATTTATTTTTAAAAATTAATATTTCATTGATTGAAAAGAAACTTATGCTTTATTTAAATGAATGCTAAATGAATTAAAAACTTTTGATCAGCTAAGTTTTGAAATAATAATAAATTATGTATGATATTTATTTAAATTGTAATAGCTCCATCGCACAAATTTTAATATTTCTAGTATAGGAAGAAAAACACTCAATACAGATAATACTATTAATAATTAATAAGTGAAGATATTAAAAAATTAAATGATAGAATTTATTTATTTATATAAGTTATAGTTGCCATTCATTGATTACTACTTGATAATTTATTTATTTATTTGTTTACTTTTTTTCTGCTTAAACTTATTGTTAATTAGTTATATATTTTTACTTACCACTTTGTAAAATAAGTACCAATTGCTTGACTTAGTCACTTTTCAGATTTAAAATAAGTAAGTAAGTACTGCTTAATTTCTCTATCTACTAAAATTTATTTAGCTATTTTATTTATTTTAAGATTATTTTGATAATATTATCGAAGTTTTTTATTAATTCCTTAAGTAGATAGACAATAGATATCCATCTATTAATCTGAGTAATAGATTGAGTACATAATTAGAGGTATCATATTTATCCTAGTTATTTCAAATAAATATTTATTTAATGCTAAACATCGTATCTGTTAAGCTTTATGATTAAATAGCTTGTTTTTTTGTTTTTACACTTTAATTTTTAGAATATTTTAATAATTTTTATTACTTATTCTTTGTTTATTTCTAAAAATATTTTTGTTTATGAGATTATATAGTAGTGGCTTTTGAGATTATTAATTCATTCATTCATTATCAATTTGCAATATCTGTGTTTTTGAGGGTGCTTCTAATCACACTAGAAACCATTATAATTTGATTAAATTTGAAAAGAGCTAGCATAGACAAATATAGTTATCATGCAGAACAGGTAACAAAGAAGCTTGATTAAAATACATTGCAACGACAAGCACTTTTTTCAAAATCATTTGATTGCATGTTATACTCCTTAAGGTTTTCTACAACAACTATATCTACTTCCTCCTTCCATTGAAGCTTTTTCTTTTACCTAGATACCTTTTATTAATTCGGTTAACTTAAATTACTCTTTTTTTAAGCTCCATTTTAGTTATTAGTGTTAGAGGAATCTTTGATACCGTTGCTATTATTGATGCTATTGTTATTGTTGTTATTGTTATTATTTTCTTCCATTTTAATCTACTAACTATCCAGTTCTTTCTCCATTATAGAACAATAATTATGCTAAGTGATGCAATAGTATATAATTTAAATTTACCAAAAATATAATAAAAGCAGATTTTGAACTGTCCTTGGTTGAATTTGTATTACTCTTTACTTAATTTTTGCTACTTTAAATATACTATTTAGTATTTTTATGTATTCTTCTCCTCTGTTCTTCCCTTCTCTTTATTAATTCTTCAAATAAATTTTGTCTTTAATTGTTTCTTTGTTTGTTTGTTTATTGGAGTTATTATTATTATTATTATTTGATAAGGTTGATCAATAAATATATTTTTCATACATAAACCAAGGAAATCAAATTAAGTTAAATGTATGAATGAAACTTTATTAATTATGATTATTTATTTTTTGTAAAACTTAAATAAAACAATATTGATAACTCCTTTATTTCCTATAGTTTTTTTTATTAGTCGTAAGTTTTGATAATGATTTAATCTAAAAAGGTCTTTAAATTAATTTAATTTAAGGAAAAAAATTTGCAAAAATATTATCTTAATACATCTATTTAAATAAAAAATTCATTGTTTTGCATTAAAAAAAAGAATTTTAACTCCTTAAAGTCAATTAATAATATTCTCTCCAAATATTTTATTCAGTAAATTTTTCCATCTGTTTTTTTAGATATTTACTAGATAAATCATATCAAGTATTCCTTTGATAATAATTTTTGGAAATCAAAAAATTTGTTTTTGGATGCAACTTACTTTTCCATCTTTCAAATATATTAATTAAATTGAGGAGAAATTAATCTTTTTTTGTAAATAAATAATCAATAAAACTCATAATTTACCAATCATCTTTTATTTTATGACTAATTAATCTATGTTTTTTATTTTTAAATTCAGTTTTAAACCATATCGATATTTAGTAGGAAATTAAATTAATCCATCTAAATAAAAAGTCTGATTTTAAATTGAATTATTTCTTAATAAAGTTAAACTAACATTAACTATATGAGTATAAATCTAATAATTATTTCAGTACAAATTTTTGATCTCTACATAAAATATTCAAAGATGTTTAAGAAATTTGAGATATGTTTCTGGGAGTAATTCATAAAAATGCTTTTAATTATATAAAGCAGTTATTATTCATAATAAAAACTTTAACCCAAGATATAGATAGTATAGATATTATATGTAATTGAGATTTTAAGCAATAAATAAATATTTAATCAAAATAATTTTAAAGAACAATAAATTTACAATAATAAATTATTTTTATTTCATTTTAAAGTTATTATTTTTTTTAAGAAGTATTTTTAATTTAAATCAAATAATTAAACGGTTATTTATTTACTTACTAACTTATATTAAATTTATTATAATATTTAAAAGATAATTACAGCGTTTCCCTCGATATGATCAAAAAACCATTATGCTAAAGTTTTCCTAAAAATATACTAGTTTTTTTTGGCATTTTTGAACTGTGCTGAATGACAAGTAAAAGGGGAATATCACTTGGTATATTTATTTTATATTTGTTTTTACTCATTCTTTCTTTTTACTATTTTTTTAGTTTGCTAATTTACTAGAGTTTGTATATAATTCTTTGAGTGGGTGGTACTGATTAGGAGCAATGCTACTAAGAGTTTAATAACTATAAGTAGAGTAATTAAATTTATTTAAATTTGCCATAAATTGCCATAGATTTTCATCGTCATTGTGTCCTTATATTTGAAATTTCTCTCTTTTTCTACTTTGTTTCTGTAAATCTGATCCAACATTACTATTATTGTCTTGGTCTCTAGTATTTTCTTTGTTCTCATTTTAATTTAGATTTATATTTTCTAGAGGAGTTTAGAAATTCTTTTACTGTGAATTATCCTCGTTTTCATATTTAGAAGGGGATTATTAATGAAATTATAATATATTTTCTTTTTTTTGTTATATATTACTTGTAATTTTTACTGACTGCAATTCTTACAGATTACGATCACTTGATTAATGATTATTTGGGACCTATTAAGAAATAAGTGATGAATTTCTCTTATTTAATTTACTGTTTCCATTTATCATTTAAGAGGATTACATTTAATTTTACTATTATTTTTGTTATTGCTAGTTATTGCCTGATCCTCCTGGGCGAGGAAATATTTAGTCTATAGTTAATTTGAATGTATCATCCAGCAAACGTGGCATTAATTAATGCAAATATTAATTAGATTCTTCTATACAAGGGTTTGTATTAACTTCAATCAGCCACACCTTGTAGTCCTCATCAATAAAAAAATCAAATCCAAACATCTCAAAGCAATACTTTCTATCTTGTGAGTTTAATTTTTTTTTAGCACTTGCTAGAGTTATTAAGCAAATTTCTCTTATTGTAGGAACTATTTTACCAAAAAGATCTAAGCCTTCGTATTTATTACCTGCTTACTTTATAAACTGATCAAACTATTCTAGTGACAGAATATTTCCATCTTCAAACTCTCCATAATTTTTAGCATATTTTTATACAGCATTATTAGTAAGGTGAATAAATTAGTTATCTAAATCATCCATTCTATATATCTCACTCGCTGTACGGATATATCCACACTTGTAAAAGTAACTATCCATTGTATGAGTTACTAATACAAACATTCTCATATCAAATTTTCTTCCTTTTATAAGCATAGGTTTCTCAATGTACTTTTAAATAACAAATGTTTAGCTCTTTAAAATTTACCAGCTTTTCACTTGCTTCTGATCTTTTTCTTTATTTTTAGAAGTTAGTACATCCTTTTACTAATTTGAGTCTTTAAGGCTACAACCAATTTGCTCTACACTGCACGTAAGTCCAGTTTGATTTGATTATTAAGTTGAGCCAGATAAAAGCATTTAGCCTGAAGATTCTTAGTATTATTGATTTTAATTATTTCCTTCTTTTTCATTTTCACTTGGTGATTAGAGTTACTTATTTTAATCATTTGTAGAGATTTGTTAATACTCCTCTGCTAACATTAAATTTCTATCGAGAGTACCATCTGAATAAATTTTAATCTGCTTCTCAAGTTAGTCAAAAGAAGAAAAGAGCTCAATACCTCTTCCTCTATTATAAATGGTTGTCTTTAGTAACCAGATATATTGGCAATACTCTTTATTTACAAATGATGGATATAATATAGGTTTGGAGTAGCTATTTGATTTAATCTTTTTATAGTTAGCATTTACTGATTAAAAAATTTGTCTGATATTTTTTTTGAATTCTGCAACCATTTTTTTACTATTTTCAAAAAACTCTGATTTAGGATGATGTTTACAAAAGAAATTAGCAAATTTAGTTATCTGTAATTCGCAAGAATCATCATTGAGATCAATCAAAAATGTGCAAGGAGTTAAGCTAAAAAGAGAAATTTTATTCGTTTCACAAAATAATTTTAGGTTCTTTACTAAATTATCTTTTTAACTTATTTCTCTGTGCTCTTCAAAGTGATTTACACATTACTTAGGTCCGTTTGAATTCAATTTCTCATACTTTATTCCTTAAATCCCTTATGTCCATCTGAAGTTATAGCTCCCTTATTAAGTTTCACTGTTAAACTCACACCACCACTCTCTAGATTTTAAAATTCTCTTAACAAGTTCTGCATTATTACCATATCCAACATAATAGCGATAAGCTTGAAATTAGTTTTGATTTCCTGAAGTCAAATTACTCCCTACCACATTATTCGTTACTCCTTAGAATAATTGCTAGCTTTATAATCCCTTTAAATCAACTAATTATTACTATCCATTTATACTATTTGCCTATCCAAAAAATTAAGGAGGGTTTGATATCTGTAGATCTTATTATCCTAACTGCATTTATAGTTTTTTTTATTGCAGTTCAAGGTATCTGATCTTGTAAGGGTTTAGTCTTAAAAGTTATCTTTTTTACTAATCTGATTAGTTCTAATTATTGATGGCAAGTTCAAAAATTTATTCACTAGGTTGATGTAATTGGCTATTATTTTAGATGGATGAATTATTATGGACAATATTGATAGAATTTATAAATAAAGGCGCAGATTCTGAACTAACTAACTCAAAGTTATTTTGAACTGAGCTAGGTTGAAAATCTTAAACACATTTTTATTTAGTTGGAGATTAAGTCTAAGATAGATGATTGCATTGCCCTATAATAATATTAGAAGCTTGATTAGATAAAGCAAGCTCGCTTTCATCAGATAGAAGATAGGATGGTTTTTATTAGTTACGCTTTCTTTATATTTATTATTCTGAAGTAGCGTATGATCTTTTCTAACCATGGGATGAAGAAGGTGTTAACAATTTGTTTCTCTATTAGGATTCATGCTAAATATTAAGCTGATTTAATTTGTTAGTTTCTTTACCTGAATTGACACTATTTATTGCATCGATAATGTATTACTTATACTACTAGTCATCTTTTTAATATCCTTTGAATTACATAGTACCTCCATAGTTAGATTATGGGTAGAAAAAAGTTGGATCATCACTCTTCATCATTATCTGTGAATTCAATTAATCTATTTTGTTTTAGGATTACTTAGACATTTAGAGGACTTCAGTTTGACTTATTCTGTTAAAACGCAGATTAGAATGGTCTATTGCCTATTGTCCATATATCACCATTTCAGACAAAGAAGGTGAATTGCTTACTTGAGATTATAAATTACTACCACTTAGAAGTCTATTTGGTTTTGCTTGCTTTGTATGATTGTATTACTAAACTTAATAAGACTCTTGCTAATTTTGGTAAGCAGGATTTTTGTTGTTAGAATTTTAAATGTTGTAATTTTTAATTGTAAGAGGATTGGTGTTAATATTTTTTACAGATTCAAACTTGTTTCCATTTTTAAATTGAAACGGTTAAGCACTTTTAATAGAAAGTATAGGGTTTTGTTCATTTTATGTTTGATTATAGTTAAATTACTCAGAAAAATTGGAACCACCTTTTTAATTGGAATTTTAATTGTTTAAAAGGTTTTAATTTAAATTATTCTCACTGAATCTTTCTGAAAGGGGTTTAGTATTAAAAATCTGAGCTTTCCTTTTCTATTTTTATAACTCATTGCAATTTTAATCTTCCTCAACTATGACTTCCTTGTAACTTTCTTACTTTCCATTTAATTGAAGCTATTCATTTTCGTAAAAAGCTCTTCCTTGCTAAACAGATTAAGAAATTAGACCTTCAACATTTTTCTAATAAACTAGGTAGTCTGAAGCTAAAAGTTAATCTATCTTTTCATTCACCTTTTATTTGTTCTTGATCATAAGCTTCTCGTTGGAGTATTGCTCATCGATGATAGGGTCTAACTTAAAATTTAATGTCTAGTAAGTTTGTCCAGAGCTGCTTTAAATTATTCTCCTATCTTAAGATGCTGAGTGCGGATTTTTAAGATAACCGCTTCTATTACTTCCAATTAAGCTATTTTTATTCTACTATTAAGTTTATTCATTATTTTTCAAGAAATTATTCATAATATTATCTGTAAGATATTAGCTACTGTTCTTTTTTTGGAATCTAATCAGTTATTCTGCTCTCTTTGTGCCTATGTCAGATACTGCAGAAATATTTTTTTCAGCGCTATTTTGGTTTTTATGTTACGTTGTCATATTATTTATAAGCTGGTTATTACCCTTAGAAATCTATCTATTTACAATTCTTGGATTGCTTGAAGAGGCAAAACCTTTAGTTGGGAAAAATGAGTAAGATAATGTTGTTGATGAAGGAGATGAAAAGTATTATTAGTTGATAGGTTCAGGCTTTTAATTTAACTTGTTACCTACAAAAGTGCTTGTTTCATCTATAGTCTATATTTGATGCATCTAATTTTTGGGTGACATATCTGGAATTTAAGAGGAGAATCTATTTGAAGTATATCCTCTAGGAACATTTAGTCTATCTAATGTAAAATTATTGTTTCCTTGAATCAAAATATCTAGCTTGTTCTCCTAGTTTTTGTTTTACTTTTAAACATTTTTATTTCTTAAACCTATTTGTTGGATGTTCATTTTGATTATTTAACTAAATATATTTGATTGATAAAAAATTTGAAATTAGTTAAAAAGTAAAGATACTGATCTTATTATATTAATAATTATGATGATGAATCAGTGTTAGTTTGTTATTATAAGAATAACTAAAACTTTTTCATTTAAATCTTAGAGTATATTATTTGATTATATCTAAGATAACTTTAAGAAAGAAAGAAAAATACAATAAATTAAAAACTGATGCATTAGTAAAAATTTCTAAACAATTTTTAAAAGTACTTAATAATTTTTTATCACTGGAACTTTTTAATTGCAATTTTTAAATAAGAAAAAGAAAAACATACTTTTTAAATCTTTTTTAAACAAAAATGATCTCATAATATGTAATTTAATTATCATTACTAAAAGCAATTTCAAAAATGAATTAATAATTTGATTTAAAAAGCTTGGCACAATTTATTTAAATTTTTAATATATTAAATTAGAAATACAAAAATCATTTTCGATATAGTAGCTCTCCCTAAAACAATAATAATGGAATTTTGAATTTGAATACAATGATCCCTTTTTATTTAATTAGAAAATTTTATTATATTAATTATTATTTAAGATAAAGCTAGTGTTTATTATCACACAATTTAATAAGAAATATTTTAATATAAATTAATATGAGCATATACAAATATTTAGATTAGTTAAATATGTTTATGTTAATATCATTTTATATTGTAAAATTCGATTTTTCTAAAGTTCAAAATTTAAACAATTTTATGTGTAAATTAATTTCTAAGTTTCTTATTGAATAATCAAATAATAAAGATCTAAATTTTATATTTTGTAATAAATATGTTAAATAATATTTTTAAATGTTAGTAAATTTTTTAATATCCCTTTTTTTCTCAATATGAACTCTAATAAAAAACAAATTTTCTCATAAATTTAAAAAAGTGAGTAATATTATAATGGTAAT
This sequence comes from Tetrahymena thermophila SB210, assembly GCF_000189635.1. Lineage (NCBI taxonomy): Eukaryota > Ciliophora > Oligohymenophorea > Hymenostomatida > Tetrahymenidae > Tetrahymena > Tetrahymena thermophila. The sequence continues at coordinate 443,561 of NW_002476317.1, read as the reverse complement.
CGATTTTTTTTAATAAGTAAATTAAATACTCTTTTCAATCTAAATATATTCCTTATATCATTATAATTAATTTTAATTTTTTAATCCCTATATTTCTAAAAAAATAACTTTATGAAAACTTTATTAATTTGTTGGTTTAAAATAAAGATAAAATACTTTAAATATAGCATATGTAAAGAAATATAGTTATAAGATATTTTAAAAAACCTTATATTTTTATAATGTAATGCATTTAAAAAAGTAAAACATTGATTATTTAAAGCAAAAATACTTAAATTATGAATAAAAATTTATTAATTAATTTAGCATAAAGTGGTTTATGCTTAAAAAATTCATTTAAGATTTACTTCTATTTCATAAAAAGAATAAATTAATAAACATGTAAGAAAGAGATAGATTTTAATTTATTATGAAAATATTGTTACGAATTTATTAATGATACGAAATGTAAATAAAAAATAATATTTAGTATGAATTTAATATGAATAATTTTATAATATTTAGTTATTTATTTTTTTGTTATAATTAAATTTGTTATTTTATTTATTTATTTGTTATGAATGATTTTCTTAAAGATAAAATTAAAGTAAATATTGTTATGAGTGTTTAATAATTATTTTGTTATCCAAAGGTATTTTTTTTGTTAAATCTTTGTTAATTTTTTTTATTTGTTTATTAGTTATTAAAAAAATATTAAAATATTAATCAATCTTATAATTGATATGTAGATTGATTTATTAACAGAATCAGTTCATTTCTCAATATTCTTATTTGCTGAGATTGACGGAAGAGAAAAGTGCGTTTCCATTTGCATTTTATGAAGCGTTGGTAGGAGAAGATACTTTGCCTAATCTTTTCTTTTTGTTAGAATTCCATTTGTGGGGCTTGTTAATGTAGTGGAGCATGATTTTATTCTTGTATCTAATAAAAGCAAGCTTATCCTTCATATTTCCGTTAATGATGTTACGGAAGTATCTTTCTTTTAAATACCATCTCATAAAGTCACGGAAAATCTTTTTTTGGGTGGCAAGAATAGTTCCATCCATGTCAGGATTAACAACTAGCATATCCTTCAAGGCACGGAAACCGCTGAGATTTTCAATTTCACCTAAGAAAAACTCAGTGACATCCTTATAGATTTAGATTTTGTTTTAAGAAGGAGCATCAGGATAGATTTCGTTGATAATTAAAAGAACTTTGTTCTTGAAATCAGGGCTAGAAAAGCTTCTAACAACTTATCTTGTAATATATCTGCATATGTTCTTATCATAGTCTTTCTTCTTTTCCTTTTATTAATCTCTAACAATGGAGAAGACATTTCCTTTGTTTCCAGCTATAATTGAGATGTTTTAAGCTTATTGGTTATGTTATTAGATCATTGGGAGAGTGGGATGGATATTATTAGATGCTAAATGATGGTAGTTGGGCATTTAGTTATTTCCCATCATATGTTGAGTTTAATGCATATTAGAGAGGTGAGAGTGATCATTGATCATACCATAATGGGTTTAAGCACAAGGTTGATTGTGGTGATTTCCATAAGGATTTTGAGTAGGCATCATTTAAATTCCAGATCTGTCTCCAAACATATTTCCATTATTAGCATTCATATTGAATGTGCTGCCAATAAAATTATTACAGTTTCCCAAAACGTTATTGCAATTATTCATTAAACCTGTATTGCTGGAGCAGTGATTAGTGCTGCATTCAGTTTTAGTAATGATAGGTTATTAAGATGAGGAATTATGAGAAAGATTATTATTGTTATTGCTAGCATTGTGGTGAGAAGGAGAGAATTAATCAGCATTTTCCATGTAATAGTTACCATTGCTATTTTGCTTGTTTTCAAGTTTGGGAACTGGTTCAGGGGGAAACAAGTCAGCAAGATCAACTGCATTATTGGTGTTGTATGTAGAGAATAAGAAGTTATTAGGTAAGAATGAGTTGTTATTGTTGTTTGATGATCCCTAATTGTTGGATGAGTTATTGTTTCCATTTTAATTATTGTTGTTTTAAGTATTATTAATGCTGCCCATAGGGTTTAAGGAGTAGGCATTATTGTGGTTATTTCCAGAGAAGTAATTTCCAAATTCAAAATCAGGAATGTTATTCATTTGTTTATCATGGAAAATTTATTCTTCTTATTAACCCAAGTAACCATATTTGACAGGTGCAAAGTAAATGTGTCCTTAGCCTTAGGGAGCAGAAGTAGTTCCGCATCCACCGAAAGTGCCATCGAAGAAGAAATTATTTTATTATTGATGGTGGTTGTGAAGAGCTCCGCCCATCATGTTACCCAAATTAGAGTGGTTGTTTCCTCCGAAAAGATCACAGTCATTAAAGTCAAAATCTAAATAGTTATTATTATTAATGCTGGAGTTATTTCCGTTTTAAGAGGTTTTGCACTCGTTATTGATGTTCTTTGATGTATTAGTAGCAGAGAACATGTTTTAAGTGGTGTTTGTGTTGTTATTTGGATTGTTTGAGTTGTTAAGAGTGGGATTTAAACTATTCTAGTCGTTGAAACTCATTTATTTTTTTTAAGTCTTAAATTCAAAGTGTAAATTTTGTATTGAATGTGATGAATATCAAAAAGAGATAATTTTGTTAATTTCTAAGTATTTCTTTTAGATGAGATTAATAATTGAGTAATTTGTTTGTAAGTTATTGTTAAGACGTGATCAGATTACTCGGAGGATGTGGTTAATTTGTTGAATCAAATAAAGATAATAATCAATAAATGAGCGCGAGTGTTATAAGATAAGTTCTTGGTTGGTTGGTGTGTGGACAAATAGAGCCAACAAAAACAAATATTTGATTTTTTATTCTTTTACTTTTTTTTTCTTTTATAAATATTTTTTTTATATTAATCAAAAAATATTAATTATTTAATTTGAGGAATTCTTTGTTTTTAAATAATTGTTACCTTCCCAAATTAATTTGTATATGATAGATACAGAAAGAAAAATCTTGTTGCTTTCACAAAATATTAGTCTTAATTAAATGAAAATCAAGTCAAAAAGAAGTGGATCTAACATTAATTTCAAAAAAGATAATTGGTATCCTATTTTGTCATTTAATTTCTTATCAAATCAAAAGGTTTGGATTAATTTTGTTCAAAAACAGCTTTTTAATTACATTTTTTTTCCTTCAAAAGACTTTTCTTTTTATTTTTCTAAATATCAATCAATCAATCTCTCCCCGCCCCCACATATTGATTTAGTTTGCAATTAATTTAATTTTCTACCTTAAGACAATAAATTAATTAATTAATCAATCAATCACTCTTTAATTTCTTCTTTAAAATTTCTAAATAATTTACTTTATCAAATATCACTCCTTTCTTCCTTCCTTCCTTCACTAACTCAGTCACTTGCTCTCGCATATAAGGATTAAAAATGCAAATGCTATGAAATTGTCAATATTAAATTTTGTTTTGCTTCTTTAATAAAAATTGAAGTCACTGTATATTATTCTTCATAGCTTTAGATTATTTGAATTTTTAAAAGGTTAAGTATTCTTAAGGAAAAATATGATGATTTGAATATTACAATTATTTTATTCTTTTATTTGATGTTATTTTAAGCTAATTTTATAGTAGAATAACAAACCAAATAATAAATTTAAATGCACTGTAAAAGTCTAATTCAACTCAATCTATTTTAGTGTTTAATTTTGGTAATCATATATCTGTAAGCGCTATAACTCTTAAAGAATTAAAAATGAAAAATAAACTATTCATAAAGCTCATGAGCTATATAACGTGTTTTTTCTAATTGCATTAAATTATCAAATTACAAACCTTTACACCATAAAAAAAAGCTGATCCTATTTAATTTTATATAAACCATATGTTGAATTTGTAGATATGTAAAGTAAACTAAATTACTTGAAACAAGAGATCCTAATTATCCCAAATTTCAGATTCCTAAAATAATTAGAAAGTTTTTGTGGTTTAAAATTGCGCTTATTACTATATTTTACTTTGAGGAAAACAATAGTAATTAAATGAATGGAGTAAATTCTCAAATTTAGCTTCCAATTTATTAATTTTTTCTCAAATTAAAAATCTGCAGTTGCAATGACTGCATAAGTTGTAATAAAAGAGATCATTATAAAGAATTTTTATTTAATGACTTAGTAAGTTTTACGCTTATATCAATCAAAGAGGATTAAAAAACCTAAAATATTCACTTTTAGACTTTGGTTTATCAAAAAAATTTTTGATAGATGATAACATAGACTTAGGTTCATTAGAAAAGAAATTACCATCCTATGTACCTTTTCTATTCATCAAGGATTTAAATTTTAGATGAAGTTAACTATTAGAACAAATATAATGAATGATATCATAAAAATATAAACTTTTAAAATTATTTTAATGAATAATTTAAAACAGTAAAATATATTCAAAATAAGCTTTTTATGTTGCTTTGTAGTCATTTTATATTTATTTTAGGTGATATAATTAAGCAATAAGATATCTATCTCAATCAATTCTTATTTACAATTTACAGCTATCATAAAAATATATTTCTAAAAGCAATACATGCATTTAGTAAGTAAATAACAAAATAAATGTTTATTTTTATTATAAAACTTTTAAAATAATGCTTAAATTGCGTAATTATAAGTATAAGATATTACGCGTTTTAAAAGGGGATATATTCAAAGCTATTATTTACGACAAATAAGTACTCTTTTAAAATCAAAGGTACTATTGTTATTCGAAAAATTCTTTTATTAACTTTTTAAAATCTGGATTAATTTCCTCTACTTAAACAATATACATTTTCTTTAATAAAAGAACCTAAATGTATCTAAATTAAACCTTGTAAGATGATTTAATATCTAAATACTTGGTGAAAATAAATTTTGATTTAATCTTTATTTATATTTTTATATACCCTCCAGTAATTATTTCAAAAATCTCTTCCTAATAATAATTATCATTATTTCCTAATTATTTTTTTTAATCGCAACGATTGATTTTAATTAAATTTATAATTTTATCTCTCAAACATACATTCTTATTTGATTTATAAAGATTCTTTATATTTATCATACATATATAAATACATAAATTTTTCGTTCATCTAATTTGTAGTTATGTTTAAAATCTAATATAAAACATTCTTTGTATTTATAATTAAATCATCAGTAAAATACAATCATCTAATTTTTTACTATTACTGAAAAAAAAAAATTAATTATTTAATTAGACTGTAAGCAAAGAAGTTAACTAATTTCATAGATATTTATTTAAAAACTAATGAATGCTTAAAATTTTGCTATTAATTTTAATGATCAAGAAATAAAATATAGACAGATAGATATTAAATAAATAAATAGACAGATTGATTGATGTCTCAAAAGTTTAATTTCATCCTAACAGAAAATTAATCTTATTATGTGACTTATCAATTAGGAATAAAATGTAAAGAATTTAATTTTGATCTAAATTTCTGATTATCTTTCTTATCCGGAAGCTATTCCTAATCAGGCAGTCAAATCTATAAAATAAATAAATTCTCATAAATTTAGATTTTATTTAAATTATATAGAAAAGATGTTTATATAATAAATAATAAAAAATGTTAATTTTCTATAATATTCCTAATTTTCTATATAAATTAATTTTAAACTGTTGTTTTGACTTCTATAAAACTCACTTCGTTTCATACTCATCTAAAATGTGGATAAATACTGTATATTTATTGTATAAGTATGTAATGAATATCTTAAATTAGCTTAATTTAATTTATTTAAAAAGCATTTCTTTCAAAATTGCTTTATTGAAGAAAAAAAAAATTAGGAATTCCTAATAAGAATTACTATTCTTTGATATTTCCAATTTTAAAGTGTTCTTTATTATAAATATAATGTTTATAATTTTATTGTATCAATTCTTTAAACTACCTACCTTCAACAATTGAATGGTAAAATAATTTCTTTTATAAATTTATATTTTAGATTAAAAATAATTTAAATTTAGTGCTTGTTACTAAAAAGCAAAAAAAAATAATATATATCAAGTATTCTTATATACAAGGAAAATTATTTATTTAAATTTCCCTTAAAATTATGAAAATTGGGTTAAAAAGTTTTATTTTTAAAACTAAAGAAAGATTTGCAGCCTTGAAATATTTTAGTATATATATAATATGTTTTATAATTATAACATATTTTTTGAAAAATACTAATTAGGTATCATTAGCAGTTGGATTTAATATAAAAAAATCTTTATATAGACCTTAGCAAAATGATCTATTAACCTCTCTAATTCTCTTTTAGTTGTTTAATTAATTGGTGCTTGAAAATAAGAAATATAATCTAAATAATAACAAAAGTAATTATCATTTAGTAATATCGTATATTTTTAGGAATTAATGTAAAATTAAAATAATTGTTAAAAAAAATAAAATTTTAAAATTATAGAATTTATAAATAATTATAAAAAAGAATTAAATAATATAATAAAATTTTAAATTAGCTTTTAAATTGTTACATAAGAAAATGTTTATAAACTCATAGTTGTTATTTTATTATGATTTCAAAAGTAATCATATAAGTTGAGACGATGTTAACAAAATATATATATTAAATGTAAGTATATTGATTTTAATAATTTGATAAGAATAATGTGCTTATGAAAATCTTGTGGTTATTAAAACTGATTTTTGAATTGAAAACAAATATTTTTATTCTTAGAGATATTTTTAAATTCCATTTGTAATTTCAATAAAATGCTATCATGTTCTCAAATAATTATTTAAGATATGATTATAAACAAATTTTCACTAATATGCCATTTTTATTGCAATTTTCTTATAAAGTCTTTGCAAATTATTTTGGGAAAAGATCTCTTTTTTTTTTATTTTTTAATATTTAAAAAAAAAGTGTTACAAGATTTAATTATTAACCTTAAATAATATTTTTTCATTCAGTCTACTTTAGTTATGGATAAGAATAGGGATTATAGCAAAGAATTCATATTAGCTGATTTTCCATTTAAGGCATCCAGGACCATTTAGTAAATGGTTCAGTTGCGATAAAAATTTCCTAATGTTTCAGGAAGTTCTAAAGTAATTAGCTGAATTAAATATTAATTTTTAGTTATCATTTTGAATATTATTTCTTAATATATAAATTTTAAAATAGTAAAATGTAGAGTAAAAGAATTTTTAACGAGGTGTTCGAAGGACTATGTCTACATTTAAAATACCTTAAAGCATGTATATTGATACAGATGATTTTTACCTAAAGCCTGAAGAAATAAGAACACAGCTTTCCTTAAGTTCAAATAAATCAGCCTTTGACTTTAAATCCTAGAGAACTGATTTAAACAGAACAAAAAAATATAGAGATACAAATTAATAGATGTACGCCAGTTAATAAATATTTAAAGATATAACGATATAAATGACTGATCCAGTATATAAATTAAATAAAGAAAAATTAAAAGAAATGAATAAGCAAGGCATTTAGAAAGCTGAACTGCAGCTTCAATAACAATAACTTTAAATGTTAAAGCAGTAGAATTAAGATGCTTCTATTTAATAAATTGGTAAAATTGGGATTAATGAAAGTAAGTTGCAATTAAGCGAATAAAAAGGAAAGCTAGAATCCTCTAAATTAATGAGTGTATCAAAAATTTAAATAGTAAAATTCTTCATTCATTTAATTTCTATTTAAAAATGTTTATTATTTATTTAATGAGTAATAAGCATTTACAAAGATTAATAAATATTAAATTACTATGTATATATTTAAACATATAATAAAAAGTAATCAAAGAAAACTATACCAACTGAGTTTCTGAATGATTCAATAGGAAATCAAAATAATTCTATTTCAGTCATTTAAAATTAGGAGTTTTACTCAAATATTCCCTAGCAGATTCAATCAAAGCATTAAATTTAAAACTTGTTGCATTAAATTGAACAGAATAATAAATAACTTAATGAGTATTAGTTAAACTAGAGCTAACATTTAATTCCTTCTTAAGAAGATATTAAATTCGATTAAGACTAAAGTATTATGGTTAAAAAAAACCCAATATTTAAAAGCAAAAAATTGTAAATATTTTTTTAATATTTAAAAAAAAAATCATTTGTATATTTTTTAGTAAAATAAATTAACCTATGTTTTTATATAAACAGTTTTGGAAGAAAAAGTAGCTGCAATTCAATAAATTTATCTAAATAGAAAGATACTACGTTTTAAATGAATTAAACTGTAATTAATTAAACTCAAATTCCAGCCAATTAAATCTTTGTAGATGAGAGCTCTATGATTGGGAAAAAAACCGATAATTTAGTAGATAATACAATGATTAATCCAATTCTTTCTTTCTAAACTGAATTAGATATGAGACCATCTAATCCTATAGCTGGATCATCAATAGGGTATTTAGATTAGAGAGAAGGTGATACAACAATGAACAACAACCCTTTTTTACAAGATGAAGATTTAAGCATTTTAGTTAATTAAACAGGAGATGAACTCTTAATTATAAAAATTCCAAATCTACAAAATTATAAAATTCAACCTCTTGAATTATTTGACTCATATTTAAATTAAGATCCAGATCCTCTTTAATTAATCAAGGAATCCTCTATAAGAGCATACTCTAGATGGGTAAAGCCTGATGGAGAAAGTGTATGGAAGGATTGCTAAGTCATTAAATATAATCCAACTACAAAAAGATTCTTAATTAAATGGATATCAAATGATCGTATGAAAGAGGTATGTATTTGGAAATTAATAACCTTATTTAAGTATTTTTAAGCAAATTAATATTTTTTTAATAAGGTAACAAGATTAAATCTGATGTATGAATGGGAAAATGAAGAGATGATGAATAAGAGAAATAAAGAGGCTTTAAAAAAAAGAGAGTAACTTTTGTATTATATGGGCATGAAAATATTTGTTAATGAAGAAAAAGGCTAAGATAAATCTATTTACTATTCAAAACAGACTTTGCTAAATGTTATTGATAAAGTATTTAATTCTAAAAATTCTAGAAAGCTAAAGAGGATGAACTACAAAAGAGTAGTAGAAGAGATACTTGAAATGTTTAAGTACGAAGTAATTAAGTTTGCATGTGAAATAAATACTGTGCCTTCTCTTGACCATTTCTTTGAGGCATATTTTCCAGAATTAAAGCAATCACTAAAAAAAAAACAAAATCTTTTATATGATGTTGTTATGAATTGTTAAAACTACCCAGAAAGATTGTTAGAAGAATAAAAAGTATAAAATAAAAAAAAGACTGACTAAAGCACCTTGATAAAGCATAAGACTTTTCAAAGCTTGCACCTAGAGAATTAGAAAGAGCATGATGAATACCTACCTTTAGAAAATGACAATTAGAATTAAACTCAAAATATTATTAAGGAGTAATATAAAAATCTAAAAAAATCTAAATTACATAAGACCCTTTAGAGCAATAGTCAAAAGAATATACTAAACAGCACTTAACATGATGACCAATCTATAGATAAAACGAATTAAGATGAATAGCAAAATAGTCATAAAAAAAAATCAGCATTCTTCCAAAATATTTAAGGCCACTAAGAAAAATAAACTAATTTAGAAGTTTTAAATGAATCTGATCAAAAAAAGTAATTAGAAAATGACACAAATTAAAATCTTGAAAAAACAAATTAAAATGAAGAAAATAATGATTAGTTTAAGATTAATTTGGAAAATAAGAGAAATTCATCTCTCTTTATATAAAGTAATAAATTTACATTCTTTAAATCAGCTAACATAACTTAACCAGGATCTATAAATGGTATTAGTCAGATAAATTTCAAAAGATCTTAGTATCTGCTCTCGCCAGATACTAATGAATTTATATCCTTAAGACAGACTCAGTAAGAAGAGATGAGCCAAATCGACTCTATACTCAGCCAAGTTAAATTTAATGATTATGAATTTTTAACAGAAGAGGTTTACACATTTAACATCAAAAGATAGCTTGAAGTGTAAGAAAAAGAATTACAAACTCCAAAATAGGATGACCACAATGTTTTTAAATACACTTAATCTGAGAAATTAAACTAAAAAGATAAAGAGAATAAATTAAATTTGGAAAAAGCTTAGATATTCTTTTAGCATTACGCTATCCCACATCCTTACTTTCCTTTTTTGAAAGAAAAACTTTTACAAAACTTCTATTTCTCTAATGAATATCATAACACTGTCTTCAAAAGAATAGTTCCAAATGTAAGTCTTTCAAAATCATCTTTTAATGATTTATTTTTAAGTTTTCTAATTTGATTGTAAAAATAAATTAAATTTAATAGATTGCAAAGAGAATATAGGAACTTAGATCGGTTAACATATTCTAATTTATAAAAGAAATAAAGTCTCCATATTAATTGCCATCATTATTTACTCTTTCTTGTAAAATTTAATTAAAAAGCTAAGTTAAAATTAATTTTTAAATAATTTTAAATAGAAATGAATAGTATTGTTAAGCAGAAAATATCAAACCTAAGTAAAAATGTAGAAAAGTTTGAAGTAAAACTAATTAATTTTTTGTTAAATGTATATATATTTACTTACTATTTGAATATCTTAACTAAGATTATGATATACGAAATGCAAACACTCAATAAAAAGAAAAACTAGTAAGATAGTAAGAAATACTTTTTATGGACTGACTAGTTCTACTAAAGCTTTGTAGATTTGTAAGACTATTTAGATAATAATATTTTAAACATATGTTTTTATTCTAATTAAAAGAACTGTTAAGGTTGTACAGTCTCATCTTATAGATATGATAAGAGAGCAAATAGAAGAGTTTAGATAATAAATTAACTTATTTTTTTCTATCATTCCTTTTGAGTTTTTGTAGCATGAATTAAAAATAGATCATATTTATAAAAAATAATTTGAGAGTTAGAAGAAATGTTTCTTAAGAGAATCTAATGAAGTTTACAAATAAGTAAATATATTTTTCAGAATTTTGGCAATTAATTGTAAAGCTATTTTTCAATATATTAGTTATTAATTATAGCACCCTCAGTCAAGTTTAAAAAAATAGAAGTAAGTTTAAATTTAGATATATTTTTTCCTCTAAACTAAATACTATAAATTTTAAAAAGAAAAGCAATGAGTCTTTACATCAAACCTAATAATTTTTTAACACAAGCAAATAAGAATTAGATGTGTCTAAAACTTTAATAACTTAGCATGTAAAAGCAAGACGAAGCACATTAAGAGAGTTTAATTTAGCTTCTTTTTCACTAGGATCTGGAAATTAATCTTTAGTAAGCTTAAGATTTTATACAGTTTAACAAAAAATTTAATTATAAATAGATAAATAATTCTTCGATTGTGTAAGATAATGAAGTTTAGTAATTAATGGAAGAGTGCTGGCCTTTCTACAAAGAAGCAAACATTATTTATAAATTATATAGATAGATTGTTAATCTTCTTTTGACAGGTAAGTTATAAATAAGAGTTTCTAAATAATTATTTATTCAATAAAACACATAATAGATAAATTAACGCACATAAGATTTGAGAAAATTGATTCAAAAATATTGAAACCTATTTATAGGATCAAAGCCAAATTCTTAAATGAAAAAATACCAGCTGAGTATAACTTTCAAAATTATTTTAAGAGAAAATAAATTTTTAAAATACTTGGCTTATTTATATAGGAAAAAACAGTTAGACAATATAACTAAGAGAATAAATTTCAAAAGACTGTAAAATCTATCTAATATGGAAGATATGATAGATAACGGAAGAGAAAAGTTTTGGAAATTGGAGGAGCTAAATGCTACCATGAAGGACATATTTTAGGAAATAGCATGTAGAAACTTTGAAGAAATAGACCCAAACACATATTTTGAATCTATAAAAGTAATTAATACAAATTTAAACAAATGTAGCTAACTTAAAATTGATTATCAATAGGATAAAACTATTACTATAAAGAAAATGGGCTGGTTTAATCTTAACTGCTTTACTATCGTGTATGAGCCTAGCTTACCAGAGTTTGAATCTAGGTTTAAGCTTTTAATCAAGGATATTTTTGATTAGATTTGCAAAATAAACATATATTACAGGAGTAATTTCATGAAAAATTTATTATAATAAATTTAAAAATGTTAATCTCAATTATTGTTTTATAATATTAGAGGATCATTTAATAAATTACTCAGATATATAAGAAAAATTGAATTCTTTGAATGACGATATAGAAGAATTTCTCACCTACTCATTTTATGGATTATATTCATTCTTTATTGTATTGCAAAGATTTGAATTCTATTTTCTTTATTCTCACAAATATGAAAGGTATTTGTAAAAGAGAGTAGATACTGATGTAAATTTTAGTTTAAATATTTAATTTATATTTATGAATTTATACTTTTAATTTTAAGGAATTGGAAATAGTATTTTCTGAAGTTGATAAAATGGAAAGTGACCTAAGCTTTTTGAAAAATAGATTATTAGATGAAATGCCAATAGGAGTATTTTTAATTGACACTAAAGAGTTCAAAGAAACGCTAATCACAGAAATAAAATAAAAAATAGCTTTTTCTAAAAAAATTTTAAAGGAAAAATTTAAAAAAAGTATTGAGTCTTGCATGGCTTTAGGAGAAAAAATTTTAACCAAAATGTAAGATGAACCAAAAGATGTTAGGGAATACATTAAACTAAGTTTATATTTGTAGGGGGAGGAGCTATTTGCAGATTTTAATAATATGTTAAACCTAATTCATATCAGCTAAAATATTATTGAAAAACAATAATTACTCCTTATAGACATAAGCCAAGAAGATCTTGTTAAAGTATTTTTAAAAATCATTTAGTATAGTCTTACACTTAAAAAATATTTTAGATTATAGGGGCTGAATTGATTCATAGAGAAGTTGTTGATTTAAAGAACAAAAAAGATGAAAAACAAGAAAAAGAACATCCCAAATTTATTTAAATGCACTTAGAAGAAAAAGAGAAAGTTAAGAAAAAAATAGAAGAAGTAAAAGAAAAAGTAGAATAAATTAGGAAGATTAGTAGTTTTAGTTTAGTAGAATAATAATCAAGAGATTGTGAGGCGGTCATAACACTCCTCTATCAATTAAGGTAAACAAATTTTTTTATTAGTTAATCTAAGAGTTCGAATAATAAAATTAACATAGACAATAAGTGAGATAGCTTCAATAAGATGGAATTAATTTAGGTTTAGGATTTGATTCTGAAATAGATATAGAAAAATTGACAGAAGATTTTGAAAATTATGAGAAGATATGGTAATACACCTAAGATTGGACAACAGTAATTAAAATTTATACGATAAATATATCATTAGTAATAATAACTTAACTAATGAATAGAAAAAACAGATTTGGTTATTCAAACCATTAATAAACTCAAGCTAAAATGCATAGTGCTTACAAATCACAGATATCAGGGATATATCCTACACTTTAGAAAGAGGAAATAAAGTACTTAGAGAAGTAGAACCTTTCTTTTAATAAGAAAATCCTGATATACTTCCTCTTATAGAAGCTATTAGTCAAGAAATCACAGACTTTTAATCTGTATATGAACTTCTAGTCTAAGTGAAAGATGAATCATTTAAAGTTCAACACTGGCATGTATAATTTAATCAAAAGATTAATGAATTTAATAAAATAGCAAAATTAAATTTTTATAAAAATAGCAAATATTTGACTTCATTTACGATAAAGATGAAGAAAAGAGAAAAAAAATGAAGAGAATGGATGATTAAACTAATTTTAACCTATATAATCTCATTTCTGACGGAGTGTTAGATTATATCTAAAGCATCAAAGTCATCGCAGTTGTAAAAAAAAATTTAATAATTTACATTGACTTCAAAATATACATACCTAAATATAGGAAGCTAAAGATGAATTCAAGAGTTAGCAAAGTGTCAGCTATATTGAATAGGAGTTTTCTAATTTAAAATTTTAATTACACAACTACTTTTCCACTTTAGTTATTATTGATATCAGATAAATCATAGATCGTTTAAGAAACGAAGAATTCAAAGTGTAAATAATAAATTAAATTGACTGATTGATTGATTGAATAACTGATTCTAAAATAAAATATTGATTAATTTTTAAATATTTAGATAGGAATTGCTTAGAAACAAAGCTTATTAGAAAAATGATTATTTAGAAAAACTTAAAAAGATAAAACACTTTGTTAAGCATACAAGGAAAGTGTTAAAAATAATTGCTAAAATATAAGATTACATAGTAAAATTTGCCCCAATCTTTAGATTTAAAGAAAGCGAATAAAAGTATAAAGGAATTGAAATTTTATTTCGTAAGGTTGTTTCTGAATTTAAAAAGCATACAGAAGAAATAACAAAAAGAGGAATGAGTTATTTTATGAATTTGTTTTCTTTAGATAACCCTGACAGCAAGAATTAATCAGAAATATTTGAAATATTTATGCAAATTTACTTAACCTGTGAAAAGATTTAAAGCCAAGTCTACCATATAGTTAATGCAGTCAGACAAACCCATCCAAGATATGCTTTTGTTTCAGATGAACTTATTTTTGAAATCTCTCAATCTCTTTTTATGCCTTAAGTAATTTATTTAACTAAATAAAAGAAATATTTAATAGTGTTCTTTTAATAATAAAATAGGAATTTTTAAATAAAATAAGTTTACTTTTTCCTGGAGTCAAAGAATTCTAATGCTAACCTTTAAGTGATGATCCTTAGAGTGGTAACGAGAATGTCTGGGAAATAAATAAAATAATTAACCATTACGATGAAGTGATAGAATTATCCTTTCCTGTAAAATATTTGAATTTTTTTTTCAATTTTAAAAATATTTTTATGTTATTTAACAGATACCATATGTTCTCAAGTATATGGAAAAACCTCCAAATTTGGGTATGGTGAATTTAATAGAAAGTGAAATGAAAAAGTACCTTAGGTTCTAAATCATGTAGCATCTTAAACCTGTTGCTTCAAAAAATTATAATTATTGGAAAATATGGAATAACTTTTTAATAAAAAAATATATTATCTTTTAATCATTCTATCTTATTAACGATATACTATTTATGCATGACCTTACCATGTTACTATCATTAGAATAAAAATATTAAGATATAAAGCGCTTTTATGATCACCTTAAGTTGAATTTTGATGATCTTATTTCTTATTATCAGACAGTCATCAAGGTTGGCTTATCGACAACTCAATCAATTCAATTTACTTAGTAAATTCTTTTTAGAAAATTTTTTTTCTAACTTATGAAATTTTTTAATTTAGGGCAATAATATAAATTTAACAACATCTAGACATACTCTAAAGAGCTATCAAATAAGTAACCTTTTCTTTAAATAGCTTTGAGTATTTGATTCTACCTAAATTTACCCTTCAAATTCCTATCGATGAAGGAGATGTTTCATAAATGATACAGTCGTCTAGAAAAACAATTTAAGAATCTCTTCAGCAAGTAAAACTAAATTTTTCCCTTAAAATATTAACCACAATTCTTATTCTTAAAAAAAAGAAATACGATGAAGAAGAAGCAGAAAAAAAATTAGAAGAAGGGCATTTTACAACTAATACAAAAAAATCAAATTAGGTGGTGCAAATACAATAAGTATAAAATTAGCAAAATTAAGAAATTGAAATAAATAATTCTAACATGCCATTGATAGCCTTTAAATCAGATTATATAAATAGCATTAAAAAAAGACCTTAAGATTTATAAATTACTTTGAACTGCTTTTTCCACAAAATTCCTTATTCTTTTGAGCTTGTTCCTACAATGAATAACTTTATATTTACAGAAAATACACTAAGAGTTATTCACCAAGCAGTTGTCACTATATCTAGTAATTTTAGTTGCATATTAAGAGGTTCTCCAAGCAGTGGTAAAAAGTCTATTATCAATAGCTTAGCAGCTATTCTTGGAAGATCTATTTTCGAATGTAACTTCTAAAACTAGTCTCTTGCAATAGTAGAATAAATACTTTTGAATTCAGCATCCTGTAACTATTGGGTTAATGTTACCAATTTTGAAAATCTGCCTTCAGCTACTCTATCTTTAATTGCAAACATATCTTTTTAGATTCGTAAGACCATTTCAATGGGAACTTCATAATTATCATACTATTCCAAGTGTGTAGATGTGAGTTAATATTTTGGATTGTTTGGTACTATGAATATTCTTCCGTAACCATCAGATATATCATTTTAGACAATGCCAAAAAGTGTGCAAGAATCTTTCAGAATTATAACATTTTTAAAACCTGACTCGAATGAAATTATAAAGGTAATTAAATATTTTAATTAAATAATAAAATATTAATAGATTTTATTTTAAAAATAGAACTACTTGCTTATAATAGGGTTTGATAAAGAAGAAGTTCATGAAAAATCTCAAAAACTTGTTTTCTTTTTTGAATTTATTTGTACAGTAACAAACAATTAGCAATTTTCTTACTCAAAGAAATTGACTTACATTGATTTCTAATAAATTATCCATTAAAGAAGTGAAAAGTAATAAAGATTGATAAGTTTAAAATCAATTTTAGTTATACTTAGAAATGCTCTATTTTACATGTAAGAAACACGCAAATAATAGACCCCATACACCCATAAAACAGCTCTCAAATCTGCTATTGAAAATTACTTCAAAGGAATAATGCCATCAGGAGCTTTTAACTATATGAAAAATATTTTTAATAAGCTATTTATGGAAATGAATTCTCTTCAAAGTGTTGAGTATGTAGAGTTCGTAAAATAATACAATGAATAAATGAATTAATTCTTTGACTTTCATAAGTATCCATTTTAATCTTAATTCTCAGAACAAGCCGGAATTATACTCCCTTTGATCTTAAAAAATGTTCCTTTGATTATTTATGGTCCTCACTCTTCAAAAAAGAATCTATTTATATAATTTCTGAGTTTCTTGGTGTCAGTTTCAAAAGGTTATCTTTAGTTTTTTATTTATTTATTATTCTTACATCCTAACTTTATTTTATAAATAATAGAAATAAACTTCAATGTCAATTTTTTAAATGTTGACAGCGTTGAAAGAGAAACGTTGTTATCTTCTAAAAAAGAATTTGATGTAGATGACGATATTTAAGGATCTATTTTATTTAAGTGTAATTAATTAATTAATTTTCAAAATATAGAAATACTTACCATTAAAACTTTTTATTCAGAAAAGAAAAAAGGATTCTTAAATTTATTAATTGATACAATGAAGATCTAAAACAATGAAAATTCAGAAATAATTGATACCATGCTTGGAAAATAGACTATATTTAGTACTTATATTGCTAATACTATAACTGAAAAGCTGAAGTAAAATTAATTTATTGTTAAAATTAGTTTTAAAAAATAAAAATAATAGAAACACAAAGAAAAAAGTAGTTGAAAGATCACAAAATGATTGGATTGTTGTAGATGGATGTGCTGAATGTATGAACTAGATACCTCAAAATCATACTATAGAGGAATTATTAGATGGATTTGAAAACAAATAATTTAGCTTAGGTGATGGTGACTTCCTAAGAGTACCTTCTGCTGCTACAGTTGTTTTTTCTTTAGAGAAGCTACAAAATATATCACCTTCTTCTTTTAACAAATACATGATGTTCTTCTTTTCTAATCAAATGGTTAAGTTAAGTGATGAATACACCAGTTGGTATTTGAGAAAAGTTCAATAGAATAACTTTTTTTCTAAATTCCACACAATAGTCAAATCAATGTTTGTATATTTCTTGGAGCCATTCTTTTAAATGATTGAGAGCATTCCTTCTTCAGTAATAAATATTATTCTATAATTTAAAATAAAAATTAATTGAATACCATTTAATTAGAAATATAACTATCACTTTAATAGGGATTCATAAATTGATTTTTTAATTAAAAATTTTTTTTCTTGCAAATATAAAATCTAATTTTTTCAATTTTTTTAAAAATCCAAGCTAACAACACCTACCCAATTAATCCATAAAATATTTCTTAAGAGAATTATTTCAAAATAAAAAAAATTATAATTAATATTTAATTAAATTTAAAATAGCATTTGATTTTTAAGAGAAACCAAAAGAGCGAACTAAAATGCTTTTTAGATTATTTAGAGATATTTTTAAACGAAATACGTAAATTTGAAATAGCAATAGGAGAGTATGAAGCTGAAGGTATGAATCTCCCTTCTAATAATTTAAGAAGAGAGCGCAAGAATCATATAACTTCAAGTTTAACAACAGCTCTCTCTTCTCGTTTAGATAGAGGTAGTGGAAATATTGCTCCATAATTTACTTAAACTAACTAAAATAATTCAAATGAACCATTCATTGAAGAAGAGAGTGATGAAGAAAGAAGTAGTGATAGTGAAAGTAATAGCGATGCTGATAGTGAAAAATAGAAAGGATCTAAGAATAAAAATGCTTAAAAAAATGGAAAGAACTATGTTGACTCGAGCAACAATGAGATAATTTATAATAATATTTTACTAGATACAGAGTCTCGACTGATTTCTTCTTTTGAATCTGCATTTGTCTTTTGTATGACTTGGTCTTTAGCTAATTAAATAAAAGATTCTTATCAATAAACTTATATAGAATTTTTAAATGAGTAAATTGAAAGATATTGCAGGTAAACATTTTCAAAAAAAAATTTATATAATTATATTCATTAAATGACAAAATAGGTTTAGGTCTGAATACACGAACGTTAAATATACAAATGAATCATATCCATTTGCTATTGATTTAAGAATATTGCTTAAAGAAAAGGATGTTAACATATTTGATTATATTTTTGATATTCATAAACAAAAGTGGATTAAATGGAGGAATTTTTATCTTGAAGAATGCAGTGAAATAAGTGGATCTTTTGAATCAAACAATTTAAATAACAGAGAAATTGTTAGGTATGCATTTATTCATACCATTTCTTTCGTATTTATATGTCAATTCAATTCAAAACATAAATATCTAATAAGATCATCATAAAAAAATATTTATTTATATTTATTGTTAATTTATTTTTTTTAAATAAAGATTAAACCCCTTAGCAATTAGTATAGTCAACACAAAGCTGACATAAGAAAAAAGGGAGGTTTATATTCCAGAAAATATTCTTTTTATAGAAACAAGAGCGTCCAAAATCACAAAATTCTTTATACAGTATTTTTCTGCATACTGTAAGCCTTATATTTTATTAGCCTAGTAATCTAATGGTATCACATCAATAATCAAAAATAAGCTTAAAAATCTCTTAGAGCATCATTCTTTTAGCTGCATTAATAACTCGATTTCAAGAGGTACCACAATAAGCAGCTTTTAAAGAAGAATTGAAAAAAATTTAGTTTGGAAAAATAGTAATCATCTCACTTCAATTCACTAAACCATCAGTCTAATCTTTATTGATGACCTTAATTTATCCAAAGAGTAAATAAACAAATCAATTAAAAAATTAACTTAATTTTTTTTTTTCTTAAATAAACATTTAGTGGAATTTCACCTATAGGTGCAATCAGGTCTCTTGTGTAGCATGATGGATGGTTTAGTAATAATAAGTTTAAGTTTATTAATTTTAGTATGATAACACTATTAGCTGTTTTTTCATACTTTGATATAAACTCTATTCAACCTTCAATTAACACTGTACTTTTCGAAAAAATTTCTTCTTTAAAAGTACCAGATTTAGAAAAGAATGGTAACTAATTTTATTTTTTAAAAAGTTTGTTAAAAATTATAAATTATTAGATATAATCAGCATCTTCTAGCTTCACAATAATTCTATTAACCATCCTGGCATGAAGGCAAATAAAAAAGTTACAGGCATCATTTAGGACTTTTGCTCATTAATTGGTTTATTGAATGACAAATACAGAAGCGAATTTAAGAAAATTTCATGCTAATTTAATGCAAATTTATCAATAAGAAAAGGATTAGAAATTGTTAAAAATCTAAATTCCTTTTAATTTTATGACAAAAGTACAAAAGCAATCAATTACGAAAATTTAATTAAATCATTAGTATTTTTAATTAATTAATTCTACTCTTCTGAGTTTATCCATCAGCCTTATCCGAATATGGGCAGTCTTGAAAAATGTATAAAATTTATGAAAGAAATCTATCTAATTTTATTTTTGTATATTTTTTTAAGTAAAAAATTAGGTAAAGGAAATAGATCAAATATCTCTCAAAACTATTTCAGAAGCAGTAGATAAATAGAATAGTCGTATAGAAAATAATTAAAGTTTGGAAGAAAAACTCTAAGAAGAAGATGAAGAATAAAGCGATGATGATGATGATGAAGAAGAAGATGAAGATTCTGATTCTTCTGAAATGTCACAGAACGCTGAACTTTCAAAATATTCTGATAACGATAATGCACAGTCATAGAATTAATAAAGCAAAAACAAAAACCCTAATTAGAGGAAAAATAAAAATATAATTAACAAAAAATTTAAAATCTTAAACTTAAATTAAATTGATGAAATTAGAAAGAACTTTAATTTTTCATCTGACAAAAAGGTATAATTTTAAATTTAATTTAATTTAATTGATTATATTATTTTTATATGTAGATTGAATGGTTTTTAGGCATGTTAGACCTTCCTTAAATTGAGTTCAAGGTGGATGATTAATATTCTTAAGATATATTAGAAAATTAAAAGGAACAACAGTAACAAAAGATAAATTCTCCTAACAAGAAACTGTTGGATTAAGAATCTTACTTTGTTTCTAATTCAGGTTTAGAAAAGCAATCTTCAAAATTTAAAATAGCGTATGAAGACAAAAAAAATAATAATAAGGGTGACTATTCAATTCATGTATTAGATGAAAGTAAATAAGAAGAATCAAGTGTTAACTCAAAGGAAGTAGAAGATGAGTCTTTAAGTGATTTGTATGACTACAGTGCTACTTTAATTACTTAGTTAGCATTGAAAAGCGCTAAGCTTCTACCTACAACTCATTAGAATCAAGAAAATACTGATTTAAACATTCTTTAATTTAAATAGCAGTAGGTTTAATTAGAGGCTTAGAAATAAGCTAAAATAGAAGAAAGAAGATTCATTTAGCAAGAAAAAAAAACAGGTAGTTAACATTACTAAATTAGTAGAGATGTTACTAATGCGTAAAAGTTGTAGTATATAGGCAATTCAAACTAGATTTAAGGTATTACTTCTTTGCAAAAAACAGATGAGATCCTTTAAAAGCTCTAAAATGTAGAATTTATGTTCAGTTTCTTCTCTACTCTACCAGATTAATTTACGATAGAATTAACAAGCCAAGTTGTATAAGAATTACTTTTAGCATAGTAAGCTGAAAATAACTTAAAAACTCAAAGGACGATTAAGAGCTAAAAAAAATAGAGAGGCAGTGTATCAGTTGATTTATGGAAATAAATTTTAAAATAAAGACAGGATATTCTTTTCTTTAATTTATCACTTATACATAAGAATAAATTACTAACTGATCTTAATCAATAAATTTCCAAGTAAAAGACAAAAGATTTAAATGAAGGTGCTTTAGGAATAAAAAGCACAGCTAAATTGGCTAATTTGGAAATGAATTTATTTGAAGAGCTTGATTTCATTTATTTAAATGATAAAAGGAGAAAAAAAATACTTCTGTTTTTAGTTTAAAAGCTATTATAATTTTGCTTTGATACAAACTAAGCATAGAGTATTGAAGGAATAAATAATAAAAGGTAGATTGATCTTAACAAAATGTTTGATGACTTTTAACAAAAGTAGCTTAAGAAGGGAATTCATAAAGCCAAACGCTCAGATAGTTTCTTAAATACAAATATCGCGAAGTTATAAAGTTAAGATTCTATAAAAGATAAAAGTTAATTTTCATTATCCTAAAATAACAGTAATTAGGTAGGTATAGTTAATTATGCATCATCTAGTATAAACATTTTGTAAAATCCTTTGGTATCTGCAAAGAAAAAAAATAAAAAAGATGTATTCAAATTTAGTACATAACAAATGGAAGAGATCTAAAATTTAAAGAATAATACTGTTAATTAAGATCCTTTATAGTCAACAGAAAGAAGTAATATGTAAATATACACCTGGAGAGGAGGAGATTTACTAGATTTTGTTTTAATACAAGAAGTCAATATTAATTGTTTCCTAACTCACGCTATTAAGTTAATCCACTTACTATAATCTAGTTCTCAAAATATCTATTTGAAATCCACTCTTTCATAACGTATAACAGAGCATCTTGTGTATTATAGTTGTTCTTTGTTGAATTTCAATGCATTTGAATTTACAATTCAAAATGAAGAAAGCGCAAATAAAACTTAATAGAGATTCTAAAATTGCCTATTTTCTGCAATCCAAAATCTATTTATCGAAGAAAATTAGATGATTATCATTTATATTAAATTATCAAGCAATTTACTTGTATTAGATGAAAAAATTTAAGAAAATTAGCTCGATGAAACAGAAGATCTAAATAAAAATTAAAAAAATGCATAAAAACTTAGACTTGAGTCAATAAGTAACATTTACGATATCATTAATCACATAGTAGAAGGAGGAGAAGTTTAATCTTTATTTACAACTTAGTAATTAGAATTTTTAATGCAAAAATGGAACATGAAAACTAAGTATCCTCGTTTCAATAATTACATCCTAAATTATATATTTAGTTTAAGACTTAAAACTCAATTGCGTTTTATTTTACATTATGATCTCCAAGTAAGATAGGACAACACCTTAGAATGCTTATAAAATGAATTTAATCATATGTTTTAGTAATTCACAAAATTAAATATTTATTACATTCCACTTTCTGACGATGAATCTAATCAAATTCAAAATATGCTTTTTGAAGAAATGTTTAAGTACATTCCTGATTTTATTAATTCCAAGCACAAAGCTATGGTAATGTAAGCGTATTCAAAAGAGCTGGTAAAAAAATATTTTTTTCAAAGTTTTTTAATTTTGATTGATTTTTAAAAAATAAATAGGAAGTATAAAAAATATTTGAAGATTATTCAAAATAAAATTTCTAAAGAACATATGAAGAAACATACAGTCTATTTTATATAACAAGAAGTGTTGTTTACAATTAAATTAGGCTTAAAATAGAAAAGCTAAGAAGAAAGGGAGGATTTTTCAAAATTATTCAAGAAATGGAGAAGAAGTCCATAGAATTTAGGATTGAAATAGAAAATGCTGAATAAGAGTTTGTAAAAATTAAAGAAACAAAGAAGTAGCATCTCAGAGAATTAAAAGAGGCAGAAGAGAAATTTTAAGAGCTTAAAAATTTAGAGGAGAGTATAAAATATTTTATTTATTTGCAATATTT
This sequence comes from Tetrahymena thermophila SB210, assembly GCF_000189635.1. Taxonomy (NCBI): domain Eukaryota; phylum Ciliophora; class Oligohymenophorea; order Hymenostomatida; family Tetrahymenidae; genus Tetrahymena; species Tetrahymena thermophila. Next base: position 420,233 of record NW_002476317.1, on the reverse strand, counting down.
AACAAATAATTAATAAAAAATAGGCTATAACTCCAAAGAAAAAAATTTGTAGGACCTTATCGCAAAATGTACTCAAATAGAAAATTAATTCAAAGCGATTTAATCTTAGATGAATGAAACAGCTTACAAAATTTCTAAAATAAGCAAAAATAGCTGGAATGATGAAGTAAGTTATCTATTTATTTATTTATTTATTTATTTAAAAATATTAAATTAATAATAAAATTATATCATATTAATAAAAAGATTAAGCCTACTTAATTTGTACAAATCAAATAAATGACTGTTTACATTCTTATATTTTTGATTGGTCTCCATAGAAATATTCCAGATAGAGTAAATTACTTTATTATTTTTAAAAATATTTTAAACTAAACTAAATATATATTTGTTATATTAAATAAGTACAACATAAATATGCAGCAGCTTGCAGATGATATTGTTGATAGTATAGACGAAGTTAATAAAAACTCTAATAACTTCAATAATATTGATCTTTATAGAGAAAAATTCTAATAAATTATTTCAGACAGTGATGAATTCAAAAATATAATTACTACTTTTAAGGATGAACACATTAAAAGTAACACTTTTGATCTTTTTAAGTGCTTAAATAAAGAAGGAGGATCTGTAGATCATGGACATATGATATCTCTGACTGGAAATTTAAATATTCACCAAAGAGAAATATTGAAGTATATAGATTTTATTATTGAAATGTACAGATTAACTTTAGAAGTGAGAAACCTTCAAACTAGCTCAACAGAAGTAATATTTAAATTAAAATTTAATCAAATTTATTAACCTAATTTATTTAAAGCAAAAAGAAAATTTGAGACAGCTTAAAGCAGAAAGAGAAAAATGTCAAATTGAATAAAATTTTATTAAACCTCGTTAGATAATAAAGGATCATCCTACTTTGATAGAAAAAATGAAAAAAGAGCAAAGAAATCTAATGGTTCATATAGTTTAAAAGAAGGATGGATAGCAATAATTTAACAACCATTTAGAAAAGTTTAAAATGTAATTTAAGCACTTAGTTAATGAAGAAAGTTGCCAATTAATTAATAATTCGTATCTTTAAGAAATATCAATACAATTAGCTTTATAAGTTACTTTTCTCTTTAAATACCCTTTCTATTTCTTGAATAAATTTTAAGAGCTTATTCAAGATTGCCTCTAAAAGAGCTAGCATTTAAAAAATACAAAGTTATTTAATGCTCTCTATAATCCATTATACTATTTCTAAATTTTCTCATACTAAATACCTCTTAATTAAGATCTCGTAGACAAGATTACCATTACAGATTTCTTATAGTAACTCATTTTTTTTTTAATTTTAAATTTCATTTTATTAAAAATTTTAAAATTTAGTTTATTAATTTTTTTTGAGTTAAAATTTAATTTAAGTTTCTGTTTATCATTTATAAAATAAAAATAATAAAATTAGCTTTTTTTTTGAGTTTTATCTAAAATTTCACACAATATATTTAACTTATATAAAACTAATAATTTATAATTTTTTTTAATAATTTTTTTTAATAATTAAAGTGAAAATGATTTGTATTATTACTTTTGGGTTAATGATAAAACTGGACTTTACTAGTAATATTTTAAGAAAAAATACGAGAAAACTATAGTCGTAGAGAGCAATACACTTATTGAAAAGGAATCATATTAAAATATAGAAAAAGCTCTTTAGGAAGGAGGTTTCTTGCTAATGAGAAATATTGATGAGAAAACAATACAACAAATTATGCCAATTATTGAATGGAAATACAAGAGAATGATGAAATTATTAAGATTTATGATACAGAATAGCGAAGGTGAATAAATTTGGTAAAAATAAAATATTGACCCTAACCAGAGCTTACTAAATTATGAGATGCAGTGGCATAACTAAGCGTTGTTTGATTTTAATGAATTAACTCGATAACAACCTCTCTTGTTTAATGGCAAAGAAATTACAGTAAATAAAAATTTTAGGCTTATGCTGATCACTACCAATATTAATTTTTCATTTTCACACTCTATCTTTACAAAAATAATTCTACTGTAATGTGAAGTAGAAGACGAAATTTAATGGAAATAAGCCATGTTTGACCATGCTGTTAATAATTTAAATTTTGAAGCAAAATAAAACTAAGTTTAAATGAAAATAGATCACTACACCAGTAAGAGAGATAATATGTCAAAAGTAGTTATTTTTTTATTTACTAAATACATTAAAAAAATTTTTTTTTAACTAGTTATTCAGCTAAATTTCTATTGGCTTAGAGAAGTGTACTACTTGCGAGGATACAGAATTTATGAGGATGTTAATCGATAACTCAGAGTAAATTAAAAAATATATTGGTTCTTAGTAGAGCGATTAATTAAATGCACCAATTATTAACAGAGGTATATAATATAAATAAATAAAACAAAGTTAATTTTTTATTTTGTAATAATAGGACATAGTGATGAAGATGTAAGCTCTCCTAAAAGAATAATAAAAGAACTCGTATAGGTAGGAGACAACCAAGGTAATAAAAATAATTTAATTGAAAAAATTGAGTTAGAATAAGATGCTGATGAAGAATAGCAAGAACTAAAGACTCAAGAGTAAGATAAAAAAATAAATGATTTAATTAATATGGAAATTAACTAAGAGTAAGTAGCTTAAGAAGATTAAGGATAGGATCAAAATGAAAAAGGTTCATAAATAATCAAGAAAAGTAGAACAATACAAGCATTAGATTTGCAATCAGCTTAGAATATAGAAGGTACTCAAACAAATTAATAAAATAGTAACAATGATAATCAACAGAAATAAGCAAATTTATTACCTTAAGTCTCAGCTACTAGTATTAGAAGAAGTATGACAATAGGCGCTGAAACAATAAAGAATCTATAAATTATTGTTGACTTTAACAAACTTAAATAAAATGAATAGACGACCCAAAAGGAATAAAAAAGACAATTGAAAACTTAAAAAAGTTTTGCTAAAAATTTGTAAAAGAAAAGAAAAATACTGCAAGTTTAAACTTAAAAACAAAGAGAAAGAGAAAACACAATTGGATTTATTGCTTAAAATTATTTCTAATTAGATGAAATAACTCTTTAGAATGGATGCTTATAAGAAATTTTAGATTTTCTTTATGCAATTAAACTCAATTACATCAATTTAGAAAAAGCGTTGGGTAAAGTCTATTCTTTCTCTGATATTTTCTTTTTTATGATTGTCTAACAAGCTTGTGTGAGGTGCAAATAATTAAATGTAACTCCCTCTTCTTATTCATCCCAGCCATCAAAAATTGTAAAAGATTATTTGTTAAAATTTAATAAATTTTAAACTTATGTAAATTTCTATTTATTAATTTATTCATTTATTATTTTAGAAAAAAACATTCATCAAAAAGTTCTGTGAAACGGTATTCTATCTTTTATATTCAAGTTTAGCTGATGACCATCGCCTTCTATTCAGTTTTTATCTCAGCATGATGTATTCTAGAGGAACAAAGAGTTTTTCTGAAAAAGAATGGAGGCTATTTTTGAACTGGCAAATTCCTAAGTTAAGCTCATAAGCTGAAAATAATGATGAGAATTTATTAGAAATGATTTTATAAGATGAATAAAATAAAACAGCAAAAAATAGGAGACAACATGCAGAAAAAAACAACAAAATATCTTTGAAACAATAATACTAAATGGATAAAAATAATTATAATAAACTAAATTCTAAGATTATAAACTTTTACAAAATACCTAACTATATTATTGCTCCCCTTTAATGCTATATTTAAGGTAATTAACAAATACATTTAACCATCAAACAGATATTTTATAACTTAAATAAAATTTCATCATTAATAATTTATATTTTTTTAAATATAATAGAAAAATAAAGTCTTCTTGAGAAGTTTGTTGAAAGAAAGGAGCTACTTGTTGATAGCAAAGAAAATTCTTTTTCTAGAGGTGGTTATTCTCCAGTAGCAAAAATACTTGGTTTAAAAGAGAAAATTTTAAAATAATAATACATTGAAAAAGAAAAATAAGAAATAGAATAAAGAGGGCGTGCAAGCACTCAAAGTATAAGTGAGAGTCCTCATAATTCTTAAAGGTCACAAAGCAATAATTTTTCATTAGTTAGTCGCCAAAATTCAAGAGATGAATCGTTTTATAAAAGCTCATATGATTCTTCTCCTTCTAAATAAAATGAATATAATCCTTTATTTAAAAAATTCTTTGATAGATAGGAATTAAATTCTCCAACATAAATAGATGAAGATGAAGTAATAGAAAATGATACCAAAAAGTATAATAGTCCATTCAAAACCTCAAAATCAATTATGAATAACTCTGTTTAAAAATTAACTGCAAGAGTTCAAATGGGCGACTCTATTAAACCTAAAAGCGAATTTAATTTTAAAAATATTTAACCCTAAGTTATAATGGAAAAAGTTTCTAAAAAGTTAATTCATTTAATGGGTAAAGAGCTTATTGAAAAATTTATAGAGTCTTACAATAGCTTTTAGGCCAAGAACGGAATTAAGATAGCAGTCAATAGCTTAGTTGATTAGCCAGATTAATGGTATTTTCATTTATTTTTAAAATCTATCTAAAATTAATCACATTCCTTTCTTTTATTTCTTAGGATTGAATTCTTTTAGAAAAGTCTATCAGAGTATGAAATTAAAGATGAAATTTTGAAAGAGATAAATGAAGAAATAAAATAAGAAAATTAATAGAACTAAGGAGAAGACATTTAGGAAGATGAGGATGACATAGAAGAAGATGAAGATGATAATTAAGAATAAAAAAAATAAAAATTATATCAAAACTACAGCTTTAATTCAATAAAATACATTCCTTTTTTACCAAAAGAAATACTTTAAAACTGCTCTAATCTTTAATTGCTTTTTATTTTTAAGCATTTCAGGTAATAAAAAATCATAAAAAACTTATTTTAACATTTATAATATTATCACAACAACAGACCAGACTTTTTGCCTTAAGTAGCAGAATACATTAGCCAGAAAATATTGAGAAGTTATATAGATTATGATCAAGCTCCTTTCAGCTTAGAAAATCATTGCGAATAAGATTGGTAAAGAAGACCAACTATTTTACTTCATGATCAAGTTTAAAACAGAATATATGAAAAATTAGAGCTACTTTAATCTATTTAAAACCATGAAAATTAACTGCTTAGAATAGCTTTAGGGTACACATCTATAAAAAGTATCATTGATTAAATCAGTAATTTAATTTATTTCTATTGATTGATTTAACTAAAAATTATAAAATAAAACTATTAATCAAAATATAGACTAAGCTGCAGGTGCTGGAAGATGGATATTACTGGAGGAAATTGAGCAAATGGAAACAAATGATCTCAAATATTTACTAAAATCTCTCGATTAAGAACTAGAAGCTAGCACAACTACAAATTCTTTTAGAGTTTGGATAACACACTCATCAACTTTAAGTCGACAAAACTCTCCTTTTTAATTTAAACCTTTCGACTTTAACAAAAATAGCGAAATTTTATTAGCATACTATCAAACTTGTTGGAAAATTTATTATACTACACCTAAAAATGTCCAATAATCAATGCAGAGATACTATTTTAGGAGTATTCATGATTACAGATACAATTCAGAACAGCCAAAAGTTTAAAATACAAAGACGAAGCAGGGTAAAGAAGCAGACTAATACATCACCAAGATTGTAAAATTTTATATAAAATTTGAATTTTAAAAAAAATAAATTTTATGCTTACTAATTTGATTGTTGATTCAATTTTCTAATTAAAAATATTACTTAAAAAAGGAAAAAGAAATAACTATCAAGAAAAATATGATATATAGCAATGTTGTTCAAATGATGAGAAAGCATAATATTAGATAAGGATTAATTCCTTATCCATTTATAGAAACAATTGATGATGGCTTTTTTAATAATTAATCCTCACTTTCTGTTGCTCAGTAAATCACTTCACTTAGTCCTAAATATTTGAATATATTTAGTCTGATAGACTATGCTGATAAGAAAGCAATCTCTCATACTTATTCTTCTCGTCATATCCATATTGACCCAATTACTCATGAAAAGGAAAATTACAAAACCATCTTTAATAGATTTCAAAATAAGTTCAAATTTAGTTTAGCCTTTTTGCATAATTGTTTAGGAAGAAAAAGAGAATTGACTAACACTATTTTAAAGAGCTACGATTCTTAACTAGATCAAAATCCTCGTGAAATATTTGAAACAGATTTAGATTTTTAACAAGAAATCCAGTCAGTATTTAACATTTTATAATACTATCCCACTAATTCTAAGGCTTTCTTAGAAAACTATTTTAAGATGATATATGGCTACAACAATCCATACTATATTAACATGATGCTTCACTTTGTATTCAGTAATATGGAAGGCACTGTAAAGCTGATTGTAAAGGATTAATCATATCTTTTATATGATTTTAATACAGGAGTTTTTGACTATGTGGAGGAAGGAATCACCAAAATATTAGCTCTGTAGTTCCCAACAAAATCTGACCCCTTAGATTTATTTTTCTCTAGCTTTAACAGTTCTCTGGTTTAAGATTATGCTAAATCAAAATAATTTATTCGTAAGATAAATTTAATAGAAGATGAATGGTTGTCTAATCCTTTAGTAAAAAGCCTTAAGTATTTAGAAAAAATTAAGAAAATCTAATAATTCAATGATATTTAAAAAGATACTATTTTGAAAGATATCAATTTCAAAAAATAATAAAAAACTAGAGCTTCTGGTGAAATATAATTTAATTCAGGTATTTTATCACCTATTCCTCGTTCAAACAACTCAGGACAGGCTAATATCCAAAAATCTAAAACTCTATAAAATAAATTTTAGAATTAGTTTAATTTAAGCAAGTAAACAGATGCTAACCTTAATAAGTATGATAGTGAAAAAGTATTTGATATTTCTTCAAATGAAATCTTCAGAAAACCCTCAATCGCTAATTTGGTAGTTGAGAACTCTTCATAAAAATTACTGAGTTTGTAATAATAAATGACATCCTAATAAATTTAAGAAAATAGAAGGAGTGTAAAAAACTAGTAACTTAAACTCTTTACAAAAAATCCTTCATTAGGATTATTATTTGGAAGTGGAAATGAATCAAAAGAATTATTAAGTCCTTAGTCTCCTCCAATTCCTGAGCTTTTACCACACTTAGAAAATAATGAGGAATTGAATTTTGCACCATTGCAAAAAAGTGTTTCTTACAATTTTTCATAAAATTACGAATTTGATTAGTTGGAAGAGTTAATAAAAAAGATATCACATTAATAAAAGAGTTTCTTTAAAGTATACTACAGAAATATCATGAGTTCTCATGAAAAATATAAAGACATTAAATCGACTTTAGAACTACTTTTGAAGAATCTTAACTATGAATTCCATCTTAAAAATATTAAATTTTTAAAATATCATTAAAATGTTAAATTCTCTTACAAACAGCCAGAGGAATATCCTGAATTTATTAAACAGTGGGTGACTACTTAAAAAGATTTAGAAAATTAAGGAGATTTAGTCATTTTTAGATCTAAGTAAAATAAGAATCTCCAATATGCTTTTGCTTTATCTCCAAATCTAAGGAAAAACTCAGAGCTTCTTTAGTCTCCAAAGAGAAGTTCTTTGTAATTAAGTTTTTCTCCTCAATCTACCTAGAATCGATAAATCACCTAAATGAGCTAATCACCTGCGATGGGAAGTTTATTTGGAGGGTAAGAGTTGTTTTTTAACTTTTTTAAGATATTTTTTTGTAATTAATATGAATAATTAAAAATATTAAAAAATATTGTTTTAAAATGAACTTAATTTTCTATTTATTTTTCTATATTTTTGATAAATCAAAAATCTTCAAATTAAGAATGATTTTTGTATTTTAATGGTTAATTTAAATTAAATAAATAAAATTAATTTAGGAAATCATCATTTAGTGAGAAAATTAGATAATCAAGAAGAGAGTCTACGTCAGCTCATATTTTTTAGGAAGAATAAAAAAAATATATGAAATAATAAGAAAACTAAAAGATTATAAGCAGCAGAAGAGAAAGTAGTTTGAAATTCGGAGATCTAGGAGGAATTCATAGAGATGTTGTATTATAGGAAGAAAGTGACAAAGAAAAATCAAGTGAGAACTCAAGTAATTCTAGTGAGACAAGTTCAGATGAATAGAGCTCAGATGATGTTGATATTATCGAAGATGTTGAAAAGAATACTTTTAAAACAACTATTTTAAACGAATGTATTATTTTGTTTAGATTAATAATGCAAATGAAGACTGACATTAGAAATGTTCTAGACTACATTAGCAACCAATTCGATTTATAACCATTAGGATAAAGAAACTACTTGAAACAGTTAATATATGATATATAGTAAAATACCATTCCTGAAACTTGGAGAAAGCTTAGCTTTAAAATTTTCTAAAGAAATTTGGCTAACTACCTTTCTTAGCTCTTTTAAAAAATTTAGTATATTTAAATTTTAGTGGAAAGAGGACCTAACTTATAAATTCCTACTGTAATTTAGCTTGATAGATTAGTTGATTCCCATACTTTCTTAGGGTCTTATTTATATAACTATGCAGAAGCAAATAATGTATATTTATTTTTTAATTTTTACATGAATCTAATTAACTTATAATAAAACAGGTTGATATTCATTAATTGAAATTTGTTCTCCAAAAGACTACATATGCTGAAGTATAAAAAAATGTTTAGCCTGAACATGGATTCTATATCAAAGGTTTATATTTAACTAATGGCGCAGTTCACAAAGATAATTTATCTTTAATTGAAGAAGAAATAAGGCAGTTCTAAAGTGAATTTCCTGTTTATTTACTAAAAATAGAAAGAAAATTGTCAAGTAGATAAGAAATATACAAAAATGTAAAAATTTGTTATATGATATTGTAATTAATATTAATTTCTATAAAAAAAGATATCAATCAACTATGAATAATCTATAGCTATCGAGCTTAATGATCCAGGTACTCAAGTCTTAAGGTAAAAACTCATAAAACAAAATATTTTTTCTTATTTTAATTAATTAATTATTAAATAGATATGATATGGAAAATGAATTTTTGTTCTAGCAATTACATCCTATAGATCTTTATAATTACGATGGAACTTAAATAAATGCTGAAACTTCAAAGTTAGAGTAAAATAATATTAACTCCTTGACAAATGCTATGTCTTAAGGTATATAAGGAGAAAAGAGAGGCAGCATTTAATAGAAAAAAAATGTAAAAGGTAAGTAAAGAGCTTAAAATTCAATAAGCCCAACAAAAGGAAATGAACAATAAAAAGTCGATAACACAAATAAAGACGATTTTAGTAGCTATAAGCAAGCCTAATAAAATTTCAATAGATTAGCACCAAAGGAGCTCAAATTTAATGATATTTATTCTTAATCAAAATATAATTTTGTAATCAAAATACCTTTCAAAAATCCCTGCACTTCTTCTTCATATTCTTACATGCAGACGAAATACTATTTATATCTCAACTCACGTAAGCCATAAGACTTTTGGGAATTGAAGGGAACAACTCTTTTCGCATAAAAATAGACATTTTGAATATGTGTAATAATTAATTGTATTTTAATATTTAATTTCAATTAGTAATATATCTTAAATAATATAAAAGCAAATCTTAATTTAATAATTAACATTTATATGTAAAGCTAATACAATTTATTCATCTACTTCCTTACCTATTTATGAACAAATTTTAAAAAATAAAAAATCACAAGCCAAAAAGTAATTTAAATTTTCAAACATAAAATTTAATGTAAAAATATTAACTTTAATATTTGAATTTTTAAAGTATGATTTTTGTTTTAGTTAATTTATAAAAAAAATTTGTAAATAAATAAAATAATTTAGATTAATTTTTAAATTAGATTTTTTATTTAAAGAATTAGTATCAATTTATTGATTTGTACAAAATTTAATCTAAGATTAATAAATTTTTTCAAGAAATTGAATAGATATTTAAAGAACTATAAAATATTCATACGAACATTCATTTGTTGTTTTATTAAATTAATTGAAGCTTCTTTTTCACAAGAAATCATCATAGTCTGTTCTTGGTTTAGGTATATATGGCTACTTTTCAATATTCTTTTTAGCCTAAAAGAAAAGAACTACTCCTGCAAATACCATTAAGAAAATAAGGAAAAACACAAATAAGGCTCTTCTGTTAGTTTACTATTTCTTTTCAAGCATTTCTTGTTGAATTTATTCGAAGTTTTCTTCTTCCTTTTTTTTTTGCTCTCTTTCTTGCTTTTCAATTCTTCTTTTTTCTTCCTTTACTTGTGCTTTTTCTACTTTTATTTCATTTTTTCTTTACATTTCTTATGCTTCTTACTACTTTTTCTTTTCTTCTTTTTCTGTTTACAAGTCTTCTGCTGTTTTATTTTACTTATTTTTAATGTTTACATCAAGTCCTAACTTAACACCAGTTAATTTTAAAAGCTTTTATATACTTAATCTGTTACTTAATACAGCTTAATGTAGGCAAGTATTTCCTTAATCATTTTACTAGTTCATAAAGCTTTTAATTAATTCAGCAGTTGAAGGCTTTTCTTAAATTCTATCCTAAAAAATTTGGAATAATGAATTAATAAAATCACCTAAACCTGCCTCTACTGCAGTATGCAAGCATGTATTATCATTATCATCTTTTAGCATTACGTCAACTTTGGGATTATGGATTAGCCATATAGCTTTTTCATTATCTCCCTCATCAATTGCAATCTTAAGAGGAGTACCTAATCCTTTGGAAACAATATTAGGATCAGCACCTCTTTTGATTAGCTTATCAATGACTTCCTAATTATTTTTATTTGCACAAGCAACATGAAAAGCTGTTCTCCCGTCTTCATAATTAAGAGAAAAGTTAATATCTATATTTTTTTGTTTTAAAAGAAGCTCTACTCCTTCTAAATATCCTAATGATGATGCAAGAGCAAGAGGAGTTAGCCCATCTCCGTTCAGTAAATTTAAATCTATTTAATTATGTTCATGTTTATCACCTAACAAAGCTTAAAGTGTATCATAATCATAGTTTTATATTGCTAAATGCAAAAATCCTAGTTTAGTTTTGCTATCTATGAAGTTTATGTCGATGTTGTCTCTCTTAGAAGCTAATAGCTCCTTAACCTTTTCACAATTCTATTTCTTTACTTCTTTTAATAAATCCTATGACATTTTTCTTTACTTTAGTTTTTTTATTTTATTTTTAAATTAATAGTTATTTAATAAATAATATTTTTTTTTTTAATATCTTAGTTTTTATAAAAAGCCAAAAACAAAAACAGCAGAGCGCGTGTTTATTTTTGATAAAAAAGTTAATTTGCAAAACTATCATCAAAAATAAAACAAAAAATCATTTATTCTAAAAGATATCATAAAAATTGAAGAGATTCAAAATTCTTATAAGCTTAAAAATAAATTAAATGACTAAAAATCATATCAAAATATGAAAATATGACTTGATTCTGAATAATTTTTTTGCTTTTATTTGAAAGAAATAAAAATGGGATCATAATTTTAGAAATATTTTCCCAAAAACAAAAAGTTGAAAAATTATTTAATTAATAGATTAAATTATAAAGATATCTTAATATTCTAAGAAACAGTCTTAGAATAATTTAAACTAGAAGTATGAAAATCAATTATATTTATTGTTGTTTAGGAAAAATTTATTTATGTTATATTCTCTAAAATAATTCGACTTCAAATTCAATAATTCTATATTAATATTTTTCAAATATTTTACCAATTAATAGATAGAAAAGTTATCTTAAAGGCTAAAATGCTAAAAATTTTAAATATAAAAAGAAAAAATTATTTACTAATAATTATTATAATTCATATATACAATATTCATTAACAATTTCTTATTAACTTATAAAAGTTCTGAATAGCTTTACATAAAATATTAAAATAAATAATTATTAAAATAATCTAAAAAAGTTAAATTAAAATATTTAATTCAAACTATTTTCTAAATATTTTGTAAATTTAAAACAGCACTGTTTTGATTATGGTACAAAATAAAAAAGTTAGCTATTCATATAATTTTTCGCTTTTAAATAACTTAAAATATTTCAAAATTAATTGATAATAATTATTTTATTTGAATTTTCTTCTTCTCAATTAGACTCCTGATAATCGAAAAAACATTAATTGCTTTTATTAATTGAATAAAGTGATTAAAATAATGTTATTAAAATATTAATGATATTAGTTTATATATTTTAGAATAGTAATGATTTAAAACATATTAGGAAAATATGATATTTTAAAAGAATACATTAATAGAATATTACAAATTAATTTTAAATAGGAAATTTTATAATAAAAAAGTTAATCAAGTATTCAAAAATATTTGTGAATCTACTTTTTAAGTTTTTAGACAGTAAGTACTACTTGCTAGAATTGTTTTATTTTAAGGTAAAAAAGATAATTTTTCAAGATTTCAAAAAATTTTACAAATGCTAAATAAATTAAATTATTTTCTTAATTATTTCTGTAGACTATTAAGATAGATTTTGTATTTTTATAAAGACTCTAAAAATATGCTTTCTTGAATATATATTTATTTGAATAAATATTGTGTAATGGATCAAATTTTAATTACAGTCTCGAAAAATATCGTTTGCTTTGTTAAAAATTCATTAGAAAAATGTTCATCATATTGATCTAATTTTTTCTATCTAACTTTCAAATCTCTTTTGATATTTTTTTACATTAATGAGTAAAATTTGAGGTTTTGAAGTATTATCAGATAATAGTTATTTATTTATTGACCTTAAAAAAGTAAACAGCTTTTTTTTCTAATTTAAATAAATAAATAATTTCTTCAAAAAACTTTATTTAATTTAATTTTGATTGTAAATACCTATTAAATAGTATAAATGAATTATAATTAAAAAGATCTATAGTATAATACTCCTAACCTGAACACAGAATTCGATTAGAATGAAGATAAGATTTTATTGACATCCAACTCGAAGCGCTAGTTATTTAAAGATGAAGTAAATTAGTTGTTAATTTTAAAGATTAAATTAACTTTAAAAATTACAATAAATGATAGTCTAATTAATAGCCTGTTACAAAGCAGAATTTGTTTTAATAAAGGAGCTCATAAAAAGAAATACATATTGATCAATAACTCAGCTATGAGAATAACTAAATAAAAATATAAAACAATAGCTGTGATGAAAAAAATAGGTAATTGTCTTATAGTAGCAAAGATGGCTAAAATTTAAACGATAACTATTAAAGAACCAAAAAAGTTACAGTTAGCCCACAATTAGATGGTATCTAAAAGATAAGCGATAATAAAAATCCTTTTGGGTGGTTAAATCTTAAAAAAAGAATAGATAGCTTAAAATACATGGTTAGGAGATTAGAGCTATCTAGCTTGCTTTAAATTAGGTCAAAGCTTAGGAATTATCATTTAATGATCATTGATGATAAATCTTCAAATAGGCAATATGATGAGAAATAAACGAAATTTTTTGAAGACTTAGTTTCTTTAGACTATTTTTTAGCTAATCTTTCTTAAGTTTTCTATACTGTGTTTCGATTTTTTCCTTCAACAACAAATACTAAAATTTTGATTATTGTTTTCAAAATAATACTGGCTCTTTAGCTAACCTATTAGTTGTTCATGCTTCCCTTCTTGATAAGTTTCCCATATAATTCGATTAACTTATTCTCAGTTAATGAAAAGATGTTAAGAGCTATATTTGTCATTCCTTTTATTTTGGAGATGATTTTAAATTTTAATTTAAAATACTTTGAACATGGAGAACTTATTTCTGATAAGTACACTATTATACTAAGATATATTAAGAAAGATTTTTGGTGGGATGCAATAGGAATAGCTGGAACAGGGCTTATAGACGAAAATTCTTATGTGGCTTTTATCTTAATTATATTTTTTATTCGTTTTATCAAATTTAAATCAATGTATAATTCAATTGAAGAAAAATTCTAATTATCTTTGAGATTTCCTGTCTCATTTACCATAACAAACTTAATATTGGCAATAACAATTCTAGCGCATGTTTTTGGTTGCATATTTTAGTATATTGGCTTGAAAGTGCATGATAGCGGCAATGTAAGTTGGCTTGATAAAGCAGAGCTGATAGACAAAGGTATTTTAGACAGATATATAGCAAGCTTATACTTTTCGTTTATAACTATGATTAGTGTAGGATATGGAGATATTACTCCTATTAATAATATTGAGAGAATATTCGTTACATGCATGACTGTTTTCAGTTGCGGTACATTTGCTTATGTTGTAAATATAATAGGATCTCTCTTTTAGTAACTACAAATAAATGAAGCAGAATACAGGTAATTTATATATATTTAATTTTTATACATTAAAAGAATATTTGTTAAAATTAAATGATTATTTATATAGACAGCAAAGATATGAAATGTCAAACTATATGAAGAATAGAAATATAGATTCTGAGTTGCAAACAAAAGTATTCCAGTATTTAGAAATGCTTAAGTTAAAGAAAGAGTGGGAACCTGAGAGTGGATAAAATGTAATAGAAATCATGAATCCTAAATTAAAAGAAAGCATATACAAAGATTATTATGGAAGATATCTGAAGTCTTGCAAGCTCTTTTCTTCTAAATTTTCAACTCAATTTTTAGATATGTTGAGTGTAGCATGTAAGGAGTAAGTTTTTGGACCAGGAGAAATTATCTTTTACCAAAAAGAACAATAAATAAATTTTCATGAAGAAGAGCAAAATAAGCTTAATGATCAGTACTAAAATATCTATCTCGTTATAAAAGGCAAAGTATTGCTCTTTTAAGATAATGGAATTTCTAGACTAACAAAAAAAACTTTTATCAATACCAAGACTAAATATTCAGTAACAATAAATTTACTATTTCAATTTTATTAACAATTTTAAAAGCTTAAATTGATAAATATAAAAAAATTTCTATATAGGTAGGAGAATGCTTTGCAGTTAAAGAATTTTTGTGTGGTGTACCCTATGAATTCACAGCACAGAGTAAAGGGCTTACTACAGTCTTAAAAATTTAAAGATCTCATTTTTTAGAAGTTCTCAAGAGATTTCCTAAAGACTATGTAAATAAAATAAAATAATTATTTGTTTTTTTTTTTCATAAAAATTAATATAAAAAGGAAGTATATTGTGCGCTTAGAGATGAATTAGTATTTTATGAATAAGATAAATACATAAAATGTCAACCATGTTCTAGATATGATCATTCAACGTATGCATGCCCGCGAATGCATTTTTTAAAATAGAAATAAAAAGCTATTTTAAAATACAGTCACTCTTTAGCATAAGAGAGGTCTTTTTATAGAAGATCAAACAGAAAAAAGTTAAACCCATTAGGCTAAAGTCAGTACTAAATAAAAAAAGATCTTAAAGAGTACAGAGTTCATCTTGTCGTAAGCACAAAAATGCTTTAATAAAATATGCAAAAAGAATTGCAAAATAAATTTGTACTGATAGAATCTAATAACATACTTAAAAAGTAGAGTTAATTAGAATCTCCTTAATTTTAAGCACTTAATAATAATCCTGCGGATTGCGAATCAATTAATGAAGAAGAAGCTTATAAATTAAGAGAGTACGGTTCGATTTAAAAAACATAGGTTTAAACCAATAAAAGCAGGCAATTTACATAAGAAACATTATAACTTATGGAAATCACACAGGAGAATGATGAGTACTTCTATCTTAAGTGCCCAATAGTTGCTTGGAATTAACAATTAAATATGTATGAAACATCTGCTGAATAAGATGAATATGAAGGAAGTATAGCTATTTAGTGTTATTTGGAATAAAATTATGATATCACTACAACTTTAGATAATTTAAATATACTTGATCTCTTTGAAGAAATTTAAAATGAAGAAGAAGAAGAAATTTATGAAAAAAATATTTAAAATAAGAGCTTAGATCACTTGACAGATTTGCTAATTCCTCCTCCTATTAATAATAATTAGAATTTGAATAAGAATAGCTTGAAAAGTATTACTGAAGAAGATAATTTGATTTAAATGTCAGATACTTCTTTAAGCTGCTTAGATTAATAAGATTAAGCAAATGTATTAGATAATAATAATAATCTTATCAAAGTAAAATAACCTCAAGAAAAAGAGAAACCCTTTTAGCTAAAGCCTCTTGAAAAAAAATCTAACTTTGCAAGCAATTTATCAAAAGAAGAAAGTATTTAAGCAGGCATTATAAAACAATAGGATATACATTTAAATATTATAGGAAGTAATAATGATATTGAACCAACTCAAAAGACCTAATAAGAAATAGGAGATCTAATATAGAAGAAAGAATATAAGTAGTAAATATAGTCACCTGATAAAGTAGGAATAAAGAGAAGAAGCAAACACCTAATGAGTTTTAAACAGCTAAAATCTATACTTTCAATAAGCATGGACATCTAATCCTAAAAAAATAAAACTCCTAGGGCTAGCAAGCTAATGACTGACATGGAAAATATCATACAAGTACAAGAATAAATAAATGAAAATAGCAATAACAACAGCAACAACAAAAACTTTAAATAAGAATTTTCTAATTTGCAAGAAATTAGTAAAGAAGACCAAAAATCAAACAGTCAAATATCTCTAATCAATCCGGAAAAGTTAAACAGTAGCAATAATTCTTAATAAGTTTCTAAATAAAATATGAGAAACTAAACATACTTAAATAAACAAGCAGTCTAATAAAAACATTTGAAAAATTAGAACCCTTAAAAAGTACCATATAATAATGGTGACATCTATTTCTCACCAATAATTAACTCACAGTCATAAGCTTAAAAATTAAACTCAATTTAAGATTTAAGCTTAGCTTTTGCAAATAATTAAGCACAATAATAATTATTATAACCTTAATAACATTAAAGTAATTAAGTAAGCTAGCTAATTCCTGAAAATGTTACTGTAATGACACCTTAATTATAAAATAAGCATATACAAGATATGTTAACTTTTATTTTCTCTTTTGAAATACCACAAAGCTTCTAAAAATATTTCCCTCTAGGTAATTTGGAGAATATTATCAAAAAGTATATCAAGTATTAAGATCAATTTACCATTAAATTCATAAATAATAATAAAATCATAAATTAAAAATCAGTTAAATATATGTCATTAACTCCTCAAGCAAAATAATAGAAATCTATAAATATAAAGAGAGAACCTTCAAGGTTTTCTAAAAAGTGAAAATCACAAAGATGAAATTAAAAAACATCTAAGAAATTAAAGTTTATAAAATAGAATTGAGTATATTTTTTGAAATTAATCATTTAAATTTAGTTCAATCAATTACTTAATTAATCATTAGTATCCTTTGTCTATACTATTCAAAAATTTAAAAAAATATTTATAATATTTGTTTTTTTCCAATTGTTAAAAATTTTCTTTTAAAAAATTGCTTCTTATCTAACTAACACTACTGGTATTTGGTTATTTAAAAATATCTTTTATTTAATGTCATGATATTTTTATTTCGCTCTCTAATGTCAACCAAATTGATAAAAATTATGATCAATTATCCAAATTAGCATTTATCAATCAAATAAGGTGATATAAAGAATTCTTATATAAAAACGTAATTATTTAGATAAATAATATTCTTAGATAAAAGATAAATGACAAAATGCGCATCAAGTAGTTCAATAATGAAATAAACTGATAGTTGATTAATCTATCCATACTTTTCAAGATAATTCAAAGTAACAATAATTTTAAGCATTGTGAGTTTTTATATTTATGAGTAGCAGCAAGCAATAAGCAGATATTTGCAAAATATGATAATGCGTAAACATATTTTTAAAATGTAAAAATATTGGATTAAAACCATTACCACTTAGAAAAAAATTTCTTCAAAATTTCTCAAAATTTTCATTGAAATTAGAATCAATAAAATTTTGATTAATTTTGATAATAATTAATAATTTAATTCTATTTCAAAAAAGAAACTAATATTTCAAAACTCGAATTAACATATTTATGAACTTTACATAGCAATTAATGATGATACTTTTGCCTATTTTTATTGTGAATTTTGTTTAAGTTTTATTGATTGATTTTGTTAATTGTAACAACTATTCAGGAAATGTTCTAAATAAATTTACTATCTAAAATTACGTATGTAATTTAGAAATAATAGGAATCGATAAACAGTTTAATTTTTTCTAAAGAATATTTCTTTTTTTTCTCCTCTTTCTATTTATTACTAAAATTAATTACAAATTTATTAAAAAATTTAAAAAGTAAATATAAAAATAACCTTCCAATCTTTTTCTAAATGAATTTTATCTTTTAAAATCTATCTACTTATTGTAAGAATAAAAAAAAATAATTGAATAAATATTTCTTTATCATGGGTTAATTAACTACCACAATCAATTTAATCCTAAGGCCAACATTCATAGCGCCTATTTAAGAAAAAAAAAATTGCCATTTCTAAATCCAAATAAAATATTATTGACTATAAAAAAATTAAACAAAATTATTAAATAAACTATTAGGATTAATCAAAATTTACAAAAAAAAAAATTTTATTTACAAATCTACATCAATCAAACAAAGTAATGCAAATTTTTAAAGTAGACAAATTTTTTCTTTAAATCTCCTCCATCGACTAATTAACAAGTTTAAAATAAAAGGACAAAACACGCTAAATATAGCAAATTAAGTTATTTTATGTTACATGAATTTAATTTTGGTATGGGTCAAATACTTTATTTATCAAATCAAAATATCTTATTTATGCATAAACTGCAAATAAATGTCAATAAACTACTTCAAAAAATATAAGAATAAGGTTTAAAAGGATGTATTAATTCGAATAAACGAAGAAATAATCACCTCTTTCATTTTAAAAAAAGATAATAGAATTAATTATTTCATGTATTATGTAATCATTAAAAGTAATTTTTTTTTTTTGAGTTACTTGGTTTGTTCGCTGGTGGATAAATTCTGGAAAATAAATAAATATTAAATTAAATAAATAGTAACTCTTGATTGAAATCCTTGGAACCTAATAAATTTTTTAAAATGTCTATAATACCAGTAAGGATTTGCATTTGCATATAAACAATTTATTTTTTTAAAGGTTCTTTGTTACTTCTATTTTAGTGCATGCATTTAATTTACGTATTAATAAGGAACTTATATATTATATAAGACATCTGTGTTTAATTAATATCAAAAAAATCATAATTATTATTAAAATAAAAAAAATTATAAAAAAATTGTCAATCAAAAATAATACAATTAATTAAATTAGAAAGAATAAAAAAAGGGAAAAATAATATAATAAATCATATCTTATTCAAAATCTATACTGAAAAAATGATTAAAAACTATTAGTACGATAACTATCTCATAGATTCTGCAGCTGCTTAAAAAGATTTGCATATACAAAAGTAAAACCATAAGTAGTCAACTTCATCCAATCATCCTCAAGAATCATACTCAACTGCAACATCTTCCGATTCAGATGGAGAAAACAATCAAAATCTATCATAAAATTAATAAGAATCATCATCTACCACTGAACCCTAAAATTTAATACAAAAGGAGCGTTATAAAACTGAGCTATGCAGAAATTACTAAATACATGGAACATGCAATTATGGAAAAAAGTGTCAATATGCTCATGGAAGACACGAATTGTAATAAAAACCTGAAAGAAAAACTAATTAATACTATAAAACTAGACCTTGTAAGGAGTTTTTCAATACTTTAACTTGCCCTTACGGCTAAAGATGCAAATATAATCATGATACAAGATCTATCAACGAGATAATTAAGCCAAGCACTTTTTACCAAAAGAAACTTTTGACTATTTCAACACCATAGGCTTCTAAATAAAATACTTCTAGCTCCACTAGTAGTAGACTACTATTTTTCTAACAAAATTTTAATAAAAATAATGTTGATAATTAAATTGAAATCTAAGCTAAATAGTTAACAGCTCCTTATTCTACTTTGCAATTATAATAAAAAGAAAATAATTTTTTCAGAAACCCATTCTAATAAGAAATTGTTTACAATCAAATTCCAATTGCTAACTCTTTGACATTTAATGAACCAAATACTTATAACAAAAATTAAGACTTTAATCAAAAAAATCTTTTGCCCACCCTTGATTCTAGCTTCCTATCTTCTAGCTACTTCTTCTAATGGTGAAGAGCTCAATTTGCAATTCATTTAAATCTTATGCCAGTCTCTTAAATTTATTACTGAGTATAAGTATCAGCATTAAGCTTATTCTTAATAAATAATTAAAAACCAATCCTTCTCTCAAATAAATTTACTCTTTAATTATTAAAAGTACTCTATAATATAGAACCAAACTAAGTAAATAATATAATTAATAATTCTTCTCATTTCTTCTTTCATTTATACAATGAAAACCCTTTTATTATTCAAATTAATTTCAGCGCATTATTAAATATAGTCAGCTAATCAACAATTCAATTCTTTAATTAATATTATATAAATCTATACTACCAGTATATTCATATCATTTATTTCATCTTTTTAATTTTTCCTAAAAGGGAATATTTACTAAATCATTTTTTTTATATTTAAATAAGGGAAGGTAATTTCTTTTTAATATATTTTGGCATTTCAATATTTTTTCAGTTATTTCTTATCTACAAAATATTTTATAGGGAATTTTATTTTTTATTACCCCTATAAATAGTCAAAATAATTTTAAATGTGTAAATAGTTTTTGTATTTATAAATTTAAATGATGTAAACTAAATTAAAAAAATGTAATGAAATAATCTAGAATATTTCTAATTAATTAATTTGTTAATTTTACTTTTTCTTTTTTACATTTAATAGAATAGTCAAAAACTATATTCCTTTAATATTATACAAAAAAAATAGTAAAATCATGATATTAACAACCTCTATTAATTGTATCTAAAAGTCTTAATTTTTATTTAAATTTTTTATCAAGATTCGATTCTATCAAAATAAAATTGTCTTTGTTGAGTGAGAGTAATAAATAACTGTTAGATTCACATAAGCAAATTTCAATTCAAGAGTTGTCTATAATATTTTGGAATAATTAGAGCTCCTCAATATGATTTTATTAATTTTTATTTTTTAATTTTCTTTCTTACTTATTAAAAAGAAAAAATACCTGAATGTGTGAGTATCTCAGTTTTTTATTAATTTTTTATAAAATTATTTACTCATTCATTTATAAACTAGATAGATTTAAATAAAATAAAATAAATTTTCACTACTTGCAGTTGATTTTAATCTGTTAAAAAAATTAAATATTAAAAGATACTTTATTTGTTAATCTGAATTTATCTAGAAAATATAAAATTGTGATTTTGCTTATTTTTAGAGATTTTATTTAATGAAACTTATAGAATTTAATTGTAACTAAATTTTTTAGTTTAAAATGTCATAATTAAATTTAAATCTTTTGATAAATTTTAAAAATCTCATTAAATTAAAATAAAATTAATTGAATACAACTTTTTTACAACAAAGAAGGTATTATAATTATATAAGTTATTATAGTAACTCAAATAAGATAAATTTCAAATAAAATACACATTCTCAATTTAATAGTTTTGATTTTGTATAATGGTCTATTATCACTATAAATATTAATCTAGTTAAAAGTTGAAGTTTATTTTAATTGAATGTATATCGTCTAAAAATATTACTATTTTTATAATTTATATTTTTTCTTTAGTAATATTTTAGTTAAAAAATACAAAAAATAAAAAAATATTAATTCCTTTAAAATGAAAAATTAAAATTTAGCAAATTAGATAGTAGTATTGTATTTAATTAATATTTATTTTAAAGATTTTAAATATTTATGATAAGATAATTTTAATTTTTATTGATTTTATTGTGCATATAAAAATTCATTCATTGTTTACTTATGTGTAAAAATTAAATATTTGAAGATTTCTAATTATATTTCAATTATTTACTATTTTTAGTTTTCAAGATTAATTAATAGAATTTAATTGATTATAAATTCAGTAAGAAATAAATTATAATAACCAACATTTATAATCAATTATCAATTGTTTAGAAGCAATTATATATTAGCTTAAATAGATAACAATTAAGGCTACTGCAAATATTATAAGTTAGAGATTACAAAATTCAAACTCTCTAATCCTTATTTAAGTTATTTGAATATTATCTTTAAGAGAAAACTGCTTTTGTTGCAGTTAAAGAAAAATAAGCATAAAAGGCACTTTATTTATTTTGATATGTATAAATTGATAAAAATACAAATTAAATGAAAGCTAACCAAAGTTCTAGTTCTTTAATTTCTACCCATATATTTTTAAGACCTTCAAAATTTTCTTTCATTTTATCTCTTATTTCTTTTGCAATTCGATTGTATTGCATAAAAAAGCTAAAGGATTAAGTTGACTTGTGGTGAAATAGATTTAGTAATTTATTTACCTTAATCATATTCAATCTTATTACCTACTATATTTAACATAAATCCATCTACTAGAGAAGGAGGCTAAGCATTACAAACATTAAAAAACATGTTAAAAACTATTGTCTCTTAAGTAGAGATCTTAGTCAAATTAACTTAAGTCTAAAGTAGTTTTTTTTACTTAAGATAAGCTCTTAAATAAATTGAATATCTACTTAAAAAACTTCTTCTGTCATTTTGTGATTACGTAAAGATATTCTAACTCACTTAAATTAGATTATTCCTTTAATATATCTGTAACAATTAAAGAACCTTAATAAGTGAGCTTATAATTTTTTCAATTTAGTTAAATTATTGATTTTCAAATTTTTTGGTTTATTCTAGGTTTATTAAGACTACATAGAGCCATCATTGTTGGCTGCAACTTTAGAAAAATTACAATTACCTATATCCGAATGAAGAAATAAATATTTAAATCTTATTAAATATTTACATATTATTAAAATAATAAAGTAAAACAGAAAAGTTATTCCTATAATTAGGGGGATGAAACTTTTGAGACTCGTTGATGGATAAGATTTTTAAGCAAAATGGTTATTTTTATTGGGTACTGTAGTCATAAATTTTACTTTCTAATTCTCCCCCATACAATGGACATGTTTATAGAAATAAAGAGAAAAAAAAATTATTTTTATAAAATTTGTATATAAAAGATATAATGTACATTTTTATTTCTTTTATCTATAAAATTTGTTTTTAAATGATTTCTAGTAATTTTTATTTTATTATGAACAATTCAAAAATTTGATCATAATTAGCTGATGATAGATTAATTTGACGTACTAATAGCAAAATTGTTATCTCAACATTCTATGAATTTTCTATAAAATTTATTATAATATATAAGTTAATAAGCAATTATAATATTTAATTTAATGCCCACCAATGAGCTTAAATTTGCATTTCCAAAGATGCACAAAAGTCGTTTTAAAATTATATAAGGTATAAACAAATAGCTCATATTATTTCAAAAAGATTAAGTGAAAAATGACATTTATAAAAAATATTGAAAATCAATAGCAGCTTGAAATAAATAAAGAATTTTAATAATAGATTCACATAGCTGCTGAACAAAACTAAAAATGGGGTCTTTATCTACGTTAAGTTGAAAATGAAATTAAAAAAGTTGCATATAAAAAGCATGACTGGAAAGCGAACCATAGAAGAGCAAATAAATATTATTGAAGTTTTTCCTGTTTGTTGCTTAGGATTATTAATATTATATCAACAAAAAAGTTTAAACATATTAAATAATTAATTGATAGATCAAAAAATTAAAAAATAAAAAAAAAGTAGCATTCGCATTAAATATTTGAAAAAAAGTTAAAAAAAATAAGGTATTAGGAATGAGCGAACAAAATAAAATAATTTATGTTGGTGTAAGAGCTGAAGACAAAAGTCACTGGGAGAGAAGAGTTCCTATTATCCCCAAGCATGTCAGAGAAATCCATGATAAGTATCCTTATATCAAGTTTATTGTTGAACCTTGCACAAAAAGAGTTTTTTCTAACAAGGAATATGAAAATGCTGGTGCTATTATTAGTTCAGATCTCACAAACTGCTCTCTAATTATATGCGTTAAGGAAGTTCCTATTGAAAAGCTTTATCCTTAGAAGACATACATGTTCTTTTCTCATACAATCAAAGCTTAAAAGTAAAATATGGCTGCTCTGGATGATATGATTTAGAAAAAGATTAGATTAATTGACTATGAAAAAATCACAGATGAAAAAAACAATCGTCTTGTAGCTTTTGGTAGATTTGCTGGTATCGCTGGTACCATAGATTATTTGAGTGGCCTCGGTTAATACTTAATGACCAAATCTATCTCAACTGCTTTCCTCAACATCAGCATGAGCTATAAATACTTTAATTTAGAACAAGCATACCTCCACCTTAAATCAGTAAATTTTTAAATATTCTACTTTATATTACATTGCTATTAAACTATAATATAATTATATAAATTTTTCTAGTTTAGAAAAATCCACTTAATAAAGCAATAATCTCTATCGATTATAGAGTTTTTACATCTTATTTAAGCACATTTAATGAACTAAATATATAAACAATATAATTGAAAATAGAAATAGAGTAGAATTAATTCTTCTTGGTTTATTTAATATATAAAAATAGATATTGATTGTTTATAAAATAAAGAATAATTGAGGAAGAGTTTGATAAATTATTTTATTAAAGATATTATTTTAATGCATTATAAATATATTGTTTATTTTTTAAAAGGTTGGATAGCAATTAGAATCATAAGAAATTCCTAAAGAATTGCGTCCATTAGTATTTGCAGTTACTGGAACTGGACGCTGCGCTAATGGAGCATGGGAAGTCCTAGAAAATCTTCCTATTAAGAAGGTTTCCCCTGATGAGCTCAAAGCTCTTCATGATGACATCGATAACCCAGCTCATGCTACAACCATTTACTGCTGCTCTATTTTGCCTGAACACATGGTTGAACATTCAGAGCATAAGGACCACTTTGAAAAGAAACACTACTATGAAAATCCTCATGAATATGTACCCATTTTCCATGAAAAATACTTGCCTTACATATCATCTATCTTCCATAATATGTATTGGGATTACAAATTCCCACGTCTTATAACTGATTAACACATGAAAGAATTAGCTCAAAAAGGAAAAAGTAAATTATTAGGTATTTCAGACGTCACTTGTGACTTAGAAGGATCTATAGAATTTTTGAAAAAATTCACCACCCCTGACTAACCTTTCTATGTATATGAACCTATTGAACAAAAGATTTACGATGACTTAAAATATAGAGATAATGGTATTCTTTATCTAGCCCTCGATTTCCTTCCATGCGAGCTTCCTTTTGATGCAAGTAAGTTAATTAAAAACTATTTTTTCTTTTGGAATTTAGAAAAATAAAAATAGTACTACCAAACAAAATCAACTAATTTTATCAAAAACTCTTTTGATCTAAAAAATAATAAATTCAATACTATTTATTTATTTTCATCACGTAAATCTTGTCTTTTTTTCCACAACTTTTATTTAAAGTTTTCTAACTAAATTAAAAATCACAAACAATCAAATAAACAAAAATTAAAATTATCTTCCACTTAACTTTTATTGAGTCACTTTTAAATAAAAAAAGTTAATTAATGCATCATTTTTCAAAAAAGAATTTTTTTCTATCAATTTTTATTATTCAAGTATTTATCTTTCAAATAATTTGTTTTAATTTTAGGTATTTTACTTTAACACTATTAAGTACCTAGTCTTTTCTTGGTTTCTTTTTTTTCTTCTTCATAGCAAGCTTAACTTTGCATATTTTTTTTTCTATAAAATCACATTATTTTACTGAAATTAATTTTTATCTAAAAAAAGGCACTCACTTTTCCAACCACTTAAAAGAATGGATTCCAAATATAGCAGAGAGCGACATCAGCTTACATATTGAAGAAAGTGGGCTTATAGATTGTATTAAAAGAGCAGTTATTACTCATAATGGCGATTTAACACATGCCTACTAATATATAAGAAAGCTAAGAGATGCTAATGAAAGAATAGAAGCTAGCAAAAACTTTGAACCTAAAAGAGGTCTCAGCAAAAAAGTTCAGAGCTTCTCTTCTTTAAAAATCGAAGGCCACATATTCGATACAGGTGCTATCAATAAAATTTTGGATATATGCTAAAAGTATGAAGTCAAATTTAATGTTGCTGATATTTTAGTAGGATAAAACGAAGACCAAACCTCTCAAATGCTTCTTTAATTGTATGCTAATAACCACGAATCAATGATCGAAGTTATTGAATAAATTGAAGTGCTAGCTGAAAAGATTAATTTAGTCATTTATGAATCTTTATCATCTGCATATTGAAAAAAATAAATTTATTAAATTAATATAAATTTAGTTAACTTTAAATAGAAATTTAATGCATTGTAATTTAATTTAATCTTGATTGTATAAACCAATTTATTAGTCCTTTATTTTAGATCTATAATTTATCTCAATTAAAAAATTATTAAGTGTATTTTTATTTATTTTTAAAAAGTATTCTATTAAACTGAATTAAAATAAAATAATTTTAAGTAAATCTAAACAAAAATCAATTTTCAAACAATAAACAATAAATATTTCAACATTAATCTTTATTTAAATTTTAAGTAAATCTTTTATTATTTTTTTAAATGTTATTAATTTTTAGATTATTCAAAAATTCTTTAAAAAAAATTTTATATAACTCAATTAAAATAGTAAAAATTAAAATATATCTACATACTAGGATTCAAACAATAAACTCAATTTATAATTAAATATTTTTTGTATTTTAATTTAAAGGTTAAATTATTTTTTTTCAATATTAAATAATAATTATTAACAAAAATATCTTATTCAAAAGCACCCTCAACTTACAGAAATTTTCTTATTTTATGATAAATTGTGTTTTTAATTTAGCAAAAAATTGAAAATATTATTTTATACAGTCAATTTTTTACATTCATTACTAAATATTTTTTTATTGCTTTTGTAAATTTATAAAAAAATTTACAAAAATATATATTATTTTTAAAGTTTATTTATTTACATTTGATTAAAATTTATTTTTATATAAATAGCTAATATCTTATGATAGATATATAGTCAATATCTGTTCAAAAAACTATTCAATTTAACAGTTATCCATTTTAACAATTTATCATATTCTAAAATTATATTTTCTATTAAGAAAATTTAAATTTTCTTTTCTTAGCTAATCAATAGTAGTTTTTTTTATTAATGATTTAAGATTTTCTCAAACGATCAGTCTTTGTTAAATTAAATTTCAAATGAATTTTTAGAAGTAAATTTTTCATTTTTTTTACCTTTTTTACTTTTTTTACTGAATTATTCCTCAAGCTCTTTAATTTGGTCTTTTAAATCAGTTATATTTAATTATAGCTATTCAATTTAAATGTTTGTGTTTTTTATATTTACTTAGTATTAATTTATTATATCAGTATTACCATCAATTAAGCTATCAATTTCTTTCAGTTCATTTTCTTTTTGAATTACCTGAGATTAGTTATTTTACATTTCCGTTTTATCTTTTTCCAAAGTAGCTTATAGCTATTAGATTTCTGATTTGAAATTTGTTTATCTTTATGTAGATGATGCCTTTATTTTTTCTATTTCTTGAATTAGAGATTCTTTTTTCTTCAGTTAATCTTCGTATACTATTTATGACTTTTAAATTTCTTCATCTATAACATGCATTTGTTGTTATATAGCTTAGTAAATTTTGTTTTGGCTGATTTGTGAGAATTATTAAAAGGAATAAATTTGCTCTTTTACTTCATTATCTTTCATCTTAGGACTACTATGATTTGTGCTTTTCTTTAATTTAAATAAAATATTAATTTCTAATTATAATTTAATTTATTTACTAAACTTTAATCCTCATCTATTAGTGTTTCATTATTATATAATTATTGGCTAAGTTAATTAGATGCAAAATGACTATCAGCTAAATCATTACTCTAATTAGTTATAAGCTCTGAAAGTATTTTAATATCTCTCATTAATTATTAAATTAGCAAATTTTGCTCCTAAATTGTGACTTTAAACTCTGTTTACTCTATTTAGGATTCATTTTAAGTTAATTCAATAGCCAATTAATATTATTAGTCTAATTTATTATAACTATTCTAAACTTCTTATATATCAGTAATAACTTTAACCTTTCGATCCTCTAACTCTTTTAATTCTTATTATTTTGTTTCAAGCAATAGCAGCTACTCCTCTTAATTATTTTTTTTTTACTTTTCTTCAATTTAATTATTTATTTATGCCAATTATTTAATCATTTAGGCTTATATTTACTTTTCCAAAAGGATTTCTGCTTGGAATTATTCTACTTCTAACTAATTTTCTGTTTCTAAAAATTATATTTATTCGTTTAAATGTTAAAACTCTTCATTAATTTTTTATCTAAGCTCAATTTCTTCTATGTCAAAATCTTCTTTTTGTTAAATTCTCAAATTCAGTATCTTTAACTTTCTTATTTTTAAAATTAGAACTCTATAAATAAATAATTTTAAATGTATATAAATAAAGATTACTTTCTTTGAACTTCTATCTGTTTTTCTATCCCAATAACTTCAATATCATTCTTTATCTTAAAGTTAGAATAATCTTATTATAAATTCTTTAAGTTTGAGTACTCAGATTTTATTTATTCAACTAGGTCATTTATGATCAAAGTCTTATCTTAAGAGTTTTAGCACATGTCTTCAAATTGCTATTTAAGCTCCCACATTTAATAAAAAGAATTGATATTTTAGTTTTGCATATTTAGCTACTAATTTTATTCTTCTTGATTTATTTGAATAGATATACCAGACTTATTGTTAATGAGTCTCGAGTGAAAATTATCATTTTAAAATTGATTGTTTGAGAATCCTTTTATTTTAGAAGGTGAATTGTTACTATGTTCTTAGCAGCTTTTGAATGAAATTTACTCATTTATATTTAAGCTTTTGTTTGGATACTACTCTTCAATACTATCTTCAAATTTTTTTATTTTTTGGATATTTAATGGAATCTCATAACTTCTTTATTCTAAGTAAGATTAATCATGTGTTTTTTGTAAATCCTAAAGCAACTAATCAATTTATTTTTTTGAATACTAATTATACTTCTAGGTTACATAAGAGAATGCTCCTCTTTGAAGATTAGCCTTTGGTTGATTTGGAGAATATTGCTTTTCCAACTTTTTCATGTTTAGATTTACTTTTTAGATGAGATACGCACAATAAACAAAATGAATAAATAGATTATGAAATTATTTATAATTTGTTTAATTTATTAAATTGAGAAACCAAAAAAACAAAATTTTATTGATTTATAAATTAATTTGCATAAAAAGAAAACTAAATATTTAAAAGTAAATCTTTTTTTTTGAATGGATATTATTTTGAGAAAATTAAATTACTGAAAAAAAATAAACTATTTATAATCTTATTACATTAATTAGTAACTCAAGGATGGAAACAAAATAATTTATTAACCAAATTTAAAATATTTTTCTTCTGCTTAATATTATTTAAGTTATTTAATAACATAATTATCTTTCAAAAACAATTAGTATTAAATAAATCAAAGAAAAGCAACATTACTTTATGAACTAACTAACATAGATAATTAAAAATTAGCTTTCATTGTAAAAAAATATAAAATACCTATATTAATGTTAAAAATTTTAATTAATTTCATTTGCCTAAGAGAGAATTGCTTACTTACTAAACATAAAATAAAATATGGACAGTATTTAAAATTATCATAAGAATAAATAAAAATTTTCAACCACATGCACAACCCTTTTGCTTAGAAGGTGTTGTTGTAGTTGCTTAGGCAACAGTTAATTTTTTTCCAGTTTCTTATTCTTAAGCTACTGGAGGTGGATTTTGTTTCATATGAGCATAAATTTTATTAGCAAGAGTTTCAAATGCATTCTTAACATTTTCACCTGTCATTGCAGATACTTCGAAGAAATCGAGCTAGTACTGTTCAGCTAATCTTCTTCCATCAGCTGTTGATACTTATTTATTGGGTAAATCACTTTTATTAGCCACTAATATGATCTAAATACTTTCGTTTGTGTTTTCTTTGATTTATCTATTTTATATTTAGAAATTTAGATATTTATTTATTTATATTTGCAAAGAATAAACTTATGGAAAATTTGAATTTTATTTTGTAGAGTTTATGAAAATAAATAACTCTAATTTAAGTAATAATATTTATTTTACTTGACCCATCTAGCAATACCATCGAATGCTTTTCTATTATCAACAGAATAAACTAGTACTATACCCATAGCGCCTTTATATAATGTAGATGCTAATGTTTGATATCTTTCTTAACCTGCTGTATCCCATAATTGCATCTTTACAGTTGAATCTTGTATTTGGAGTACTTTCATTTTAAAATCAATACCTATATTTTAATAATATTTTAATTTTAAGTCCTATTGTCCTTTAATTTTTGTTTTTAGAATGTTTTTTTTTTTAAGCAAATGATTTAAATTTCATTTTAAAATATTAAACTATTCGCTTATGTAGCTATTGAAAATTTTAATATATTCTATTTACCAACAGTGGCAACATGAGTTGGTTAAAAAGTTTAATCGCAATACTAAAGCAATAAACAAGATTTTCCGACTGCTGGATCACCTAAAATTAGAACCTTAAACATTTAATCTTTGACCTTCATTTTTCAAAATTTAATAACTCAATATTTTTAAAGCTTTTTATACTTAGTTTTTTTATTTAATAATTTTTAATAACTCAAATTTTTAAGCTTAAACAAATTTCTTGATAAACTGAATCTATTTATTTATATATATATATGCTAAGCAGCAAGAAAGAAAAATATATTTTCCTTTAGTTATATATTTAATTTTTAATAGCTATTTATGGATTCTGACTATTTTTTTTTCAAAATTTTTATATAATTATTAAAAACTTCTAATTGCTTGAATCATATAGATAATAAAATAGAGTTGAATATTAAAATAACTCTTATTATTTATTTTTGCATATTCATTGATTTATAAATAGAAATATACTCTAGTAAAATAATTTGATTCAGTAAAGATGCTATTTTTATAGAAATGTTAAATGATAAATTGCTATAACTATTTTAACATTTTTATTGACTTGTATTATTTTTTGAATATTTTTCTCTTATGAATTTCTTATTTTTATCCAGCACTAATTTATGTAGTTCGATATCTAGCTTACTCATTAGTATCGCAGTTTCTCTTTAAATAGAAACTATTCAAATCAAACTATAACAGATAAAGATATAAATTTCATTTATTTAAATATCTTTTAGATATAATTACTATTTTGAGGCTTTAAAAATAATAAATATTTTTTTTAATTTCTGTCCTAATCACACTCTTTTTAACTGAAAAGAAAATTAAAAATTAGCATTTCTTTATAATTTATATATAAATCTTAAAATTTTAAATAGCAAATCATAAAAGACCCTGTTTTTAATGGCAAAATAAATACTGATCACTTATTTAAGAGATTTTGAAAATTAAAAAGTAAATAAGATATTTATTCGTATTCATTCATTCAATACTACAATTAGGTTTCATATAATTTTTCTAATATAAACAGATATACACAAATAAATATAGAGTCTAACAAATAAACAAACAAAAATTTAAACAATAAATAATATTAATTAAATTTTGATTATTGAAATTTAAAAAATTTATATTTTTTATCATACAAAATGTCTGCTAAATTGAAAACATTTGAAGATATTTGGAAGAATAATATAGGTGAAAAGGCAAAAAAATATGAAAGCGATTAAACTCAATATAATAAAGATAAATTAAAGACAGAAGAATATGAGAGAAAAAGTAAAGGTGTTATCAATTAAAATATTTAGTAAAATAAATCTTAGAATAATTAAGACAAAGTTTAAAAATAAAATGATAAGCAAAGTGGCCTACTGAATGAAAAAGATTGGGAATATTTAGATAGATTGGGAGAAAAATTTAGAATTTTAGAAGAAAAAAGCAGTAATTAGCAAAAGGAGTTTTAAAGCTCTTTAAAAAATATGAAGGGTGATAATAATAATAATTAAAAGTAGCAATAAAAAGATGCTGAAAATTTAACTTATAAAATGGATAATATTAGATGCTCACCTTCAAAAGAATAAATTTATAATTAGTAGAAAAAAAATATTGATAAAGAATAAAAATAAAAAATGGGAGCGAAATAAAATTATGAAACTACCATCATCAAATAATCTCAATCAAGTAATGAAAAATCAAATATAAGCACTCAAAGGATAGTTAAATAAGAAAATATTGATTCATTTAGCTCAAAATAAACATTAAAAAATAATTACATTTAGGATAAAATGAATTAGGAGTAATTTTTTAATAATACAAAAACTTAAGATATAGAATTTCAGGATAATAATAGTTATGAGTGTACTTTCAAGCCTAACGATTTGAAGAATAGCTATATGAGCTGTCCTTAATCAGAAAAAGAAATTTAAAATTAAAGATCGAGAAACTTAACTCCAAATCATCTGTACGAAGATGCAGTTTTAAGAAAATAAAAACAAGAACAAATGGAAAAATAAATGATTAAAGAAACTAAAAAGTAGACAAACTAATCAAAAATAGGAGTTAATTCTCAAAAAATTATCTTGAGTAAAATTGAAGTAAGCATTTTATGTTTTGAGATTTATAAAATATAATTTTCATTTTATACAAAAGGAATTTCTGCAGGCATTGATTGCAAGTATTGAAGAGGATGATGATGATAAAAATCCTCAAGAAAATTAATATTAAGAAGAAGGAGATGTATGTAAAGACATTTCTACAACTAAAAAAAAGGTGTTAAAGTTTGAAGGAGTGGGGTTCTTTTTTTAGTAATTGGGAATTTTTAGAAGTGTAAAATTTGAAGAAAATGAGAATGGTGATATTAGCATTAGCCAGCTAAAAGGTTTAAATAATATAGAAATAGAGAGAATGAAATAAGAGATGACTTTTCATGAGGAGCTATGGAAGATAATGTCAATCGATTAGCTCTAATATAAAGAGCCTGAGGAAATAGAATCAATATCGAGTAAATGTTTATTTGACATTACTATGGTTTTATTAGAATTAAAGCTTACTGTTTAATAAAGTGAACTTTTGTTAAACGAAATTATTCTGTGTAATTTATTTAGTGAAGATTTTAATAGAGGTTAAGAAGTCGTTGATATTTATTTTTCTGTACAACACAACTGGACTCTAGAATAACTTGTAAAGAATTTTAGATAAATTTTTGATGATAAAACGACTTTAATGGACTTTTATGCTAATTGGAATAAGAAATTAGCTGTTTAAAGCAGCGTTTATGAAAATAGCGAAATGTCTTTTCATCCTCAAATCAATTAAAGAAGTAGGGTTATGGATTCAATGATTTAGTAGTCAAAATCTTGCATAAATTAAAAAAGGCATGAAATTCTCTTTGACCAACACAAAATTAAATAAGAAAAATAATAGCAACAAAAGGTTGAAAAGCTTTAAAAAGAAGTTTAATAATGCACATTCAAACCTCAAACAAATGTGTAAAAAATGTAAATTTTTTATTTTTTACTTCGAAAATACTAAAATATAAATGTAAAATAAAATATTAAGGAAGGAACAAAGGTCAAAAAATTCTAAATATAATTAATAAGAAGGCTTCTATGATAATTAGGAAGATGAGCAATAATAATATGAAGAAAATTAAAAGAGGTATGAGCAGCTATTTAAGATACATAACAGAAAATAGAATTAAATTAAAGAAATAAAAGAATACGTTGAATTTTATCGTTAAGAGTAAGAGTTAGAGCAATGCACTTTTTAACCTTAAACTAGTGAAATAAATAAAGAAATGCTGTAGGAAGGATAGCTTTAGAATATTAAAGGTCTTAATTAGTAATTACAAAGAATGTACAAAGCCAGAAAAGAGAAGCTAGAAAAAGAAATGTTCTTTGAAAAGTAAAGATATTTGCTTTCATAATAAAATCAAAAACAAGGATCTAAGAAAGTACTACCATTTAGTTTTGATGAAAAAAATTAAAAGAAAAAGCTTCCTTAAGAAGAAAGAAAGTTAATAGGTCATGTTGATATAAATATAACAAAAACTAAAAAGGGAAAAATCACTCTGCATGAAGGAGATAATGCATCTGAATTAGCCTATAATTTTTCTAAGATATATAATATTTCAAGTGAAATGACTGAGACTTTATCTGACATGCTTTAGCAGTATTTAGATAAATATTATGAATAAAAAACATAAAAATGAGTGAGTAATTGATAAAATTAAAAATAAAAATAGTTAGTAGCAAGTAAGCTAAAATTAAATTCAATTAATATTTAATGCAATTTATTTATAATTCTTAAAATATAAATTTAAATGATCTAATAAATTATTTTATATTACTTAAATTATTCTAAAAGAATATAAAAAATTATTCAATTATTTTCTTTTGGTTTTTTAATTGATTTTCTATGGATTATTATTTTTTAACAATATAAATAAATCAACATGTTAAATTTTATAAATTATGAAAGTTATCTTCAATTTTTTTGTTAATTTTTTCAGTAAACAAGGAAGGATAAAAATGTTTAAACTTAATAAATTACATTTGGTATTTTATTTGAAGGTTAATTATTTATTTTCAATGAAAAACAAAGAGATGTTATCAAAATTATAAATAAAAAAGAAAGAATTGTTTGAATTGTTTATTTTAGATACTATGTAAATATTGTTATGTGATAAAACAGTTTTTAGTTTAATATTTTGATTATTATAAAAGTTATTAAATTAATCTATGTAATTATGCATTTATTATTCATGAATTTAGAGTTCAATTTATATTTTAAATTTATCCAGTTAAGTAATTAGTAATTTACTAACTAAGCTATATTTTTGAAATAAAGAGAATTAATTAATTAATTATTTAGATATCCTTCCTAAAATATAATACAATCATCATTTTTTCATTACTCAAAAATAAAAATATTTATTTATTTATTTTAATATTAAGTAAATAGCTTTTATTTAAAGTAATGATTTTGTATTATATAAACCTTGCTTTCAGTTAAATTTAATCAATTCAAAAGCATTTAAATTCGATTAAGAAGACGTCATAGGTAGCCTGTGATCTACTTCAGGTATTCTTTACCTAAATGCATTTAAATTACCCAAACTACTGTTACGTTACAGCAAAGTTGAATTTCTTATATTAGCACCACCGAAAGCAAAATAATTTGTTGTTCTAGTATTTCTATTTTACACATTAGTCATTTAATTACCAACTACGTTATTTGCTCTTTTTTTGTTCATGGCTTTAGTCCATTCCATATTTGCTTTAAAAGAAGTGATAGGGTTGACTTTTTCATATTCAGTTCTAAACTCACTAATTGCATCATTATACTGAATGTTGAATTTATCACTAAATTATTCTTTTTTATCTTTTTACAAATGGTTTATCAGCAGATATCCAACAAAAGACACAAACATAGCTACCGAAGTTAATCCATATTCAAAATATTAACCAAAGAAAACAAATAAATTTTCGTTAACCTCTAACTTCGATCTATTTTAGAATTATATCACACCACAAATATAAATAATAGGCAAGAAAGGAAGCGAATTCACAACTTCTGTAATTATGTCTTCACTTTAGGATTCAGGGCATGAACAATATCTCAATAGTAAGATCCTGTCCACATAATAATTACAGATTAAACCTATTTATTTAAATTAAAAATATTTTCATTATAAAAATCTAAAATAGTTTTAGATTTGAATTAATTCTTGAGAAAGGTAGATTACCTATTAAGGAAAACAATAGCCCATAAGGAGATACAGAAGCATACCAAGTACATAAAAATAAAGTACGAGATATGTAAGCATAACTATTCGCTATAAAAAATGAAGGACCTTCATGCCAGTAATTTGCTTCGTGCTAAGTGTAAGGGCATTTGTTTGGCTCATACTTCCTAATTATGTATCTCATGTAAACTCTGTGAACCCAAAAAACATTAAATATTTTGGCTAAGGGCTCTGAGAAAGCATTAGTTAAAAATAAGAAAGTAATATCTTGCAAAAGAAGGTTTGAGCTAACTTAAATATCATCATCCCATTTCTTATGAATCAAGTAAGGCATAAAAGCACTATTAAAAAACAAAAGAACGACATATCTATTAATTATAAAATAAAATTTATTTAATAATTAATTAAAATTTAAATATAAAATTACCTATTAATATATGCAGAGTTATAGCGTACTTATGAGTCTAGCTTTTAAAGCTGTGTAAAATACATGACAACCAATCTTAGAATTGCATTACAAGTGACGACTACAAGTGACATAGCATAAGCTTAGATTCTTTTACCGAAATCTTAGCTTGCATTCTTTCTGAAGGGATAAACTATTTTCATTATTATATATTGAAGATAAAAACTACCAAACAAAATAGCTAGGGCAACAAAAATCATAAGTGAATTATTCAAATAAGTTCTGAAGAAGGAGAATTTTTGGTTGTCCCAAAGAATATCAGTAGGAGTAGGAGCCTTTAAATATTTAAATTGTTTCAATTAAAGTAAAAAGCCTTTAAGTCTAATTTTACCTTTGTAATGATTAATTTATTACCCTTGAAATCCTAGTAAGGTGATTAAAAGCACCCAAACAGGAAATTTTGTAAACTTCTTCTTGTGCTATTGCCCCATTCACTAAGAATAGGTTTAATAATTTTTTAAGTGTTGAATGTAACAAACGCCGTTCCTGTAAAATTTTCCGTATAACCTTCTTTTTCGCATTCTTTACTGAATTTTTCCAATTGCTCTTCATGCTACTTGAGAAGGTTTTGTTGATATTCTAATTACTGTCTCAACTTAGGTTTTTTACTTTCTTCACAAAAGTTATCATTAAGTTTTAAATTGATTTTATTTATCTAAGTGATGCAGCTAATCTATATTTTTTATAAAAGTTAATTAATAATTTATTTGTACCTAAATAATAACAATAATTCATTCATTCATTCATTAATTATTTCATCATTTTTTAATTTTGTTCATTCCTTCTTTTTAATATGAAATTTCTAAATTTCTATTTTTTAATTAAATTACTTTTGAATTAAAAGCAGCAAAATATTAATCGACTGAATAAGCAAAATTTATTTTCTCTATTTTAGGCTAATCTTTTGAACGCTTCAATACAGGCTTGAAGAAATTTTCAATGTCTTCCTTTTTTGTGTTTTGAGGAAGATTCTTCATAGCAATAGTAAATGATGCTGGATCAATAAATCCAATATTGATATCATTTATATTATTTGCAATTTGAGGCTTTATTACTATAACAGCTGCCATAAGAATTAAAGATGTAAGAAGGTCATACCACATGCCATTAAACTATTCATGCTCTTTACTAGAATCCATAATTACAAAATATCCAAAGAATCTTACACAATCATCCTCGCAATTCCAGTTACTCCACATAATACGCATAGAGCCTCCAAAGAAAAAAAGGATAAGAATAAAAATAATCACATAGATTGTCATTTTAAAAAATAATGGATAAGCAGCTCCTAAAAACTCCAAATCTTAATCGCTGCAATTAATATCCATATTTCCTTTATTAACAAAGTTATTGCAGCAAGGACAGCATTCGATATTGTCCTATTTCTCCTCGAGTTTACCAACAAGGCAAGCCTTTGCGTGCATGTCAACTAAAGTAAAATCTGGAGGTGATTTGAATGGATCATAGACAGGTAAAACATTTTATCTTAGTTCCTGCATTGAAGTATCTCTACTTAAAAGGGGCATCAATAACTAGCCTCTACTTGAAGAATGTGTTAACATATTAAAATTTATATTATCTACTAAACTA
Source organism: Tetrahymena thermophila SB210 (assembly GCF_000189635.1). Taxonomy (NCBI): domain Eukaryota; phylum Ciliophora; class Oligohymenophorea; order Hymenostomatida; family Tetrahymenidae; genus Tetrahymena; species Tetrahymena thermophila. The sequence continues at coordinate 382,212 of NW_002476317.1, read as the reverse complement.
AACTAAACAAATCCTTTTTCGCTTAAACTTTCTTCAGGTTGTTTATAACTTTATTAAGAATTTAATTTAAATAAATTAAATAATACATATAAATTAATAAGATACTTAAATTATATTATGAGCTTTTGCAATAATTCAGAGTAATTCAATTTTATTTTGATCTTTTGTTCCTTAAATTTATGATGATTATTCATAAATACATGCATAATTCGTTTTAATTGTGTATTTAATAAGTTATTTGGATATTACAAGCACAAGTATTTTAATAGGTTTTCAAAAACACTCTAATAGCACGCTTTATACTAGATTCAAGAAATATATATTAAAATAGATAAAAATATTTATTACTTATTAATATTTACTCAAAATCTATTTCATAAAATCTTATCTTTATTTAACATTCTCTTAATAGTAAAAATTTAGTTTTCCAATTAAAACTAAAAAATTTTATTTTTATTTAATTGAAGAGTTTTCTAAAATAAAATTATTTTTTTGATCAATAAATTAATTTTTTTGTTTAATAATTACTATTTAAAGAAATTTAAGTATTTATGCATATATGAAGTCTTTTAAATAGAAAACATTTAAAAAGTAGAACTTTTTTTTTGTAGTAATTCTACATTTTCAAAATTTATTTTAATAAATAAAATAAATTAGATTTTTTTTGATAATTAAACCAATAATAATGAAATGAATTAAAAAAAATCTACATTAAAATGCTTGGTATTTAAAGAAGAAAAAGAACAATTTAAAAAAATTTAACTTTTTCAACATCAAAATTCATAAGATCGCAAAATTTATTTTAATTATGAATGTATTTAGTTAATGTAAATAAAAAAAAATATTGTTTATAAATAAATGTAATAAGCTGAATAAGAAAATTAACAAACCTTAAATAGATTTTGATATGTACTTTTTATTACTATTAAAACAAATAAATTTTTGAAGATTGTGCAAATTATACACTTTTAAAGTAATTTATATATTCCGACTATTTTATTGAGAAAGAAAACCATCAAAACGCTAAAATAAATAATTGCATAAATAATCAAAATATCATCAGATAAAATAGTTATCAAGCTCTATATTAATTATAAAGAGAGTTAGTTAATAATTAGATAAGTAGTAGAGACTCATTGCATTTATTTCATCAATTAGCTGTATCATAAAATGAACAAATTAGGGTTAATCATAGAAGAAGTTAAAAATTTAAAGAATAACATCAAGAAAAAATACACTCTTTTACGTGATGTAAATCTTTAATACTTATCATTAAGTTTATCTAGATTTATACATTTGATGATGTATATACTAAATAAATGAAAAAAATATACTTTTTCGATAGGATTACTTCATTTTTTTATGTTAAAATTAGAATATATAGTTACTGCAAAATGATATAGAAGGTTAAAAAGTTTATGTGTAATAAAATAGAGCGTTTGTCTTTCCCATAGACTGTTTATAGCGTATTTTAATCATAATAGGAGACATCAAAAAAGCAAAAGTGAATATATTGATTTTAGGATTTGTATAGAATCTGCTCACTCTATAAATAATAAATACAGTAATTCTTTAGTTATCATTTTTATTTCTTAATTTTTATCTCACGATGCTAGTTTCTACTATCTAAAATTGATCCATTAATTTAATAAATAGTCTATTCATAGCTAAATCTTAGATTACCTATTAAAAATCCAAGAAATCAATAATGATGCACTGTAGATTAAATTATAGCAGACATTCTGCATACTTGTCAGCTAGACGACTTTAACAGTTACAAATATAGAATTTTTAGAAAAAGTAATATTTGTATTTAAATTGAAATATGAAATATTTTTAAAAAAATAAAGATAAATTGTTTTTATTTAGGTTTAATAAGCAAGTAATGCAATAAAAATAGCTACAAATTTATATTCAATTTTTAAAAAATATTATTAAAGTCAATTAAACTTATTATAAATTATTTAATAGGTGTTTACTATGTTGATTTTAATGAAAAGCTCTAAAAATCCTTTAATTGCAAACACTTCAATTAGTTCTCTAAATTAAATTATGTCAAATATAATTAAAGAATCAACTATTAATACAAACTAGCAATAAAACGTTGGAGAAGAAAATAGTTCTCCAGAGAGGAAAGAGATTAGTAGCAATAATAATAGTTCTCCTTTAAAGAGAGAAAATGGAGTAAAAATAGTTAATGTAAGTATAACTGCTTAAGAAGAGAAAATTAGATTTTTGGCATAAGTACTGTATGATTTTGTAATGCTTGCAGATGATTAAAGGTGTTAATGGTGGCCTAAAACTATTCCTATAGATAAAGAATTAGGTAATTTAAATAATAAGTAAATTCAAAAGAATGTAAAAATTAATAAATAAAATATAAAATAGGATTTAATATATTGTTTTAATCACTTTTAGAAATCGGCAAAAATGTTTAAACTTACAAAGAAATTCAAAGTGTTTTCAGATTTAACTTTTTCCCAATTATAAAAAAATCACTGACTAATAATAGCAATACTAATATTTAAAGTAAAAAATTAATTAAAAATTTTTCATTTCAACTAAAATCTTTTTTTTTTAATATTTAAATTTAAAGTTCTTAATTTGATAAGAGGATTAACAAAAACTATAACCATTTTCAATGATGAATTTGAAGTTTTAGAAACTCTTGTTTAACTTGCTTTAGGAAAAGAACTATCTTAAGTCAAATATTGGTCATTTGAAGGGTTGATTTTTGTAGTTTCTGAGTACGAAACACTTTATTAGATGTTTTGTGCTTACAACTTCAAAAAACAACCAAATAATGTAAATTAATTTTATAATACATCGACGTTTTAAGTGATTTTTTTTGATTAGACATTTATGCAAATACTGTAATGTGCAGTCAAGGTAGTCCAACAAATAAATCAGCAATAAAATGAATATGGATAACAGAGGGTAATTTAATCATAACAAATAAATATAAAAACAGCAAAAGCTATTGAAACTAATGACTAAGATATAGAGTTTCCTCAAATAAATTCATTTTTATAGATTAAGCAGGCAATAGATTTTTTCTTAAAGCTTTCTAATTCCTTAGAAATAATTTGCAGAAATAAACTAGGATTTGAATTAGGATAAAAGATATTAGAAAATAATAGAACTTCATAATATGAAGGATTCAAAAGCATTTTTGACCTGATATGGAAAGAAGTTTATTCTTCTGTTAAAATATTACTTGCATAAACTGTAGATGAATCGTTGTTTTAGAATATTCTAAATATTATACAAACATTTACAAATATTTCAGGTACAATATCAAACAGAACAGCTTCAGATCAGTTCATAAAAGCTATTTGTAATTATTCGTTACCAAAAGACTCTGATATGACTCCCCGTAATATACAAACAAATAAAATGGTCTTAAATATAGCACACTGCTTAGGAAGTAATTTTTAAGAAAATTTGCTTTCTTTAATTATAATTTTCCAGAAAATTTACTTTGATCATTAATTTTTGTTGCTAAAAATATATTTATTTTTTAGATTTACTTGAGATGAACAGTTGGATTTATATTCTCGTCTTCCTTTAGAAAAGTGAAAGTCTTTACAATAAAAATAGGATAGCTAGAGATAACACCTAGGAGGAACTTTCAAAATTAACAGATATTTAAACATTATAAAACACATTAGACTATTTATTTGAAAATTCATAGAATTATGAAAACAACCATCTTCTTACTTTATTGAATTCTTTATTTGAATTAATCGTTGATTAAATTTCTGATGAAAAAAATTGCGCCTCTTTATCTAACAGTTCTTCTGCATAAAAAAAAAATGATGCTAGTATTAACGTTAAAAGCAAGTAGTCAATATTTAGCTTGCAAAAGCTTCTCGAAACACTAAAAGTGAACCTTTATAGAATAGATTTGTAAAATATTTTAAATTTAATAAATTTTTTAATTTAATTTGTAAATACAAAGAATGTGGGAGACAGTTTCTGCAAATTTTCTGTCTATAGCAACTACTAGAAATAAATTTTTTAGAGAGAAGGCTGTGGAGACGTTGGGAGATTTTGTTTTAGAGTCATTCCAATATTTAGAAGATGAATACTAAGAAAACTCAACAACTACATATGTCCGTAAGGTTGATGTAAAGCAGCCCACTTTTAAGGATAAGGAAAAGTGGACCAAAGAGAACTGGTAGTTTACTCTATTTTAGCCCTGGATTGATATTTAGTGTCACAGTGAATCAAAGGACATCATAATGAATAATATATTAAAAATTTTACAAAATAATGGGCATGTTATCAATTAAAGTGGATGGAGCCAAATTTTAGACATACTCAAAGGAATATCAACAGATTCTTCTTAAAATTATATATTTACAGGTTAATTAATTAATTTGTTTAAATTTATTCAAAAAAAAACTTTTAATTATATTAGGCATTAAATGCATTGAACTCTTGGTTAACTAATATTTAAGTAACTTACATCACTCTAAAATGTCCACTTTGCTCATGATTATTGAAAACTTTAAAAAATATTCTAGTAAAAATTTGCTATTTTAAAAATAAATTATATATTATTGATTATTTATTTCAAAATGAACAATTAATTGTTTTTTATTAAAATAAATAAAAGATGATAATAATATTAATTATTTAAGCTGTGATATGCTTTGGCATATAGGAGACCATATTGCCAAAAAATAAACAAACATCTAAAGCAGCACTGATTCTTAATTCATAAGCAAAGAAGAGTTTGGCTTGCTTATTACATCTATCCTTGAAAAACTACTTTCACTATGTGTAGATCCTCACGCCGAAGCAAGAAATTCAGCTCAGCATATATTCTAACAACTGATCGTTCACAATTTTTCAAAATTATCGTAATTTTATTTTACTTCTTTAATATTGCTTGAGAAAGATTTTATTAATTAGAGCTTAGTCTAGTGTTTAAATTTTAGAAAACATGGTGTGGAACATGGGAGAAAGTGTTATAACAAATTTAAAATAAGAAATAAGAAATGGTTCAGATAAGATAAAGTAATGGGAAGAGACAGCTTCTAATACATGCTAACATTTGACTAAAATAACAAAACGCTATATTAACATCCTTGATAAAAAAGAAACTCTCAGTTAAGGTTCCACATTAATGGAAGATTCTGATACTATGTTTTATAGCATCTAAAAATCATTTCAAAGTTTTTAAAAGCCAGGCTAAGAATAACAAGAAAATGGGGTTGATTTAGAGAATCAATCAGAATATTAGGAATTATTAGCTCTTAATTAAAAGAGTATTGTTTCTTTAATAGAAAAATGCTTATCACTGCTACTTAAATTCCTTGAAATAAATCTTAATGATTTAAACAAGGAATCCATAAAATGCATGAGAGATTTATATGGGTTAAAGCCACTATAAACACTGCAAAATAATCAAATGTTCTTAAGCATCATTGTTTACCTTTAATCGTTTTTCTAAACTGTTCCTCCATAAGTTAAAAACGTGAAAAGCATATTTCAGTAGTTTTAGCCAGAAGTTTTAGGGTGGATAGATGATTTCATTTAAACCAAATTTACGAATGATGTGAATATTTTATTTTTAAAGATAGCCAAAATATATTTTAATAAAATATTTTTATAATAGGAAGATAAAAAATTACAAAACTCTCAAATAGCAAATGTTTTTGAACTTTTTTACCTGATAATTTTATTTCCAAAGCTTGTTAATGATGAACATGAACTATAAGCAAACAAGATTTTCCCTGATGAAAAATACTACATTGAAATCTTGTAGAGATGCATGCAAGCCATGCAAGAATCTCCAATTTTAGAAGAAGAATACATAAATCTTATACGAAAAATCATTAACTTACCATTAAATTCTCTTTTGATTGATAACATACAAAAAAAGATAATCCCTCTTATGATTTAGCAAATAAAAAATGAAACTAATTTTGAAAAATAATATATTTATCAATTCGTTCTTTCTATTTAGACAACAATTTTTACAAAAAACAACATTAAGTATATGGAGTTAACCCAATAAAATTGTTTTTCTTCAAGGAACAAGCCTATATGGATGACAAGCACAGAATGTCTATAAGACTTATCACTCTTTTTAATATAAAAAGAACCTTAATTCATCCATAAATTGTATTAAATCTTATGTGAATATTTCATTCAAAATAAATATGATATAGGTAAATAAAATATTTATTAATTTTGAATAAAATATTTTTATAAAATACTTAGCTAATCTTATAAAATACTATAATTCTGATATGCTAAAAGAGTACTTTGAATGTGAAAGGATACTTTTAGATCTGATTATTTCAAAATTTCTTCCTTTACCTTGCATCTCTAAATAGAATCTTAGACTTTTTGGGTATGTTCTTTACCAAAATAGCTAATTTAAAATTGAGAGTGAGTAATCATAAACATAGTACAATTTAGATGATTTAGGAATAAACTTCTCAAAAAATTGCTTAAATCTACTATTTAAAGCAGCTTAAGCAGATAAGGATAAAGAAAATTAAGAAAAAGCAGTACTCTTCCTTCCATTTTTATTGAATAGATGTCGTCTAACCTTCGAATAATTTTTGTAAGAATAAAAATATATGGTAGGCTCTGTATACTATAAAGCGTAAGCAATATTTAAAAATATATTAATTCAATTAACCATTTGTTTTTAAATCAATAGGACTAAAATTAAAGATATAGATTACATTCTTTAAATGTTAAAAAACTTAGAGATAAACTCAAATAGTTTCCACAATATTTAAATCTAGGAAGATTAAAAAGGGATTGATTTACCGTATGACATCCAAAACAATTTTGAAAGTTAAGCTTTAAATAGTGAATATGGACACCTTATATATCTCTTCCCTTTAATAAAGTAGTGCATGACATCACATTAAAACCAATTTGAGTCATCAATAAATGTTATTTTTTAAAAAATTTATCAAGTTTTAGGAGTAAGCTAATATTACTGATTAAAATGAACAGCATTTATTTTTTATATAATTATTTATATTATACCAATTGATATTTGTATGATACAAGATGTATTATTTTTTTAAATTTGGCAAGAAAAATGTTGTAAAATGTTAAACAAATTCATATTATTTTATTCTTTATTTGGTTTGTCTGTTTGTAAAAAAAAAAATTTATTTATTTAGTATTTTAAGGTTAAACACTTAAGTTTTATTTTGTTTTTATTCTTAAATTACTAATAAAAAATTAATAATTTTCTCTTATTCTAAATTAAGATTTTTATAATACATCATTTTTTAGGGAAGATTGGGCTTTTTTATTTCATATGGTAGTTGCTATAATAAAACAAATAATATATAAAAATTAGATAATTTCTTTAGATTAGAATAATGTAAATATAGATTTGAAATTATAATCGAAAAAAAAAAATTATCTATAAGCATTTTTATTTGTATTTCTTTTTTCTTTCGACCTTTCTAAATTTAATCTATTTCCACTCAAAGGAAGTTAATTACTAAACTAAATAAGATAGATTGAAATAAATAGTTAAAAAAATAAGATTGCTGTTAAAATATTTGATTTATATCACCCAATACAGTTACAAAATAGTGTATAATTTTAGAAATACTATTCATTTTATGATAAAAAAATATTTCTATTTCATTTTTGATGTATCAAAAAGTAACTAATTCTAAAATAATTTAATTCGTTAATATTTGTTGTTTTAACTTATTTTTCAGCAAAAGAATAGACAATATTTGATTTTTCGCATTATAATAACTTTCAATTAAGTCAATTAACTTTAAGTGTTTGCTGTTTTTTAAATAAAAATTATTATTTAACAAAATGAAATAACTGATTGATTATAATCATTTATAAAAATAAATTTTTACTCTACGACTAGATTTAATTTTAATAAGTAAGGAAGATCCATAATGGATTATGCGAGTCTCATTATTTAGCTCTTTGATATATCAGTTTTCCTTAATTAAATAAAAAGATATACATAAACACCTTTTTTAAACAAAGTAAAGAAAAAACATTAAGCAGTAAATTGCATTACATCAAACAAAGTTCTATGGCTGTCAGGTTTTTCAAATTTTCAATCAAAAACATAATATCTAAAAATGTTTATTGAGATTGATTCAGGCTTATTGACCAGCTTATTTAGTTTTCGAGTAAAGATTAGTTAGCATATTATAAGATTAAAATATAAATTTTAAGACGAATTTCTAATTCATTAAAAAAAATTTTCTTTTTGAAAATCGTGTTAATTAGAAGTTCTTAAATTACGAATGTAAGACATCATATTTTTAGAAATCTCTAAAAGATGGAACGCATAAACAGATGTAACTTTGTGGGTTTGAAAATTATAGTAGAAAATGTCAAATTTGCTTTACGGATTTTACGTATTTCAGTAAAAGTAACAAAGATGAAAGAGACAATTAATGTTGGAACATAGAAAAATATGAAAATAGAAAATACAATTAAAATCTTAATGAATCTATAAAATCAGAATCAATCAATATGAAGAAATTACTTAAGATAAATATTCAGAGTTAAAAGAAGTGGTGTCCTTGTGACGATTTCTTTGGCCAAAGCACTCAGGTACTCGGCATTTGCTAAAGTTAATTTCGCTCTAATTTAGAGAAAATAAAAGTGAGTAATGTTAGTAAAGCATTAAAATTATTGTATGACGAGGAAATATTTGCAGGATAATGAATGATGAGTATTGATAAATAAATATATTGTCAGACTAAATGAGTTCAATAAAAAATATGACATTTGTTAGTCAAAATAGATTAAGAGCATTATTAATAGAACAATGCTGCCTACCCGTTTTATTTTAAATCAGTGTAAGAAATTTAAAAAAGATATCAACTTTTTTAAAAGCAAAATGTAAAGAAATAAATGAGGCTAAAAGAATTTATTATTAATCTTACCTTGATTTTAAATAAAATCCAGAAACCGCTTGAAAGAGATTGAAAAAGGAAAATATTGATTAAGATAATTGATTTGAGGTAAGTATACTATTTTTTATTTATTAAAAATCTTCTTAGTTATTTAATTACTTAATTTATTAAAAAAGAGTGAAATAGAAAGTTAGAAATTTAAAGGAGAGGAGTTCGTTCACTCTTAATTTCTTATCATGTAGTGTCTATCGCACTAAAATAATTAATTTATGTAACTTAATCTCCTCTTTATTTACTATTACTTTTGTGAGATAAAATATTAGTAACTTCATTTACTCGATATTAAGCCCTATCTGTATGACATTTTTGCTATTTAGTTGACTCAATTCAGATCTGATATCCTAGAATTACAATAATTTCATATCTCTTCCTTCATTCTTCGTTTGAGTTAAAAAACTAAATTAGAGTTAAATGTTATATTATTAATAATTAGAGCTTAGTTATTCTCAAATGCATTAAATATCTATCAATAATTAAACTCAAAAAAAAAAAGCATACATGTATTTTAAATAAAAATTCAATTTTAATTACAATATATCATGGTTATCAATTTATTTGAAGTATTTTAAAATATTATTCACTTATTCTTCTTTTTTCTTACTATATTCAATATCGCTCTACTAGTGTAGATTTTTAGTTTATTAGCCATGCTTAATCTAACTTTGTACACTGCCCCTTATTTTAGGAGCAACTTACACCTAGCTAGATAGCAGTGAAGAACTTTTAGCTTTATTTTAGTTAGGTTTTGCGTTTGCTTATTCATTGCGATTATGTAGGATCGCCTTATTTGATTAAAATCCAAAATTCATTAATCAAAGAGTATTTTTGCACTCCTATTTAGTTTTAAAGATTGTTTGTATTCTAATAAAGATGAGCAAGCAAAATTTACAAAAATTAATTAATTTCAGTTCATTAAGATGTAAAAAACTAAGTAAATTAAGCATGTCTGATAAGCAAAAAATTAGATTATATTAATAAAATAAAATGAAATATGAAGTTATTGATTATAGACAAAGATTACATTTTAATTTTTATTATTTTTTAACCCATAATTTATTTAATCTTCACAACTAAAATTACAATTTGGATATATTTATTTATAAAAATGACATGCTGCATATTATATCTTAAAAGTATTATGATGAAAGCAAAATAAGATAAGCAAATACTTAAATTTAATTAAAGATAAATAAATTAAGAAAAATTTTCAATTTTTATTTGCTTTTCTCAAAACAGTTTAATATTTTCTAACATTATTTTTTTTGATACTCAATTTTTTTTTCTAGAAGAAATTTTATAATTTGTAGTTATGTTTGTTGTTTTTAATCTCTCTTCTTAACTAACTTCTCGTTTATAAGTTTTAAAACTTTAGTAATAGTAGAAATAGTTTTATTGTTATATTATTTACAAGCTGCTTTTGAATTCTATTATTTTCTGAAGTAGATGTATTTATAATTAAATATTTACTGAGTCAGGAGTTAGAATCTAGAAATAAGACCTTTCATCGCACAAAAAATAGAAAATGATTAAAGGTCTTAAGTTTACACTGAAAAAAATAAAATAAATAATATTTGAAAATATATGAAGATCTATTAGCAAAAGAGATATTTTTAATGTGATAGCCATTAATTTATAACTAATTCTAATAAATTACGAAATGATTATTACTTATATTTTTTGTTTTTAAGATAAATCAAAGTAGTAAAGTAATCAAAATTTCTAATGCGGGGAAAAAAAGAAGAAATACAAAGCCAGATATATATTACCAATCTTTTTTTGTTTTTTTTTGATTGATTAATAGATAGATAATCGGATAGATAGATAGGTGTATGATTTTATTTATCATTATATTTTAAATTTACCTAAAAACTTTTTGATATCGAATATTACACCTTTTATAATTTTAATACAAATAACCCAATTTTTTATCTTTGCATTATTACAGTAGAGTCATAAAACTTTTTTGTTTAATCGGCGTTTTAGCTGAATCAAGCTATTATATTTTTAAGCAATTATTATTAGGAATATTGTTATAAATTGAAATTTAAAAGAGTATTTTTAACCTATTTTTAAAAAAATAAATAAAATTAGGATATTCTGCAAATTATTTATTTATTTTGCTATGATATATGCTTAATCAGTGAGTTTTCTAGCTATATAGAAATTATTATTTTTTTTATTGACTAAACTAAATAAATTTTAATTATTGTTAGCAGGGAGTAATACAATAATTTTGAGCAGTGTAAAACATGAGTTAGAATAAGAAAAAAAAGTTTTAAAAAACTAATCATAAAAAACATTTTTAAATTTTGTAAACAGGTAAGTAAATTGAAATCGAATCTTTTAACATTATTAGCATCTAAAAAAAAATATTATGTGAGTGAATTTGATGTAAGGTAAGTTATAATTCAATCAAACTTCACAAAAATACAAATTTGTATATGAAAAAATATCTTTAATAACTTAAAATATTATCCACAAACATATAATTCAAAAGTGTAAGTAATCCTTGTTTAAAAGAAGACATTATTTAATAACTATATTGAAAAATAATAAAAATGATACTATTTTCTATATTATTTTGTCTTTTATTGGATTTTAATATCAACTTAAAAAGTATAATACAATTATTAATCTAAATTACCGTGAAAAGTGAAGAAATAAAAGCAAATCAAATTTGCTGATGGCAATCAGCATAACGTTTGCATTAAAAAAACTATTTGAACTTAATTTTGTTTAGTTTCTTTCTAAAGATACAAAGATTAGAAAAGGTATAAAATTAGATCACATTCATACTTTAAAAAACTTTGTTTAATTTTGATATTTCTTGTAACCTCGAAAAATATAAATTTTTTAATCACAATCTGAATATTTAATTGATTATCTAAAAATATTTATTTTTTTTTATGAATGATTTGTTGATTTGCGTGGTAGGTAGGTAGTATTCTATTAATTAGAAAATAAATTAATTATTACAAAATTACAATTATTATTTTCTAGAAATATGACTATTTCGATAGAAAATAATCTATATTATGCCAAAGCTAGCTTTACTAACTTTTTTAGATAGATGTAAAAAAAGTTAAGGATTACTGATTTATTATCATTTAATGAAAAGCATGAAGTTTTAACCCATATTTTTATTGATGTGTAATATAGAATTTCTAAGAATTTTAAAAGACTAAATTCTGAGAATATTCTTATATTAAAAAGAATTAATTTCGTTTATTTTATATATGTAAAATACTTAAGTGAATCAAAAGGGGAAAAGATTGTTTCTTATACTATTGTTTTACCTAATTTTCTTTTAATTATAATCAAAAACTAATAAGAAAGACCCAAAAATTGATATTAAAATTAATAAATTTAACTATGCTTTACCTTTTTTACAATATATTTTTTCTTGAGAAATAAGATAACATTTGTTTTAAATCAAATTAGAGCTGTTCACAATCATAAAATAAATTTGATTATTTTAATAAAGTATTCTTTTTTATTAAAACGTTATTTGTGATTGAATTTGATTTGCGCTGTGTAAATTTTGGTCTATTAAACAAAGTAAATTATTTAACATATAATTATTCACCTGATTTTTTGATGTCAATTAATGTAAAAGAATTCGAGTAATACTTATTTTGATCTTATCTCAAATATTAACCCTTATCTCGCAAACAAAGTAACTTGAGTTAAAAATAGAAATTTCAAAATTTTCAAATGTATTTGAGACAAATGTTACACTTTTTCCTAGCTCTATACAGGTCGTTAAAAAATTATAATACTAAGCTAACTATTTTTGTCCCCAATTCTACTCTTCCTTTTTGTTACTAAAAAATACACTTACTAAAATCTTTGCTAACATAGTTAGTCCAAAGAACTATTTAAAATACGAAAGGATATATTTGCTTCAAAAAAATGTGCTTGAATAATCAAAAAATTTAAATTTTTTAGTTATTGAGTTCTCTTACTTTTACTTGAATGATTTCTTTATTTCGATAAAATTATAAAATAGTTATAATTTAATTAATTTTTGCTCTATAGTAATTGTGTAGGTAGTCAATATATTATTTGAAAAAGGATATCAACAACAAGTATCTTGTAACAAACGTTAGAAAGAAGCCGAATTTTTTACTTAAAAAATTGTATTTACATTGCTATTTAGATTACAAAGTAAAAAAAAAATATCATGAAAAAAGTTTTATAAAGATTATTAATTTCTAATAAAAATGAAATAATAAATTAAACTGAAGCAAATTTAATATGAAACTCTTAATTTGTATTAACTCTAATTTGCATATAAAAGCTACTTTCCTAACTAAATCTTACAGTTATTATTTAGTTAATATTATTTTCATCTAATTTCTTTATTTTGTTTAAATGAAAAATAATTTAAATCAAAAAATCAATAAATAAAAAGACAAACTCATTAAGAAAAATTTGAAAAAAATTTATACTTACAAATTTTCAAGTACCTTTTTTTGGCCAAAAATATTTCTTATCAAACATAATATTAAGTGAAAAATACAGAGTCTATGAAAATTAGAGTTACAATTGAATTCAAGCTATACAAGATAAATAGAATAAGAAGCAAAAATATATATGATTTTGGAGTTAAAATTTTTTATGATTAATTTACATATAATACTAATAATATTTATACTATTGTTTTACGTATTTGGTTAATGTGTTTTTAATTACTATACAGATTTTTTAAAAGTAGTAAAGATAAAAGATTGTTATTTAAAAATAAATAAAAATTATTAATTGCCCGCCTTTCCTTTTAAAAGCAGCAGCTTTGTTTGTTTATTTGTTTATTTGTGCACTTTTAATTGTGAAAGCAGCCTTTAGAAAAAGTAAATTGGTTCGTTGATTAATTGATAGATAGATAGATAAAAAGATAATCTTAATTAATATTTAGTTGAGCCTTTTTTATATGTGATTTTTTATTTTTTTTTCGAATCAAAATTGATCGTAAAGTTATTGGTGTTAGTATTGATAGTTTTAATGTTAGAGTTAGTTTTAATCGTATTAATCATAGTTAGTATACTTTTAGTTGAAATAATTATACTGATAAAGCTGTTGTTATTACTCATTGTGATATGTTGGAGAGTTAGAATAAGAAGCAGATTAGCTGATTGAGCTAGGAGTAGATGAGCTGTATTAGTTATCAGATTAATGATCTAAATAAGAAGAATAAGATGAGTCTTATGGAGGATAATCAAAATTTACTTGATTACAGTTTTGAAGTGGGTAGCTTTGTTAAGATTATTAGAAATTTTATTTTGCTCTAATGTGGGGAGTATTTGTTTATTATTACTATATTTATTATTATATTTGATAATTGACAGGTGCGTTAATATAATTATTAGAAATGCAACGATTATTATCATATTATTAATACTACTACTATTATGACTGATGGTGTTGAATATTAGGATCACACTTGAATTGCATTTAGTTACTCCTTTATCTGTCTAAATTTTAGCTAGTATAATGATGTGCTTGAGAATCAAATTTAAGTTTATTTAATTCTTCATTATTGTATGCTTCAAATTAATAATTTGCATAGTTTTCCTGGTTACAGTTTAAATAGTAATCATTTTGATGAAATTCTGAGCTTAGGTTATTTTTAAATTACCCATATGTGTTGTAATAAGCTTGATTATAAGGAGTATACGTTTCTTCTCCAAAATATCCATTGCAGCTCTATTACCTTTCAATTAAGTAAGAACTTGAAGGTTATGCGAGTTAATCGAATTCCTTCACCTATTAAGGCTGGTTCGAATCTATTTAGTTTTGTAAGTGATGATTCGAAGTGTATTATTATGAACAGCTTATTTATTGTGGATAATTCTATTAAATTTAATTGTCATAGTATTATTAATGAAGAACACTTTCCTAGTTTTAATTTGCATAGGAGTTTATGTAATCATTTGATTATTATTTATTTTCAAAATTGACTTGATTATCACTATGTTAGGAATTCATCTTATTTGGCATTTCACTATTGAAAGTTGCTTAGATTAAGTTATTGTTAGCAATTTATGATTATTGCTATATTTATTATCCAGTAAATACTTAAATATCCTATTGATGATTTTTTTATTAATTCAATTCAACATTTTGACTATTCTATTCATAAGCTTACGTTTACTCATTTCCCAAATTTTAATTTAAAATTTCAGAAGAGCTTTTTATTAAGACAGTAGTGGAATTGCTCTACTTAAGCTCTATATCTGAATTACTGCGATCTTTCATAAGAATAATTGTCTCCTAAGTAAATCTCTTCTTAGAAATAGCAGGTTCTTCATCCTCTCCATGTTCACTTCCTGATTGCTATTCTACCTTAACTTGACTCTTTTTAGATTGTTGAACTCTCTTCGAATCTCTCTTATTGCCTATATTTATAAGTGAGCGAGGAGTTTTAGGTGAATTTATTGTGCTTTGTGTAAGCTATTCATCATTTGTTGCTATACTAGATAGAGATCCCTCTTTGCTTCTTGTTGCAGCAGCTGAGATTATTCCTGCTTCTTTTATTAAAGGAGAAGTAGACTCTTCGTCTTCTTCTTGTTTGCTAGAAATAATATAAGGAGACTTTCCTTTCTTATAAACGACTTCTTCTTTCTTCTTTTTTTGACGTTCACGAGCGATTAAGCGCTCATCAAAAACATGATACCAAAGTTCGTAAACGCCTTATACTTCTGGGTAGTATGTATGATGTAAAACCATCAGTGCGAATAAACGACGCCATTGCAAAGAGATCCACTCAGCAGATCCGTGTTTTATACTAGCGTCTAAACCAGTAGCACTAACAAGGTACATAAGAGACTAGCGATAATCATTCAAAGAATTGTTGATTTTATGCTCTTCAATAAATCCGCGCATTATTAAAAAACACTTAAGATTACCATCGACTTTACCTTCAGTTTCTTAGATTTAATTGTACTTCTCAAAAATTTCTTTTCTGACTTGACGGCCACTTTAGGTATCAAATCTCTTCTTTAAGCAAGGGAGAGTGGCATAATTTTCAAGGAAATAGTTATTCATGGAATTTTAGAAGTGTTTATTGAGATATTGACGTGAATGTACGACCTCATCCAACACGTACAAAAGATTATTCTTAATTTCATCAACAGTTGACTATAACATCTGCTATGAAAAGGATATCTTAGTAGGGATAAATAGATTTTTTTTTATTTTGTTTTCTTTAGATTTAAGTGCGTTAAAGATTCTAATAAATTAGGTTTTATGTTATTCTAAAATAGTAAACAAATTAATACTTTTCTTATTTTTTTTGTTTCAATAAAAAATGATTGAAATGTATTTTTTATTTAATTATTAATTACGAAATTTATCTTCTTACAATATATCTCTTTATGTTGTTTATCTGTTTGTATTACTGTAAATGTATTTGAGTTTTTTTATCAAAATATCTTATCTATCTATGTCTTAATATTTATTTATTTGTTTGATTGCTTGCTTGCTTTAGATTGATATAAGCTGAGGATAGAAATTTAGTTAATTAGGTTTGATTTTTGTTTTGTTTTCTTTCAATTAATTGTTTTTTTATTTGTTTTTTGTTTATTTGTTTGATCGATTTATTGATTGTTTTATTAATTCAGGATTACCCTGTGATTTCCAATATTTGCGATATAATTTTAATGTTTAGTATTATTTTTTTTTACTTAATAATTATTAATGTTATTTGTTTTGAATATATTTCAATTACAAAATTAGCGTCAAGATTATCAATCCTTTGAAAGGAATAAGAAGGGTAATCATTTAATTTATTTTGTAAGCGTAATCAAATAACAAATAAAATTTTGTGATTAAGTTAATGAGTTTTAAAACCCAGTACCGAATGAATATTTATTTGAAAGTAAAAATTTACTAAAATATACAAATTTACACTCTTCAGCAAAAAGCAGAATCATCTTAATATAAAACCAAAGAGTCAGTCTTCCTGATAAATTTCTTTAATATGGAAAAGATACAATCAATCTATTTTAGGTTATTAGATTTTACCAATAGAGTCTATTTCTAATGTTAATAAAATTAATTTAAATCAAAAATGAAAAAGAAAAATAAAAGTAATTAGAATGACAAGATAATATTTCTTTTAGTTTCCTATCTATCTTATTTTTAATTAAGTTTTATTTACATCTCAATATTCATCATATAAGCAAATATATAATTTTTACATCTACTTACCCCTTCCTCGATTAAGCGTCTAATAATATTTCTAACTTCTTTTTCAAATAAACAACCATCGAATTCTGAAGCTTATTAATTCACCGCTATTGTTTCATATTATCTCATAGTGCTTTAAATATTTTATAAAAAAATGTTAATTTTCATTAAAAAACTGCTGTTTTATCATTTTATGTGTATTTGTATTTTGCTACGAAGTTTAATTATTGAGCATTTCTATTCAATTAACTGATTTTTCAACTCCTGAGTAATTAAATAAACCTCCAACAAAACAAATATATATAGTTTTTTAACTTTTCCAAATCAACAACAAGATTGAATTTCTTGTCAATTTTTGAGAATTGAATTGCAAGGTATATTTTGTATAGTATCAACCTGAATTTTTGGCAAAAAGTGTTTTAAAATCTATATTGCTTAATATCATAAATTAATGATAAAATTAATTATCAGATGTATCTTTTATGTAAAAATATATATTATTGTATCAATGAGCAAATCACACTTAAAAAATTTAACACATTTTAAAAGTCTTTATTTAAGTTATTACCATATTTATATTTCGATCTTAATAATTTCAATTAAAAACAAAATTAGTGTTTTTTGGTAAAATTTCATTTAAATTTATTTATTTTTTAAGAAAATTAGCTTCTATGCTTTTCACAATATAGAACAGAATAATAAAAGTTAATCATTAAAGGGAAATAGATCAATTTTAATTAATACTTAATCTCCTTCGTAATTCATCTTATTTCAGAAATTTTAAACGTGAGCAATTACATTCCGAGTGAAGAAAATTAAAAATTTACATTAAAATTTTCAATTTTTTTTGTTAAAACACAATCAGTGACTTTATTATAACAATAGGTTCATTTTTTATTAACATTTTTTTACCATAAGCTCTAAATGTTAACGAAAATGTGTTTTTTAAGGTGAATAATTAAATATTAACCTCAATTAGTTATATTTTAGACTTGCTCGATTTTTATATAATTTTATATTTAATATGGATTAAAAATCTTGTTGCTGGGTTTAAATACATTACAAAAACCTCTGTTTTCTAAGAAATGCTTTCACATATTTTGTTAAAGTTTTTTTATTACTTTTTTGGACGTTTTTTGAAATATGTATGTATGGATGAAAAGTAATTAATTGTTGAGTAAGTTTGACTAATACCCATAAAAAAGCTTACAATTAAATTATGGAGTTTTGATGGCCTTTATCCCTTCATTTCATAAATATAGCTAGTGATATAAATTATTTAGCAAATAATTCATGAATTAAGCTTATAATATCAAAAATAAAAATAATGCTGCCCCATGTTTTGATTGTAAATTAGTTTACAGTTTATTGATTTCTTTAGATAGATAATAAAAATAAAAAGCAATACAAAAAGGGAAACAATCTTTTACTTATTTATTTTAATATAATAAATTCTTGTAAACAATAATTCAAATTTTTTTATAAGTTTATTTAAATTCTTACTTTTATTTTTTGAAATAAAAATCATAGGTTTTTCTTATCTATTCAATAATACCAGATAGACCTCTTCTTTTATTATCTTAAAAATTATTTAAATATATTGTTTGAAATTTTCTTTTAAATTAGTTATTCATTTAATTCACATCGAAAATAATTTTTAAAGTATTCTATACATAGTAATTGTGCGTTCATATTAGATTACATAATTGAGATTACTGCTAGCGCTATTTATATTCATGGATTATTGATCTAAGCATCAGTTTCACGTCTTTTTTTTTTACTGATTGTGATTTTAAATTTAAATTTTTTAAAAAATGATCTTTCATGAAGGTGAATTTTAATTCTGAAAAGTTAATTGTTTCACTGGATCAAACTATTTATAGATTATTTTATACAGTTTTTTTTGCATACTATATAGTTTAAAATGGCTTTTTATTTAAGGCACTTTCAAAAAAAAAACTATTTGTCTATGATCATTTTAGTTTAATCGATAAATAATTGTAAATGTAAATTTTTCAAAAAAATAATGGTCATTTTTAGATAAAACAACCCTAGACTATTCAAAAATGAAAGAAAAAGCATAAAAAGACAAAATTTAGCAGTCACCCATTCAGTTTATTGGAGTTAAATAACTGAATTTAAATAAATAACTAACAAAATGTTATCATTAATTTTGTAAAATGAATAAAGTAAATTTTATTATCAAATGTAACATAAGACACCTATAAAATAATAAGACTTTCATTTAAAAGTATATTTAAAAATGTATAAAACGCTTTAATACAATTATTATGTAGTTTTCTAAAAGATCAGGAGAAGTTTTCCCCTAGAATAATATTAATACATGAAAGATTAAATAGATAGATTAAGAATTTGATTGGTTCAATTTGAAAACTGAATTTAATTAATTATTTTTATTTTCTCTATTGTTATTGTTGTTGACGAAGAGAATATCGCACTTAAATTTTAACAAATAGTTTATTTTATTTGATTGTTTTTTCACAACTAATTTCTCTCTTACACTAGCAAAGGAAATTATTTAAAAATCTTCTAATACCATACCAAATCATTTTCTTCCCTCTTCTTTTCAAGAGTAATCCATAAATAAAGTGTAAATTGTAAAGATAGTTATAAATACAAAAAATGATGAAAATTTAATACTAAATATGCATATAAATTCATGTCTTTTAAAAGTTTATGTGTTGACCTAACTGTAAAAAAAGACCTTTTCTAGCCTTAATTAATAAGTAAATAGAATTATTTTAATAGTGACATTTATAATCTAATTCTTATTTAAATTTATTTGCTTTTTTATTAATCTAAAATTATGTAATGAAAAGATTAAGAAAATTTCTTTTGAATTTTGATTTCTAAAATTTTATTTAATTATTTAAAAATGCAGTAATAACTAAAATTTTATCTTTTCCATTTGAAAATTTTTCTTTTTTGATAATTTATTTAAATTTTTACTCATAAAAAATAAAATATACTTCCTAATCGAAAATAAAAATAATTATTTATTTAGAATTTAGCTATAAAGAGCAGTATTACTTTTTTATGGGATATGAGCTAAGCTCAAATTGATAATAATTACTCATTTGATTGGTGTCAAAAATGTTCTAAAAAGTATTTTAGAATAAAAAAGATTATCATTTGGGAGAATTTAACAATATAGAATTATTTAAATATACAAATAAAATTGTAAATCAATAAATTTTTTGATAAGACAATTGAATTTATTTTTCATAAATGTGCCAACCACCTGTAGTTGAAGAAAGAAAATAAGTTTTATGTCTTAAATTTTATAAATAATCATTCATAAAAACCAAAAAAATGCAATAAATAATATTTTAGTATATTTTTTAGTATTCTTGATAATACTATTAAATATGAACAAACATATTATTCAGTTTAATTTTTATTAAAATTAAAAAAACAGTTTCATATTAAAAACTGTTTTGATAAGAAAATTTTTAAATATTTTCAAAAAAAATTAAAGATTATTTAAATATTTTTTAATTTGTTTTTAAGATCTAATAACTTTAATATTTAAAAAATTCCTACTCAATTTCAATATTTGACTAACTGTTAATTAAAATGATAATTTATATTATCCAATTATTTTAAATGCTATTTAAAAAATAAAATATTTTTTTTAGCATAAAATCTAAATTAAGATTTGATAACATTGAATTTAAGTTTATTTTAAGAAAAGTCTTACTTTCAGTTTTTAAATTTAAATTATATTTAAATGTATGTTATAGAAAAGAAAAAAAACAGTATAATTTATGAATAAATTAATCATAAAATTAACAAAAGTAAAAAGAATTAAATAAAACATATTGCAAATATTTTCAAAAATTATTTATTTCCTGCTCTATATTAATTAAATTTAATTTATTTTTTATTTTGTAATATATTAACAAATTTATTTTTTGACTCCATTTTTGAAGCCGAAAAACAATTTATATTTACTTTATATTTATACGCTTTGCACAGTTTGCAAAATATAGGTTATTTTTCTAAAGCTCTAAGCTTTTTAAATAATTAAATTCACTATTAATAACTAATTATATCTTTTTATATATTGAATTTTGTATAGCTACAAATATTTTTTATTAAAAACAATTAAGGCTTTAAATTAAATTATAAGATTTAAATAAAATTGTCCAAAGTATTTTGTTTTGTTAAAAATTATGCCTCATCTGTAATCAAAATTAAATTTATGTTTTTTTAATGAATATATACAATTTTAATTTCAATAAAAAACAAAATTTCCGAAGAACTATAAATTTATTTGAAATTTAATTAATATTAAATTTAAACGAGGTTTGAGCTTGTTAAGTTTTTAAAATTAATATATTATTAGTTGTAGATTCTAATAAATGAAATTTTCTTCTTTTAATTATTCTAAATTTAAAGTTTTTTAATATCACATAAAAAGTTAACAAGCCGTTTTTTGTTTGTTATAAATCATAAAAATTTTTTACTAATTATTTTGAAAAATAATTCATTCTAATATTAATTTTAAATAGTAGTAAATTTTGGAGTTACATGCATTAATTATTCAAAAATCAATCTATACAGGGCTTTCAAAAACAAAAAAAGGTAGTTAATGCTCACATTTTATTCAGGAGTATGAAATTCAAAAGTAAATATCTTATTAAGTAAAAAATATAATATATTTTAATATGATATGGTTGTGAAATTTAATTTAATGTTTAAATGTCTGGTTTAGAATGGCTTTATTCATTAAGGATTTAATTCAGAGACTAGATAACACTAATGAAAGCGCATTAGATAAAATCAGGATATAGTAAACTGTCAACCTTTTCTATAAAAGCTTTGGAGCTTATTTTATTGAAGCCACATTCCCGAATGTATAGAATTATGCTTATAACTAAACCTTAAGACTTCTGTCTTCAAGTCTTTACAGCTATAAACTCTATGGTAACATAGTAAATATGTATTCTTAATACTAAATATATTGCCTCGAGTACGAGTCTTAGACTCTAAAAGATATCATAAATAAAATACATCTATGATTCTAGTTGGTAATCTGTAAAACTTTTTACCCTCATGAAGTGCAGTAATATTTTCCTTAAATAAATATTTGTTAACCTTCAAATTATCCTAATATTGGCTTGTACCTTTCTTAACAATTGTCTGCTTGAATAAAATTTTCTCCTTTTTAGGCTATAACTCATATTGACTCTAACCTAGGGACATAAGTAATTTCAAAGTATATCTGACTATTATAGATACATAAAAATAAATAGAATATTGAAACATGTAAACGGTATCATATGTTTCTAATTCGTATGGGAATTAATTTCTTGCGATATTTTGATCAATCTTTTATATTTATTCACTTTTTAAAAATTATTACATCAGTTTATCTAAATTTTAGCTAGAGCCCTCATTTTTATTTTTTTAAGTGTTATTTTTGATACATTAAATTAAACTTCAAATTACATTCTATATAATGTACATTTAATCTACTATTTCTAGTCGTTTCATCAAGACATGCTTCAATGATCATCTTTTTTAAATGAAAAAATTATTTGATTATTTATTAATTTTTTTATTAAATTAAAATTTAATAATATATTTGACCAAGGATTCCAAAAAAATAATTTATTTAGCAGAATTTACCATCTGCTGTTTAATAAAATATTAATAAAAATGATCTTGAATTATAGGTAAGTTATGACCAAATACACTTTAAAAACTAATAATTATGAAGAATTAAACAGAAATTCAATAGTTTTTTGAATGAGTTAAATAAGATTCTACTATAACATAAATTTAATTTATCTATTTTATTTATAAACCCTAACCTATCTATAGGAAGATGAAGGTTCTTAACATATAAGCTCCCATTAGAATGATATCACTTATTGATACATTAATGAATTATTCAACCATTACTCTTAAGGTCTTTAAAATTTAAAGAAAACTGATCAAAAACTTGATATAAGCTTGTCCCAATCTCGTAATGAACCCACCCAACATTCTTAGCACTTTATTCAATGTTTACCTATAGCCTTAAAATTTTAGTAGGATTAGTATACCTAAGAGCATCTTTACTAAGATAAAGGCCATTCAAGACCTTATCTAAGACTATAACAATAAGGGTATTTTGCAGATTTTTACCCTAACAGTCCATGTGGTAAGGTTTGGTTCCAAGCCTGATTCCAATTAAAAACTATTTCTTTATGTTAATACCCTTTAATATGCCCAATATTAAATCTTTAATTAACTCAACCCATAAGGTTAATTAATTAAGAATTAATCTCGAACATATTTTCCACCTACATATCTGAACTTTAATCTCTTTCCCTATTTTCTCATGTATAACGTAATACATTAAGAGGAGAGACATACCCTAATCAGTCAACTCTTATTATATTGGTACCCATCTTTGACCTTACCCTTTATACAAGCCATATAAGGTAATCCAACCTTGTCCTTTGAAAGAAGAAAGAACTTTTAATATGACCCTTTCCTATTTGTTAAATAAATCCCTCAATTAGCCTTTTTGTATTAGTTAATATAAATATATATTGCCTTCTTTCTAAGGGAAGTTCATGAATTGACCCTAAACTATAAGTTTTTGTTTACTTATAACTCTCTTATTATAATGAACAAGATAAGAACTCACTAAAAGCTTTTAAACAGTCTAAAGCTGATGAATAATATCCTCTCTTTAATTCTTCTCATCTCTATCTTTCATTATTTTATTAAGGTAATCTTGATTATTTTTTCATGCTAGAAGTCCTAAAGACAAACTTCACGTGATGATCTTGCTTACAATTAGTTCCTCTTTCTTATATTAAATAAGTAAGTTAATTGAATGTTTAAATTTAGTTATTTTATTATTTTAATCTTCACTCATATCTTATCAAACTTCAACTTAAATGTCAATTTACAAGCTCAATTGTAGGCTGTTATCTCTTCAATATTAACCCTTTTTTAGATACCAACTACTTGATACTAAAAAATCTTAATGCACTCTTCTTATACCAAGCTATTAGAGTTAACTTCTAAATTAAATCAACTTTGGAGAAAATTAATCTCAATTAGCATTGAATTTCTAACTCTTAATTGATTCAGTTGAACATAATCAGTTGAATTGCATTTTCATTAGAGAAAATGGATGATATAATATCAAGAATAATATTTCAACATATACTTAATAAAATACAAAAATTAAATAATATTTTATTAACATCATTAATATATGTAGTGATTGCGTAGCTATATATTTTTTGTTTTAACTAATAACAATAATCTATTTTATAGCTGAAAAGGAATTAATTTCAAATGAATTAGTATCCTTAAAAATTATTTCAAGGAAGAAATATATTTTTTATGAAATTTATTTTCAAGTTTAGCCCAAATTAGTTTGAAAATGCACTCTTTTTTGATAAAACTCTCAAAATAACTGCTCTCATTGCCTTTTAACATGATGACCCGAGATAAAATTACTATAAATGTAAAAAAGTAATTTTTAATAGTGATGGAAATAAATTATAGAAAATTATTATTGATTTAATTAATTATTTTATTAAAATTTAAAATATGAAAATCCATTAATTTATTTTTATCATTTTTTAATTTTTTGATCCTTAAATTCTATTTTATTTGAAAAATCTATTCACATCACTGTTTTCTGAAGCTTAAATTTTAATGCTTAGTAATATAAAGTTTACTATTAAAAATAATTTCTATTAAGTATTAAACTAGTTGAATAAAAAGGTTAAATCAAAAATTTAGTAAGTTTTATCTACAAGATTAAAATTTGAGGTAAAATATATTTAAAGTTTTTACTTTTTAATAATTTTTTATGATGTTTCTATTAAATGATTCTAAATAAATAATATAAAAATAAAAATTGCTTAATATAAAATATACATTTTTTATTATTATTTTTGTGTGATTAACATTTGTTTAAATAATAATCTAAAATAAATAAATAAATTTATAGTTTATTGAATGCTAATAAATTTTTATGGAACAAGAAAAAAACTAAAATTTAAAATAGAGAAAGATACTAATATATTTTTCTATTGTATTTTTTCATATTTTTA
This sequence comes from Tetrahymena thermophila SB210, assembly GCF_000189635.1. Lineage (NCBI taxonomy): Eukaryota > Ciliophora > Oligohymenophorea > Hymenostomatida > Tetrahymenidae > Tetrahymena > Tetrahymena thermophila. The sequence continues at coordinate 356,984 of NW_002476317.1, read as the reverse complement.
TGTGTTTAAATATTAATTTATACTTTATTCATTAGCTTTCTAAAATAAATATTTTTTTTATTTGATTGCAGACTTAAATTAATAGTAATAAATAATTACAAAAGAATATCAATAATTTATTATTTTTTGCTAAGTTTTAAAAATTAAATGCTTATTTTCATTACTATTTTACAAATTTTAAAAAATCAATTTACTTTTAGATTATATTTGTGAGGCTATTTTTCTTTTTCTAAAAGTAATTTATAGTTTTTCAACAAAACTGAACATCTTAAAAATTATATCTAAAATAAATGTTATTAATATTAATTTATTCAAAATTATAAATATATATTATAAATAGCCAATTAATTGCTATTATTTTACCATTAAATTTAATTATTTTTTTTAATGCATTTTCTTTTTTCAATAAATTTTTTCTTGTGATAAATTAAGTAATAATCTAAATAACTTTTTAATTTACTTGAAATTAATTTTAATATAGTTTTTAATAATTATAAAAATTAATATTATTAAATCATTTCATTAAACCATAAATGATAAACTTTTTATCAAATCTGATTTTTAAATTAAATTTTTTCACAATTAGAAACTTATTGTTTCTTTCTCAAAAATATGGTTTTAAATATTTATATTTATACTTTATGATAATTAGTAGTATATAAACATACAATTATATTAACATCAACATAAATAAAAATAATGATTTATTATTTTTTAAAAAAACTAGCGTGATTTTCTATAATATTTACTATTATTTCATCTTTTTTTTTTTTTGATAAAATAAATAAGATATCTTTTTTTAACAAAAGAAAATATTTTATTTGAGTGTTTTTATTACAGCCAATAAAAATTAAAAATTAAATGGAATACCAAAATTATTTTAGAAGAAATTAGACTTCTTCTATATTCTTATATCAACCTTTTAATTTTTCAATTTTAATATATTTCTAAATTAACAAGAATGATTTATGGTACTGAAAAATTTAGTTACTTTTGTTACAGAATGTATAAAATTTTTATTGAAAATCTAACTTTATTTTATTTAAGTAAACTACTGAATAATTTTCATATAAATTTTAGCAATAATAAAAGGAAAGTATAACAATATTAGAAGAAAAATAAATAAATAAATAAATAAATAATTAATCTGAAAAGGCCTAAGTTAAAATTAGATTAACTGCTTTTTTTTATAAATGAAGGTGGATGTAATAATTTATAAGTATAAAACAATCAGTAATAAAGAATATAATATAATTGATTATAGAATCTAAGAAATAAAAAGGATAAAAACATACTAGGAAATATATATTTAAACTTTTATAAATTAAATAAGTAGTTGTGATTATTTAGTATTATTATATTTAATATATGTTTAAATTGTTATTATAATTGTTATTAATTTTAAATAATTTTTATTTTTTAATATTAAAATTTTTATTAATTATAAAGACATTTGCATTAAAACTATTATAATTAATTACTATAGATTTATTTTTTAGTTCAAATTGCTTTGTATTCATGCTTGCAATTAGAAATAGTATTTATGTTTTAATTTACAGATTTATTAATTATTAAAATATTCCACATAAATTTAAATTTTTGAAGGGTATGTAAGCAACTCTTTGTGCTAATATTTCAAAATTTTTAGATATTTACGAAAGCGGCTGTAGTAGGAGCACAGTTAGGCTATATCATGCTGATGTAATTAATTGGAACATGAACAATAGGAATATTATTTACATTGATTAATGGAATTACTTATTGACTGGATGATATTTGATTAGGGTGGATAAATTAATTAATTTATTAATGTGGAAGGAATTATTAAAACATCACTTGAAGTGGCTATTAAGAATAATGAAGTGCTGCTGTTGGTTAAGGATTTATAATACTACCTACTTAGTACTAAAAGCTATTAACAGGAATAGTGCTAAATGTAATCTGTGGTGCTTAACTAATTGGACTTTAGAGGATATTTTGACTGTGATCACAAGTACTCTACTCATTTTATTTTTCTTGTAAGCAATTACTTGAATCATAATCTTCGTTTTTGATAAATTATTTGGATGGAATATCTTAATTAGTTGTGTTTTAGGAATCTTGTAAGTTGTTTGGTGATATTATTGAAATAACAGCTTTTGGGGAGAGAGAATTATTAGTTTCTTATTTCACTTGATTCGATTCTTTTTTGATTACGATTTTTTCTTCGCTAGTATTTGAATCAATGATTTGTTTAGCTTATGTTTTTAAAAGAATATTTATTAACAAACGCAAATTCAAAGATAGAAATTTATATTTAGTGAGAGAGTAGAATCTTTCAATCTTAATAAAATTGAGGATGAAAAAGAGTCAAATAGCAAAAATTTCAAAGAAAAAGTTGATGAAATTTAGCTTTTATTTTATTAACCACTAATAAATTTATTAATTTTACTCAAAATATTATGACTGTTGATACTGAGAAGAAAAAAATATAAATTTATAGATTTATTTGTTTGCATTTTAATATACGATTAAAGATAAATTAAATCTATTACTGATGTTAGAAAGACTAATATTTATTGAGCAATTATAATTTATGACAAAAAAATTTACCTTATTATTGATTGCTAAATGGAACTTTTTTATTGTATTTTGAAAAAGCTGACTGAGCCTGCTGTGGGAAATAGTCTTTAGATAGTGTATTGGTTTATACTTTTTTAGATTGTTTAAAATTTTATGAGCTTAAATGTATATCATTGTCTTCTTTTATAATGGATTATTAGCAAATAACTTAAATGTTTCTATAATCTTTTGAATCTTTTTATTAGCAAGCACTCTTCATAGCTTGTGGATTATTATTGTTTTGTATTAGTTATATGCTAACCATGCTGTTTAATGAATTATTGCTACTATCTGCAGCTTTTAAAGGCAAGTCTGAATCCTATTTAAGCTTTTTGTATGGCTTTTTTTCTATAACTTAACTATCAGAAATATTCTATGTTTCTATTATATTAATTAAAAGAAAATATTAAATTAGATCGAAAATAAAGTGAATTAATGTTGTCAGAAAATTAAGCTGTAGATCTTTTAATCTAGTTTGTGGAATTTATTTTGAAATTTGTTAGAAAAAGTGATTGATCGCTTATTTAAAAATCTAATAAGAGTATAGATAGGGTTTTATTTATTTATTTACATATTTTTATTTGATAGTACTATAATTCTTTTTTGCTTTATAGACAGAATTTACTCTATCTAGTCAATCAATCAATAAATTAATATTAGATTTATAATTAAATATACCATATTCCTTTCTGAAGCTTTACTCCTTCTTTGCACGCTTCATATCATTGTTTTCTCCCATACTTGAATTATCTAATTCGCCTAAAGCTTGCTAAGTTTTTTAGTTGATTAGTGTTATCCTGTATTTCGTTTGCTTTAGCATTTACTCTGACTCTTTTTATTCTTTATTCTCCTGTTAGGTTCCATTTTCCTAATCCTGAGAACGGAGTTTCTGGGATTTAAATAATTTTAATTTCTTTTATTAAGCCTGTGATATTTCATCGTTTTTTGGAACAACCAAAGGCTAAGAAGAATAAAAATCGCTATTAGATACATAAGGCAAACCTTAGTACTTGTATGGGCGATTATTTTCAGGCTTCTTTTTTTTCTATGTTGATGCATCTACAATTCTATTTTGAAATATGTCAAACCATATTTAGTAGATAGCTTCGATTTTAGGGTAATAAGAATGATGCAAAACAAATAACGCGATCAGCTTTTTCCACTGCAACTATACCCACTTATTAATTTTATCTGAGTCATTATTATAAAATATGAAAGGCGAAATCCACTCTTAAGAATGGTCAATAGAAATTTCAGACTCTGAATAAGATGGAGTTTCTTCATTAAGTATTTTTAGCATAGCTTCCCTGTAAATTTCTAAAGTTCCATTGGCTACATGCTCCTCAAGAAAGCCTAGCAATAAAATATAATATTTTTTAAGACTTGAATGTTAATCTGTTGCGAAATTTAGATTTAAACTATTAAATTGACTTGCAAAAGAGTATTTTTCTTAAATCAAATTTTTTATTTAGCGGCCACTGTATATTTCAAACTTTTTTTTAAGGTCAAGGACACAGTAATTTTCTAAGAAGTAATTGTTTAATGAGTTCTATATGTGTTTGTTGATGTATTACCTCTTTTCCTTTTAAATATCATCGATAGCAAATTTTATATTTAATTCTAATCTATCTAATAATTACACAGGTATTTTAGACATTTGAATTTATTTTTATTTATTTATACTTTTTATTAGAAAATATTGTTTGCTTTGTTTGTATTAATTATAAATAAATATGGTCTCCTTATTGATTAAGTAACAACTTTTAAAAAACAAATTTCACGATTTCAAGATTTAATATAATTTTATTAGTTTTAAATAAGGTAAGATGTAAAACGAAGGAGGTATTTTTCGAAAAAGAAATCTTGAATCTAAGAATATTTAACACTGAAAGTTTTGTTTTATGTGTGAGATTTTCAGCTTTAGTTATAGGAAAGAGCTTGTTTATTTGTTTATTTTATGATTTAATTAATTATTTTTCTTTCTTTCTTATTTTTAAAAATATTAAAGATTCTTTTTTTGATTTAATGATTATTCTAAGCTCTTTTACTTTTGTTACTTCCTTAATTTCCTTAAATAATATAATTATAGGAATTCAGAAAAAGATTACGATGATAATGAATGAATGAATCAAAGATTTTTTAATTTATATGTTAATATCTTATAACTATTACTTAAACCGAAAATGCCTTTTGGCTATTATATTTGATATACTTGATTTCAATTAATATTTTAATCTATTTATTTATTAATCTATAAATTGATAATACTCAAAATTTTTATTTTATCAACCATGATTTTCTTTTATTTTACTATAAGAATTATTTATTCATTTTGGATGACTTTTACATTTCCTTAAAACAATCTTTCTATTTACTTATACCTAATCAAATAACATTACCTAAATTTTTAATTAAATTTTTCTATAGGAACAACTTCTTCTTTTAATTTTGTTTATTACATTAGTTTTTTTTAATATTAAGCAACTCAATTTATTAGATTGACTCTATATAAAAGTTTGTTCTTTCAAAGATTTCTATAATTCTTTTCTTCTCTTCTAAACTAAACACTAATTTCTTTTCAAAAATTTCTTATTATTTAAATTACAGTCTCAAAACCAAACTACTTAGTGATAAATAATTAAAAAACACAAATAGCTATTAAAGTATTCTATTTTGCTTAGCAATAAGCGTTGTTACATTCCCTAAAATCATAAAAATAAAATTATATTCTTTGAATTTCGACCTGGAAATAGGTCTGAAATGGAGCATATTAAGTAAATTATCTTTTTTTTCAACTAAAAAATGACTTCGCTAAAATAAATTATTAGTTTATAAACTAGCCAACCATTCATTTATCAAAATAAATTTTGCTTTTAAAAAAATATTTAAATGATTAAATTTAATATTATTGCAATAAATTTAAAGTTGTAAGATTGCTTATTAAAATGTGTAAATGTGCTTGAATCAATCATCAAACCATATTCAAAATAAAATAAAATGATGTTTTTAATAACTTTTTTATCTAATACTAGCTATTAAATCTTTTGAAAAGGATCTTAAATACTATTTTTTAAACTTTTTAATAGAAATCAAGTGTATATTTTTGAATATAAATAAATGCGCTCTTGTTAATGATGTTAACATTTAGTTAGATAATTAGTTGATATATTCTTCATTTAAGTTACACCAATGAATTTTTTAATGATTAGATAAAAATTACATATAAAAATTTACTACCCAGCCAACCTTGTTTAATTTATTTTCCCAAACAAATAAATAGAAAGATTTAATCATAAACAGATAGCACATAACTTACCAAATTAAGAAATTTAAATTTTAATTATTTTCAATCAAAAAAAAATAGATTGATTAAATCAGAAGACAATATGTATTTAAATTTTTGCTCTTAATTTAAGACGAATTTCCACTCACGCAATTATTGCTAATTAGTATTTAAATTTATTAAAATTATTTATTTCTATTTTAATTTTATTTTAAATAATTTATTTTAATAAAATGCAAATTTAATTTAAAATTAAAAATTAATTGATTTTAATACTATAATCTATTATATTTAAATATTTCTAGAAAAGCTTAAATTAAAAAGTATATTTATTCTTTCATATGCCACTAATTTATCATCTGTAGAAATCAGCTTCAGCTTTATTAAGAAATTTTTAGATTCTTCTACTAAATCTTTGCATTTAAATTATTTTAGATATCACTAAATTAAAGAAATATATAGCTTAGCAAAATGAATAAAATTCATTTTTATTATACTAGCATGCATTCAATTAAAAATTTAGCTAAATCAACTTAGTTATAGCTTAGGTATAAGCCTACTCTTTAGCCATTTAGCTCTAGGAGCTTTACCTTCAATCCACTATTTGCATTTTCAAAAATTGATATGATTGGAAGTGAAAATCTAAATAAGTCATCTAAAATTGAAGGAAATATTTCAAGATAAGTATAAAACGCCTATTCAATGAAAAATCTTTTAGAAATTTATTTATAAATTTAAGATTAAATCACTCCATTCAACTTTTATTTCATTGCGAGAGAAATGTAAACAAGGTTTTATTCAGAAGATCCTAAAACGTTATAAAAGAATCATATTTTCTAGAAGTTAATTTAATATATTGAGAGTAATATAGAAAAAATGCCTCCTTACACGCAGGTTGAGGTTTTAACTTTGATTAGAAAATGTTATTAAAATGGTAATTCAATTTATTTTTATTTTATAAAGGTTCAAATTTATTTGTATAATTAACAAGTTAGCTCATTGAATTTTTTTATTTTTGTTATTAAAATACACTAAATCATTCTTTATATTATTAATAGGACACTTAAATGAAAACTTAACCAAGAAACTAGCAAAATAAATTGATTAGCTTTTGTAACAAAGCTGTGAAAGAAAAAATAACAATATCAATCCCAAATTAATAAGTTAGGCTCATTTGGACTTAGTGAATCTTGATATTTGTTAAGAATATTGGATAGAGCAGTTAAAAATTAAATTACATGACCCAAACTAGTTACCTTATTTTACTAACTAAACAATTTACAACATATTTAAGTCAACTGAGCAGTTTTGTAAAAAAAAGCACTCTGACTTTTTCTACCAACTTTCAGTAAAAAGTATCCCGTTGATTGAATAATTTGATTTAGATAGATTATGTAATATATTCATGCTTATTGCATAATTACAGTTGTAATTTAACACCAGCCACTTCAGAAATCCATAAGCACTCTAAGTAATAAAAGATGAAATTATGAAAAAAATAGATTAAAATTTTACAATTAGAAATGGAATGTACATTATCTAGGCCTACACAAAGTAATTTCTCTTGACTTAAAGCATATTTTATCTTAAATTATTAAATAAATAGGGCTCCTCACACTTTAGACAATTTGCTCCTTCAAAATGTACTTAAGTAAATGACAATATATCTATAAAACTAATAAATGAATACAAGATAAATAATGTAATTTTTAAACTATACCTCCTAGCTGAGAGAAGGATTTAAACTATCAAAAACACAAATCCAATAAGCTTATAATTTGTAAAATATATTTTGAATTTATATAAATAATAAATATTCAATCACAATACTTTTATTAAAAGAATCATAAAATAGCTCAGGTTGAAAAAAGATATCACCCCAAGCTTATGTTTAGAAGTTCTCACTTTTATGTTCGACGTGGATCATAATGACGACTAAATACTTGAGCTTATTGACAACATTCTAAGAAATTAAAAATAATTAGGATTTACCATGTTAACTAAAATTTTGTAATACATGCTCAAGTTAAAGTACGACTGCTCATATTTAAGAAAATAGCTTTCTGGAACTTTTAACATAGATGTCGATTAGAACTTTTAGAAAAACCTTGAATTAATTTTTATATTCAACTACGAAATTAAGAGTAACCCAAATGACCATTTATAGTATAAAGCTTCTGTTGAGAAATTAACATAAAATATTTGCAATCAAATTAAAAATTATGAATCAGTCGCCTTATTTTTATATTACTTAGATACTTATGGTAAATATTTCCCTTCTTCATTATATTTGATTGTTTAAATCTTTTCTAATTAATATAGGTAAAAATTATGTAGCTCAAAAATCAGAGCCATTTAGGATAATTAATAAGCAATTTTATGAGGTTTACAGTCAAATTTATGATTAGCTCAATAATAACTAGAAGTCTTATAGTTTACTTAATGTTTGCAACTGGAATATCTTTGATGATCAGTGGTAAAATTTTATCATGAGTAAAGCTTAAGATTTAAACGACAAAGAGTTATTATCATGGATTATCAGTAAATATATTTAAGACCAAAACAAAATATACTTGAAGCTTGATCTTATTTTGAAAATGTGCTACTATAGTAAATTTGACAAAAACGAGTTATTTTAGTTAAAAGTTAAAGCAATACTAAACACTCCTTACCTTAGTATTATCAACAAGAAAGGTACTCCTCATCCTTTACTTCAGAAAGTATTTGAATAAATAGATTTAAAAGCTCTCAATATAAAGGAGCAAAAAGTTAGTTTCTCTATGCTCATTAAATCACAAAGAGTATTCGAACTCTCTAAGGTAGCAAATTGTTTACTTTTTCTAACAATTTTTTACCATTATCATTAATTTTGATTGCTTTTATTAATAAGAATCTGATTAACAAAATTATTTTACCAGATTGAAAAATATATTTAGCTTAATATATTAAAACAAAATATTGGCAGATATATTTTATTGAATATTTTTTTGTATTTTAAAAACTTTAAAAAATTTTATTTATAACATTTTAATAATTTAAAAATTTAAAAAGATACCTTCTTGCTTTTTTGTGGAAGCCATTATGAAACTATTGGAGTAAACTACTACAGAAGATATTTTAGCAGACAAATAATTCTAACTTACTGAAGTTTCTCAATTCTTAATTTAATATGACACAGAACTAAGTGAGCTAGGTTAATTAAATGAATTGAATAAAAAGATAATTAGCATAAAGTAATTACTTGATCAATAATTTGAAGAATCCAATTAAAACTTTGGATTGGTATATTTACTGAAATATTTAGAGACTACTGCTTGGATTTATGAAAAATAAATTATGACAATCTAAAAAGATGAAATATAATTTTTATCTCAAAAACTCTTAGAGAAGTTATAAAATATTTAACTATAGAATTAAACAAATTAAACGTTAAGTTCTATCTTACTCTTGGCTATTTTACAAACAAAATAAATTATAAATTTAGATATCCTAAATTAACAATTTTTACTTGATTTATTCACTAAGTCTCTTAACTCACTAAGTGTTTAAGGTTTCGTCAGCTACTTGGAAGGGATGAAGATGCTGCGTTTCTTCAAATAATAATAAATTTAAAACAATTTAAATGATGGAAACCAACCTAATGAAGAAATGGAAGAGAGTGATAAAAAATCACTTCTAAATAAGTATTTTAGGTAAATTGAATACTTTTACATCTCCAAAGATGCTGGAAAATTACCTTATGTGGTCACAGAGTTTATGATTTTCTTTTCAACTTTTAAGAAATTTTATAGCTAACCCCAAGTATATAACAAACTTTTACAAGATATTCTCAACCTTTTTAATCGTTTTAAGATTTCAAATTTATAAGAAATACTTAAGCATATTGCTAATGTTAAATTGCATCATCCTTAAGTTTTATCGCTTATTTATTAGCATTTTGATCAGAATATGCTTCACTACCGTTCCTCTTTCTAAGATATGCTTTGGAACTTTGCTTTATTAGGATATGTTCATTAAAACAAAGATTCTATTCTATTAGATAAATCCTAAGCCTATTCTTCATCATCAGACGAAGAGTTTAATGATGATAAAGGATAATATATTTCAGTTATAGATAAATGCTTTAAGTTGTATGGTCATTATAAAATTTATTATCAATATAAAATGATTTGGGTTATGATATTTTATGATTTGTAGAATTAAAACAAAGAATGCTTTTTACAACTTCTAAATGAGTAATTCAGCTAAGTGACTTCAGAAAAGCATAATTTATAGTTTAGTAGCATATCTTTTATTTTAGATATTGTCTCTCATTGTGTGCTTTATCAACCAGATATTTTTGAAAAATTGACTTAGCCAAAAGAAAAGATTATTGAAGCTTCTTAAAACCTTTTATAAATTATAAATAACTAAAATAAGAATAATTAGCAAACCACCAATAAGTAGCTCATTTAAGATTTAGTAAAGTAAGAGAAAGATTTTGAATGCAAGCAAGATTATCTATTTGAAGAATATTTGTTAACTGCTGATATTTACATTCCAGAAACTAAAACAATTGTCTTACTAGAATAAGATCAATTTGTAAATTATGATTAATAAACATTATCAGGATAAGGCTAACTAAGGAAAAGATTCTTCGAAAAGTTGATAGAAAAGTTAAATAGTAATAACCAATAAGAATAAAACAAACCTTATAAATTAGTAAGCTTAAATAGTTGGAAATTAAAAAACGTTGGTGAGAAAAAAGAAGACCAAATAAATTACCTAAAGAAACATAATATTTTTGTCTGATTCATAAATTTATTTAGAGTATTACATAAAAATTAATATAAATTTAATATAAAATATTTTTAAAATAAATCTAATTTTACTCTATTAAATTTTTTAAATTAAAAATAGCAAAACTATTTAATGCTAAATTATTTATAAATAAAATATAAAAATAATAATAAAATAAGTTAACTTTCTAAATAAATTAAGATAAAGCTACCCCCTAATATTTTTACTTACCATTTTGCATGAAATTATTTTTTTAAATAATTTTTATAGTAGGGTATTTTATAAAATTTACTGCATTAAATTATTATGTATTTATTTGGCTAATTTATTTCTTAAACATAATTGTTATATAACTAAAATTTATTAAAAATAGCCAATATTTTTGATAGTAATTTTATTGAAAACAGAAATTCTTATTAAATTTATCTATAATCAGGGCTTTATTGATAAGCCATTAATTTTTTTAAAAAATAGCTATTTAATTATACTAAATCTTTTTTACTCATTTATTAGCTTAATCATAATTGATATTATAAAGAATTATAAAGCTTAGATATTTTTGTTTGCAACCTTAGGGTACATAACTTTTATATAAGTAAACAGCTAAGGAACGGTAATAATTTAAAGAACAAATTAATAATTAAAGTTTTAGAAGAATATTATCAATAACTTTACAAAATTTCAATAATTATTATTGACTTTAATAGGGATTTCACTTGCAATAGCTTCATTAATCTTTCTTTCTTCTTTGAGTTATAGCATAAGATCTCTAGAAGATAAGATAGATGCTTGAAATTAAAAAAGGTATTGGGGGAGAAGAATCATAGTCTATTAAAGCGTAATTTAGAAACTTATCTCCAATAACCCTTAATTAGTAGCATTAAAGTCAGTCAAGAAGCTTACAAAAATCTCATTCACCATTGAGAGAAAATAATATTGGAAACTTTGATATAAAAATAAATAAAATTACAAATCCACTTTACAATGTAGGAGTAGGAAACTAATTAATCATAGATCAGAGTCCATAGTAGATGAACAAAAAACTGATTAATATATTTGAAACTAGATAGTTTTAAAAGAATATATCTGCTTAGGAATACAGATAATAGAAAGATGATGCATCAAGCTATTCTCCTTCAGTACCAAACAAAATGAATAAAAATGAAATGAAGCGAGTTCTTATTCGCTAGGGATTGTAAGGCAACTTAAATTAATAATTCTAAAATAAACCCCATGGAATAAAGCTATCTGAAAAGGATAATCTTAATTAAATAAAGGCTTTAAACTAAAGTATTGATTTATCGATTTTACCAAAAGGCAATACTATTTAAGAAGAAATTTCATTTAAGAGTCATAGAGAAAAGAATGTAATACTTCCTTCATCAAATATAAAAACTATGACAAAAAATTTAGAAAGCAATGATAATTAAAGAGTTTTTTGTAGAAAAAAGGAATTCAATGACACTTAAAAAATTAATGTACCTCATAATAACAATAATATCAACAATATTTCATCAAAAAAGCTAAACACTCATGAAAGTTCTATATCATGTGATGTAAGTAATAATAACCCAACATAAAATCAAATAGCTTAATTGTAAAACATTACAGATTTTAACAAAGCAAAAACACATTAATCAAATCAAACTAAAGTTGCAATATAATTTGAATAGGTCATTCCTAGTTATTACTAAGAAAATGAAAATAAAAGGCAGCTTTAAAAGGTTTTTTCTAAAACAAAAACTCAATTTGAAAATTTTTCAGATTAATTCATAAAGAAGCCTCAAGCAGGTCAAGGAGTTGAGAGTAATAATTAACTTAAAAATCAGATTTAAAATTATAGAAATAAGACACAAAAGTAATCTCTTAGTTAGAGAGAGGATTCTAACACTTTAGATTATGAATTAAAAGAACAGTTTATTTAAAAATAAAAATAAGATTCGAAGGATTTTCTGCCTTTGCATCTTAAAATCTTAGAAGAATATTAAAATGATACTCTTATAAAAAAGGATCCTTCTCCTTAATTACCAAATTGCTAAATAACAATTCAAAAGACATAATTGGCCAAAAAATACTAACTCTTTCTTAGAAATCAAAAAAATAAAACAATAATTGCTCAAAAATCTTCATTAACTCCTTAAAAACTTCCATATACTAAGTTAATTTAAAATGAAAGCAATGGAATCATTTTTCCTACTGATAAGCTACCTGATATTAAATAAAATAGCATTTCAGAAAAAGTAGGAGAAATATTTGGTAATAAATAAATTAATTAATTAATTAATTTATAACTTAGATTATTTTAATTCTAAATTTTTTGTATAAAAACTTCTTTAATAATTATTTGAAATAAATTAATTGAGAAGTATTTCAATAAATTTTATTAAATAATAAATTGATCTCTTTTTATTTTTAATAAAGATTCAAATAGAAGAGATTCGGTTGATAAATTGGAGCTAAATTTATAAATTAGAAAATTGGACACAGATGTAGATCCTCAGAAAGCTAAGAAATAAAAAAGCAAAAGTGTTCATTAGAATACATAAATTAAATTTTAAAAGTAGAAATTCTGTAATAATGCTGAAAGATTTTACAGATTATTTGCCAAAAATCAGATGAATAACAATAGATTATACACAGAATAGCTAAATACTTCCTAAAACAATTATTCATAAATAAATTAGAATAATCTTTATTCAGATGAGTTTAATGATACTCATATTGAAGATGTATCTGCAAGTAACGGATTAGTTTAAGAATTATCAACAGCTAGTGTATTAGATGCAAAAAACGTAAGTGAATTGAACATACATAGACTATTGGAAAAATAAAAAAATAAAAAACTTCAAAATTTGCAAATATCATCGCCAAATCTATTTCCAAATCAAAATTTGTAATAAAATAAAAGCCAAGTAAGTTAGATAAATATCCTTAATGATGAAGAAAAGCCAAATAAAATTTAAATGAATGAAAGGAATAGCTAAAAATTAATATAATTTCTATAACTTTAGCCATAATAGTAGAAATAGCAATACTTTTAATAAAATCAAATAGCAGCTCAATAAAGATAATAATACAATTTTTCTAATTCATAAGCTGATTAATATTAAAACCATGAAAATAATTAATAAGTAAGTTAGTCTGCTAATTCTTAACATTACGATTATGGTCAACTATATTTTAGTAAAGATGGAAATATATCAATTCCAATTTAAAGTAATTAATAAGAATATAATTTTAATAAAAAAATATTAAGACTAAGAAATTAAAGTGGAGTTAGTTAAAACACAAATAAGTAGTCTCCAAGAAGAGCAATTTAAGTTTCTCGATTGGATTTATCAAGTAATGTAAGGGATTAGGTTTATTACTCCCTTAATACTTCAGAAAATTATATGATGAATTAAAATCAAGATTATAGTATTCCAAATGATGAATAAATATAGAATAGTTAACAAAATGAATTCAGTAATATTGTAATTAATATCTCAAAAACTATGAATACAATGTAAAACTAAAATTAATAGTAGCTTCATGAAATAAGCAAAAGCTTAGTTCATCAATCTCCATAACCAATACAAAAATAGAGTAAAGAATCTGATAACAGCTTTCTTTAGCATATGTACTTTAATAGAAACTTAAATGCTTTTCGTAGAAAGAAAAAGAGTAACTAACAAAATCATGAAATCTAAATTACAGAAACTGGTTTTGGTGATGATAATTTAAATCAGTAATCAATACTAAATGGTTTTAGTATTGAGGATTATGTAAGCGAAATGAAAAGTGAACAGAAATCTTAAATTAAAACTGATAAAAATTAAAGAAAAAAAAAATGATTTGAAAAGAAAATTATTTTTAAAAAAAATAGTTTAAATTTAAAAACAAAAAACAAAATATTTTATTAAATAAATTTTCGCCTTTTATAATAATATAAAAAATTTAATAATTAATTTAAGTTATTTTACATGTATAATATAAACTGAGTTTTTATTAATTACAAAAAGAGTTTTAAATAATAAATTTTTGATAATTATTTTATATATGAATGATTTAATGAAAATTAATATTAAATATCATTAAATGAAATAAATTTAATTTATTAATCCAATTCATATCAAAAGATTTTTTTTTATTATTAATTTTAAAAATAAAATTTTAAAATATTTTAAAAAAGCAATTTTATTTAAATTATTTTGAAAGTATCTGAAATATGGTTTGTATTTCATATGAAAAAAACTCCTTTGATTATACAAACGAATTATTTTAATTAATTTGAAGAAGATTTAATGAAATTTGGTAAAAATGTTTGAATAATTTGATTGTTAAATTTTAAAAATAAAAATTGGAATATTTATTAATAATTTATATATTTATTTTTTTCATTTTGTTTTTTTTAAATCTTCAAAAATATTCTTTCTTTCAATTTATTGAATTTAAAGTGCGGGAAGAATTCTAATAAATTTAGAAAGAAAGTATTGATCACAAAAATAAAGGAAAGAGCAGGGATATCTTTTTACCAAGAGAAGATATGGATAAAAAACAAACAATCAAGCAAATAAATAAACAAAAAAAAGATAGAAAGAAAGAATGAATGAAATAAATAAATAAATTATGAAATAAAGAGACAAGTGAAGGCAAGATGATTTATAATAAGAATTGAATAAGATACAAAAAGAAAAGGTTATTATATATTTTTTAATGTATAGATATTTATATATTAAATAAACATATAAATATAAACATTTAAAGAAAAAATTCAAATTTTGGATACTAATTTGTTTGTTTTTTTGTTATATTTTTAAAACAATAAAAAATCAAATAAATTAAATTAAAAAAATAAAAATAAATATTTGTTTAAAGAAAAATATATATAATAAAAATTATATACATCTTTTTGACATAAAAAATTAAAAAAAACAAAAAAATATCTCAAATTAAAAACAATTAAATTATAAATAGCAAAAATACACAGAAATGAGCATGGATATGGTTGGTGTAAGATTTTCAAAAATTCACAATAAGTAAAAGCTAACTAACTATATTTTTTATAATTAAATTAACAGAATGTCTTGCCTCAAGTTCTTAGGAACGAGGCCTCTGAAGAAAAGGGTGAAATGGCTAGACTTGTAATTTTTATTTTTGCTTTTATCCTTATCAATTAATTAATTATGTTAATTTACATTCTACTTCAAAAATTAACTTTAATAAATTTTAAATCTAGTCATCTTTTGTCGGAGCTATTGCTGTTGCAGATTTAGTTAAAACCACTTTAGGTCCTAAGGGTATGGTAATGAATTAATGCTTTTCGATTTAAGCTAGTTTGATTCTAATTTTTTTTTATTACTCTAATAGGATAAAATTCTTAGACCTACTGGCGCTGGTCCTAAGGCTGACACTATCACTGTCACTAATGATGGTGCTACCATTTTGAGATCTATGTATATTGATAATCCCGCTGCTAAGATTTTAATTGGTAATTTACATATTTTTATTGCAACAGAAAGTCTATAGCTAATTTGCTTTTCAGTTTATAAACATGCCTTAATCAAGTTTGTTTAGCGAGTTATTAAATAAATGCATTAACATTGCAAAGGCGATTAAAAATAAAATTTTAAGGATTAAAGTAGCACGCATCAGAAAATAGGATTATCTATTTAAAAGTTTTAAGTTTATTTTCCAGTATGATAAGTGAAGAATTAGTGAAATGTTTTAAAGTTAGTTTTCAAAAATCTAACAATATAATTGAGAATATCATAAAGAAATTATTCTAAACACCTATATTCAACACATTATATAAATTGGTTGAGATAACTTATCTTTGAGCACTACACTATACTTCCTTAACTACCATACTGAAAATAAAACAAGCACATAATGAATATCTTTCTTTGTTTGCATTTTAGCATAGTTTTAAAAAAATTTAATTCTAATAAAAATAAATAAATGGTATCTAAAAAATTTATTGATAATAATTAGAAATTTCTAAGACTTAAGACGAAGAAGTTGGTGATGGTACCACTACTGTTGCTGTCTTAGCTGGTGAATTATTAAGAGAAGGTGAAAAATTGGTTAACCAAAAGATTCACCCTTAACACATCATCAATGGTTGGAGAAAGGCTAGAGACTGTGCTCAACACACTCTTAATTTAATTGCTAGAGATAACTCCAAGAATGAAGAAAAGTTCAGAGAAGATTTACTTAACATTGCAAGAACTACTCTTTCTTCCAAGCTTTTGACTTAAGACAAGGAACACTTTGCTAGATTAGCTGTCGAAGCTGTTCTCAGATTAAGAGGTTCTGGTAATCTTGATCAAATCTAAATCATTAAAAAGTCTGGTGGTTCTATCAGAGATTCTTACCTTGCTGACGGTCTTATTTTAGAAAAGTCCATTACTGTCGGTTGCCCCAAGAGACTTGAAAATGCAAAGTAATTATTTTATTTATTCATTCATTCATTCTTACATATATTCAACAAAGGATATATAGCTTTATCTTGAATTTATTCAAATTCTAATCAATAAAATTATTATTAAAAAAATAACTTATTTATTTATTTAACTTAATCTCAAAAGGATTATGGTTGCTAACACTCCTATGGATTACGACAAGATTAAGATTTACGGTACCAAGGTTAAAGTAGAAAGCATGGATAAAATTGCTGAAATTGAAACTGCTGAAAAGGAAAAAATGAAGGCTAAGGTCGAAAAGATTCTTGCTTACGAACCCACTGTCTTCATTAACAGATAATTGATTTATAACTATCCTGAATAAATGTTAGCTGATAAAGGTTTGATGGTTATTGAACACGCTGATTTCGATGGTATTGAAAGACTTTCCGCTGCTACCGGTGCTGAAATTCTCTCTACTTTCGATAATCCTGAAAGAGCTGAAAAGATTATGGGTAGATGCAAACTTATTGAAGAAATTATTATTGGTGAAGACAAGTTCATTCAATTCTCTGGATGTGAAAAGGGTGAAGCTTGCACTATTGTCTTGAGAGGTGCTTCTACTCACATTATTGACGAAGCTGATAGATCTCTCCACGATGCACTTTGTGTTCTTATTACTACAGTTAAGAACTCTAAGGTTGTCTATGGTGGTGGTAACTCTGAAATCCAAATGGCTCTTGCTGTTGAAAAGCTTACTTAATCTGTTAAGGGCAAATAAGTAATAAATTTTTTTATTTTTATATATTTTAATAATATAATTCTGCTTATTAAAATACTTTTGTTTCCAAGTGATTTTGTATTTCAATAACTTTTATTTTATAATTTAGGCACTCGCCATTGAAGCATATGCTAGAGCTTTAAGATAATTACCTACTATTATAGCTGATAATGGTGGTTATGATGCTCCTGAATTAGTTTAAGCTTTGAAGGTCGAAATCGCTGAAGGTTCTACTTCCGCTGGTCTTGATATGATGAACGGTGAAGTTGCTGATATGGAAAAGCTCGGTGTTACTGTAAAAATTTTTATTTAAAAAATTAATATTTATCTAAATTATTTATTTTAAAATCTAAAGGAATGTTTAAGAGTTAAGGAATAGGCTTTATTATCTGCTTCAGAAGCTGCTGAACTTATTCTTAGAGTTGATAGCATTATCAGATGTGCTCCTAGAAGAAGAGATAGAATGTGAGATGGCTGGAAACGCATTTCCATTATTATTAAAATTAAAAAATAAATAATAATTTTTCAAAATAATCTAAAATTATATCCCATTTAATTGCTAATTATTTTTGATGTTAAGATGTAATAATTAATGAAGTGAAAGAAAGGAAGAAAGGATAGCTAAAAGAATGAATATAATTTGCAAAAAGCAAAGGAATAATTAATCAAAAAATAGTAATTAATCAATCAATCATCACTTTTATTAAACACAGATCATCTCCTTTGCATACTGATATTAATAACAATCTAATACTTCTTAAAATTCTTTAAATATTACCTTTCAGTCAGTATTTATATTAATATTTGTTATCTCTTTCTAATTAAGTATTCTTTTTACATATTCGTTCTTCTAATCTTCATCATTGCTCTATAATTAAAATAATTATCATTCATTATTAAGTTTTCAAATAAATAAAAATAATTTATTTTAAAATCTCAAAGTTTGTTTTACATTCTTAGAGTAATTAATCTACTTTGCTTCAAACATATTTAACACTAATTAAACAGTAAGATATAAATATCATATATTAAATTATAATATTTAATTAATTATAAGATAAGTAAATTTCAAATTGAAAAGAAATTAAAATGGATTAAAGATTGTAAAGGGGATAAATAAAGCCCAAAAGACCTTATAAAAGAAAAAATGTTTCAGAAATCTCATCAAGAGGAGTAACAAAGAAAACAAAAAGAAGAAAAGATTCTGCAGCCTCCTTATAAATAGCCAAACAAATTACAAAAAGGCCATACAATAAAAAATAAAAAGATCCATAATTTGCTGTCCCTCACAAAGGAAGGCCTAGTAGCGCAGCATCATAACAAGGAATAAAAAATTAAAATAATTTAATTCATATAGAAGTGGGAACTACATAGGTAAAATAAAATACTGCTAAGAACTCTCAATTTAATCCAAAAGGATTAGTTATAATTGACAAACTTTCAGAATTTGCAAATAACTATTTATAAAACCCTCCAAGAAACGAAGAACCAAAAAAGAAAGTAAGGAATTTATTTTTAACAAAAAATATTTTTGTAAATTTTATTTAAAATAATAAAGAAAAAATTGATAGAAGAAGCTGAGTGGGATGTCTTAAATGATAGGAAAAAAAAGTATTTTGAAATTGTAAATAATTATCCTTATTTAAAGAGTTAGGAGGAAAATTCTAATAAAGAAAAATAGAAGAAGTAAAATGAAATTATTACAGAAAATAATTAGGAAGAAATTTGTGCCAAAAAAAATGAAGAAAATAAAAATTAAATGGATTTAGAAAATGTGAGTAAAGCTAAAGAAGAAAATAATAATAAAGCTAAAGAAGAAAATAATAATAAAACTGAAGATGAAAATAATAATAAGGCTGAAAAAGAAGAAGAAAAAAATAATTTAATTGAAGAGGAAAATAATAATTAGGTTGAAGAAGAAAGTAATCATAAAGCTGAATAGCAAAGTATTTTGAGAACTGATTAAAAAAATCATTCTATGTCATAGTAATAAGAAATATAAGAAAGTATAGAAAAAAGAAATGAAATCAAATTAGAAAATAGTTAAGATTAAATGAAAGAAGAACGAGTAGAAAAAATTGAAGAAGTTGTTGAATAAAATGTAAATAATAAAGGTAATTAAATAGTTATTGTAGATGATGAAGTAAAGGAAGAACCTAAATAAGAGGAATGTAATTTAGAATTACTAGAAGTAAAAGAAGAAGAAAATAAATAAATTGAGTAGCTTTAATCAGATTAGAATAATATGAAGATAAAAGAAGTTCAAAATTAAGAAAACATTTTAGTTATTGAAGAAAAAATTGAAGAGAACTAATAGGTAGAGCCAGTATAAGCAAGCAAATAAGATCCCTTATAGGAAATGAATAAGGTAAATTAATAAATATTAAATAATTTCTGAGTAATTATTTGATTTTATCCAAAAAAATTTAGACAGCAAGTTCAACTTCAGATCAAGAATTTGATTTAATTTAAAATCTTATTAAAAATAACATAAATGATGTTTAAAAAGTAGCAGAAACAAAAATATCTAGCTTACTAGAAAACTAAGAAAACCTTTCAGAAAGTATTAAGAATGAAAGTTTTATGGTTAAACTTTTTTAGACTATGAAAAATTTAGTTACTAGTTACATTTAGTGCTTAGATTAAAAAGATCCATCTTATGAAGCTTATATAAATAAGTTTTTTTAATTTGTATTTAATCAAGCTAAATAGGTTTTAGAATAAATAAACTGCATTTTGCAGCTCAAGGATGAAGAAAAATTAATTATCGACATACTTTATCATAGATATTAGTAAAAATTGAAAGAAGTGTAAA
Organism: Tetrahymena thermophila SB210; assembly: GCF_000189635.1. NCBI lineage: Eukaryota > Ciliophora > Oligohymenophorea > Hymenostomatida > Tetrahymenidae > Tetrahymena > Tetrahymena thermophila. The sequence continues at coordinate 336,342 of NW_002476317.1, read as the reverse complement.
TTTGAGCTAATTAAAATGCAAAAAAAATTAATTAATACTCATTTGATCTTTTAAAAGAATAAACTGAAAGACAATAATGACCAATTTTAAAATATTTTTTTGTTTTTATGATAATTATCATTTCATCAAACTCAACTTATTTAAAGTATAGCTTGAAAATATTAAATGAAATCACTTAATGAACTTAATTCAATTATCTTTCTTTATTGATTTATTAAAAATATAAATTTAAATTTTAACTTAAAACAAAGTAAAATAAATATAAGCTTAAAATAACTTGAATTTGCATTTTATAAATATTAAATATATGTTTCTATACCTTTTAATTGTATTAATAATCTATTTTATATATGCTTAAGTAATTTTTTTATTGCCTTATTCAATTATTTTTATAAATTTGATAAAATATTGAAATCGACTTTTAAAAATATTTCTACTTAATTAAAGAGTTTAATAGCTAAATTGATCAGCTTCTAAAATTAGATGCATCATGTGGAGAAAGAAACATTAATATTTTTTTCTTTTGCTTCTAAATCCTCTATGATTTTAGAGAGTTAAGGTCCAACAAGTTTCATTTTACTATGAAGATCTTCAGGAATAGGTTCTTAAGAATCCATTATTTTTCTCATTAAATACTCAATACTTACAAAACTGCCTTGATTATGAAGAACTATATCATAACGTTTTTTATAATTAGCTATATCAGATTCATTTTTTGCAAATCCTATTTTTATTTGATTAGTGTAGGAAGCGTATTATGTCATAAAGCTGTCGTGAGGCATATCACCTAATAAGATACAGCTTGAGTGTAATTATGGGTAGTCAGCTCGATTGAGCAATATTTCTTTATTGTGTGAGTGTACTAACTAATCGCTAGAGCCAATGACTTTACCATTTTAGTCATAAAATACTTTGTTAGCAATCAGATTGAAATTTTTATAGTTGCTTAAATTCATGATTTAGTTCATCATGTAGAATATAACATCTTGGATTCCTCCGGAAATTACAATAAAATTAAGATTTTTAGAATAGCTGTACTTTAAAAAAGTATCGAATCCATAACGCAAAGCAAAAACATTATCATTGATAATATTCTAAAGCCATTCACTGTCTATGTTATTTTGGAGAATTAATTTCATAGATTCAGCCAGCCATTCATCCATCATTTTTTTTTTAACCTCAAAAGGGTATTACTTAGAAGTCTCAAACTAGTGGTAATATTCAAATAAAGAATTAGCCTTTTTGCAAAGCTCTGCTGAAACATATTTAGACTCCCTAAATATCCCAAAAGAAGCAGAAACATTTCTTCTTTGATCATCATAAAAAGAGCTTATAGTCCCATCAAAATCAGTAACAACATCTACACTAGATTACTATTACCTTTTTCTCATTCCAATAATTTTATCTCTCAATTCCTCATCATTTCTAATATAAACTCTCTCTTCTTTTTAAAACTGAACTATTGGAATTTTTTTAAGAACTGTAGCTTTTGGATAAAATGTCTTTAGGTATTAAATGTTCTACATTTCAAATTTATGTTATGTTCTACAATTTTTTTCTCTTTAGTATTTTTTTCTATTACTAAAATTTAGTAGTTTTTTTAATTAAATTTGAGATTTTTGTTCCATCACCTTTCCTTAATTAATATCTTTTAAAAAGCAGTATGCTATGTCGCGATAATACTAAGAAATTTCTCAATAGGTAATTTGTTTTACCTCACAAAAGTAAAGTCAAAATGCAAAATTTATAATACCTTAATGAAAATTAGAAAATTTATCATAAATTTATTATTTAATTTTTGTTATATAATTTATTTTAAATTCCAAATATTACTTTAAAAAATAAAATTTTTGATAATTATTTTTAATATTTAAAATTATTTTTTAATTAATTTCTTAAAAATTCTTTGAGCAAACTGTAAAAAAATGTGTATTTTTTAATTTAGCAAATTATATTTTTAGGAGCAATATTAATTGTATATTATTCACCACAAAATTCTAAAACTCAAATGAGTAATGCATGTCGGTATGAAAGATAGATATTAAAAGAAAATTATCAAAATAATGTTAAGATAAAATTCAGTATTTTAATTTAAGTTACTAAATCTTTCCAAAAAGAGTGATTGGTAAAAAATTAATTTTGAGTTTATGTTTATATTTATTTATATTTTAGAAGTATTGCGAATAAATTGCTTGCATTTATTTAAAATTCAAGAGAAATTTATCTTGTGTGCTTAAAGATTTACTAAAAAATTTTAATAAAATTTGTTATTGATTGATTGATTTATTCATTCATTCTTTCATAAATCAATTATAGATATTATTAATCTTTATTAACAAATTAGATTATTATAAATAATTAGCAAAAATTTCTGGTATTCATATAAATTATTATAACTTCAAAAAATTAACTTAACATACTTTAAAGGTAAGAAAACTCATAAAAATGATGCAATAAAGACTTAACATCTTTCCTAATACTCCTCCTCACGATTTTAGCTTAAAGACTAAAGATATAGAAGGTGAGCATTCATTTTAATTATTCAAATTAAACAAAATTTCTTATTTTCAGTAATTAAATCTTCTTAACATGAATTAGCTATTAATTTATTTTAATAGGAGCAAGAAATAAGTTTATTGAACGCAAAGAACTTATGGAAAGGCTTAGATAAGGGTAAAAAATAATTTTATAAAGGAATGCATTTTTTAGTAAATATTTTAACTTTTTATATATAAAGAGATCAAAATTACATGTTTTCTTAAGGGGCAACTAACAAACTGCAATAATAGTATCGAGGAAATGAATTATAATAACTCAAGAATGACTATGTAAGCAATACAATTAATTAATTAATTTATTAAAATAAATGAGATATACTATTTTGTTTAATTTTATTTATAATAATTTTATTCAGAATCAGCTAAAACAATAAGTTGACTAACTTAGCACAACCATAAAAAACTCTCCTAATATTGGATAACAAGCGTAAAACTTTATTTTTACTTTGTTATTCAAATTTATAATTTTACGTTGTAGTAATAAAATTATAAAATACTGAATTAAATTATTTAATAGAAGGTACTCAATGGATGTATCAAATAATTCTCCTTACCAGTAAGTAAATGGAATGAATTATAATCCAAACAGATATTCTGGAAATAGTGAAAACAAAATAAATGTTTATCGCAATGCAGGAAACTAAATTATAAATAATTAAAGCTCAATCATGCCAAGAAACTAATCTCAAGGAAACATATCTAGCTCTATGATGTATGAAAAGTAAGCACATTTTTAACCAATATTTTCAGTATAAATTGATTTATTTTTTTATTTTTTAAATAGTAAACCTAGATTAGGAAGCTAAGATATGTTAAATAGGATTAACAGTCCTGTTTATAATTAAAACATCAGAAGTGAAAATAATTTGAATGGACCACAAAAATAATTTTAGTAAAAAATTAATCAAAATTATTATTTTGAAAAAGTATTAAAAAATAAGAAATTAAAGCATGATTTATACATTAAAGAAATTGATATTAATTAAAAATATTTTTTTTAACTTAAAAAATTTTTTATAACAGGAGATATTCACCATCAAATTTTGATAACCAAAATTAAAAACAAACAAATTATCTAGCGAATGGATATAATGACAATTAATTAAAAAATCAATCAATATTCTAAATGGGAACTCTTCTAAATAGATATGAAAGACATAGATATGTTCCACCTTAAAAGAATGAATATTCTCGTTTCCCATCTAAATAAGTATTTTTCTACTGAAAAGAAAGAATATCTAAATAGAATTTATTACAATATTTTATATTAAAAGTTTTTGGGATTTTGTTTGATTATTTTACTCTAAAAAGTTATATTAATTCGTATAGTATTTATTTTATTTTTGTGTTATAAACATTATTAATAAATAAACTTTTTTCTCTAGTTATTTACTTAAAGAGTCATTTTTGTCTTATTTATTTTTTTTAGTTAAAAGTAATGGATTATTTTAAATATTATTTTAATCCAATAAATTAATTCAATTTTTATAATATTTTATGTAATAAAAGTTAAAATTTTGTCATTTAGAAAATAATGCTATCATCTTTATTTATCAAGCATTTTTAATTTAAAATTTATATTAATTTGAATAGTAATTATTTTATTATTTTGTTTAAAACACAATAATAAATAAATAAATTCTTTTCTCATCTAATTCACTAAAATAATATAATTAATCGTTTTTTATTTAGCTAATATTTTATTATTTAAAATAAAAAAATAATTTTTAAAATATATGAATTCAGTTTTTAATACTATTTTATTTTAGTTGAATTTTATTTCAGTTAAATTTATGATATGGTTTGAGAAAAACATGTTAACATTATAAGTCTATCTATATATCAAGCATTTAATATAAATATATTGTTTATCAGAAAGATAAATAAATAAATAAATACTTGAAATAAAAAATAATGGGATGCTGGATATATTTTAAATGAATAAAAAAATGAATCAACTGAATAAAAATAAATTATATTTAAATTTAATTAAATTTGATAAATACTTTTTAAATGCTTTTAGTATAATAGATTAAAATTAAAATTTTACAAATATAAATAAAATGTGTAAAAAAATGTTAGAAATATCAATAAATATGAGATTTAAGGGCTTTTACATGAGAAAAGAAGTTAAAAAATTGAGGAGAAATACAAATAATAAAATGAATGAAAGACAGGAGACAATATAGGTTAATAAAATGAAAAAAAGGAAAGGACACAAAAAAGAGCAATTAATTAAAAATGAAAGGCAAGAAAAGAAAAATACGAAAGAAATTTAGTTAAAATATCAAAATAATTAAAGGAGTTTAAAATTAGTGTATAGAAGAGGGATGTATGAAATTAGGCCTAATAAAGAAGAAGAAAAGAATTTTAGAGTGGGGATAAAAGTTAAATTAATAAAGGAAAGATATTAAAAATTAATAAACACCAAATAAAAAGAAGAAAACAAAAATGGTAATCCTTTGAATAATTTACAACTTAAAACAGCATAAGATATTGCATATATTTTATGCTTAATATACAAATTAATTTCTATTACAGTCCCTCATTTTTTTTCTTTTGAAATTTATAAAAAGGCTCGTGGTCCTAAAAAACACTTAAAGAGAATCAACGCTCCCAAGTCTTGGATGCTCAACAAGTTGGGTGGTATCTGGGTAATTACATTTTTTGCATTTCGTCTTAGAAAAAATGACTTTATTACTACAATTCCTAAACTTAAATTTATTTATTTTAAAAAATAGGCTACCAGACCTTCCCAAGGTCCTCACAAGCTTAGAGAATCTCTCCCTCTCTCTGTCTTACTCAAGTAAGAATATAAAAAATAAACATAATTTTTGATTCTTCTCGTTTTTGTAATCGTCAAATACTTAGAGCCCAAGGAAAAATTTAAAGCAAAATGAATAAAGTTACAACTTAAAATTGATTTATATAGATTTATTGCTTTTAAGATTTAATAGAGGTAGAATTAGGAGCAATTGTTAATAAATTATTTTAGCCTTATTAGCCTAGATTAGCTTAATTAGCTAGCAGCAATTTCATTAAATTGTTTGATGTAAAATCAATTAAATTGATCTTAAATTTGAATTCAATGTACTTAAATTGATGGCAATTGCTCTGCTTGCTTGGCCTCTTAGAGTCTCTTAAAATTAGAGAGTAAAAGAATGAGGCTATATCATAATAGTATCATCATAAGTTGTGAAGATTTGTTAATGTTAGGAATGATCAAATTTAGTAAATAAGTAAGTGAGTGATTTAGTGAGAGAGTAATTAAAAAAAAGAAAATATTCATAAGGTGTAGCAAAGCATATTTATTAAGCTAATAAAAAGAAAAATAGGAAAATAATAATTTGAAAAAATGGATAAACAATTGCAAAAGCTAATAAATTTTCTAAACTTTCATTAGAAAACGTTAAAAAAACTAGCAATCTCTCATTAGAATTATAACTAGATACTATTTCTAATAATTGCTTATTTCTACCATCTCATGTCTGCCTTAACAATAAATGCAAACTTACACATACATACATATCTAAAACTTAATAAATAAATAAATCAATGAATTATTAATTTATTAATTAATAAATTAATTGAGGCTAAAGATATTTATCATTTTAATAAATTTAGATTCCTTGAATGCTTAAATATTTTGACTATTACAACAAGCAAGCAAATGAAGAATTTATTTTATTCAAATAATAAAAATGGAAATTAATTATTTAATTTTTTTTGATGTAACTACTTAGGGAAAGACTTAACTACGCTTTGAACGGTAGAGATGTCACCCTTATCCTCAACGATAAGGAATAAAACGTCTTTGTTGACGGTAAGGTCAGAAGAGACAAGGGTTACCCCACTGGTCTTATGGATGTCGTCAGAATTGAAAAGACTGACTAATCTTTCAGAATCCTCTACGACACCAAGGGTAGATTCGTCCTCAAGTCCCTCAGCAAGGAAGAAGCTAAGGTAAAAATAACAATCTAAAAAAAGCTAAATTTATTGCTTGTTATATACATGAAATTATGTATGCACTCATCCCCAACTTATAATTTAGAAATAAATCTTAAAACAAAAACAGATTAGCAAAATAAATAACTGAATTTATGAATAAATAAATCTCTCTAATTAGCATTTCAAGCAATTTAGCTATTTTCAACATTTATTTTTGTAATCCAAATGTGCTAAATTCTATTTTTATATTCAATAGTACAAGCTCTTGAAGGTCACTGCTAAGGCTATTGGTCCCAACCAAATCCCTTACATCGTTACCCACGACTCTAGAACCATCAGATTCCCTAACCCCGAAATCAAGATCGGTGATACCCTTAAATACGATCTCGTTAACAACAAGATTGAAAACTTCGCTCACTTAGAATCCGGTAATGTTTGCTACATTCAATAAGGTAACAACATCGGTAGAGTCGGTATCATCTAACACATCGAAAAGCATCAAGGTTCCTTCGATATTTGCCACGTTAAGGATGCTAAGGGTAACGCTTTCGCTACCAGATTAGGTAACATCTTCGTCTTAGGTCAAGGTAAGAAGTCCTGGATCGAACTTCCTTCCGGTGATGGTGTTAGAGAAACTATTCTTGAAGAAAGAAAGAGAAAGTTCTCTTACTGATTTACTTTGTTCATATTTAAAAATCACAATATAATTTATAAATATACAGTACTCAATGCTCATTTCAGTTAAATGTGTATGTATCTTCTGATTTAATACTATTTAAATTCTAAACGTATTTTAATATCTTAAAATCATTCAAAAAAAAAAACCAATCTCCTTCTGTTTTATGTGGATTTGAATATCCAACCATCTTTTGATAACTTCTATTTATAGTTTTTTCTTATTTTTTGGTTATCATTTTACTTAAGCTATTTATTTTTTACCAAAAATTATCTGATTATAAAGTTAAAAATACATACTGATTTATGTCTTTAACATTATTACACTAGTAATATTTTATTCATTATTTAGAGTATAAAATACTAAAATATTTATTTTAAACTAATATATTAAAATAACCAATAATAAATTAAATGAAAAAATTTTTTATTTTTATATTTTTATATGTTACTATGGATTATAAATTAACAAATTAATTTTAGATATTTATTTATTTATATCTGTTGATTGATTTCAAGCATTATAATTTATTTGTTAATTCAAATTAATATCTATTTACACAACATTTATCAATAAAATACTAACAATCTTCTAAATTGAATAAATAGATATTTATTTATTCATATATATATTCTCATTTATTTAATCAATAAAATTAAATAAAGAAAATTTAGAAACATGTTAAGAAATGTTTTTTTTCAATAATTATTTTTGAGAAATAAAATTTTTACTTAAGCTTACTGAATTAGCAAAAAAGCTTTACTTAAAAAAAATAATATATTGTAGTACTTTAAATCCAATCAACAAATATGATTTTACCTCAATAAAAGTTGCTGATAATATTTTCAAGAATAATTATATTAAATTTCTTCTTAAGAGAAGTGTTATTTTATTATTCTTTATGATATATATTTATTATCATTGAAAAATATAAAATTATTTGTTTTAAATAAAGTAATTTAAAATGAAACTTCAATAATATAAAATTTTAAAACATTGACAAAAAAAACTTTAAAACTTTATTATTAATTAAATTCATTTATTAAATATAGTTCATTGGCTTTCTTCTTTTTTTTCTTCTCCTTCTTCTTCTTCACCTTCTTCGTCTTCATCTTCTTCAGCATTTCTTTTTTAAATTCATTTGTTAAATATATAATAAGTAAGCAAAAATAAAATAAATACAGAATCCAATCTAAGAAAGGTTAAGCAGCTTCAGCAAACTTCTTTATACGCTCAGCATCGTATAAGTAATGTTCAGACAAATTAATTTTAGATTCGGCATAATTTTTTAAGAAATCTTCAGATAGCAAATCTGCATCATAAAAGTACTTTAAAATTGTAGGAACGTAAGGAGTGAAATCTTGCTTTTCATTGTAAGTTTTAAATAAGAGATAACTGATGTTCATTATAGTTTCAAGTTCGGGATTAGGAATTTTAAGCTTAGAAAAAGTCTTACTGAGAACTTCGGCATTATTTTATACTTCATGAGCAATATTAACGCTAAATAAAGACTAGAAAAGAATGTGAGCAACTTAGCTTTCAAGTCCTTTTTATATGTTCATATCTTTAATTTCCTTAACAATGTTAGTTTGAGAAATATCAGTTTCAGTGAATTCACCATTTTCTTGCTTTTAACTGTTAATACTTTCAGTAAGAAGCTAAATTTTTTTGGCAAGTTCTTCACTAACAAGAGTCAAATCAGAAGCTTCAAGTTTTTTAATATTCAAATTGACATCTTTTTCTTCTTTAACTGGCTTAGTAACAGTTGTGGAAGGAACAGTTGCAGCAACTTTTTTATCTTTTTTATCGTCTTCTTCTTCCTTGTTAATACCTTTGGTTTTTGGGGGATTCTTTACAATATAGGCAGCAAACTTGTGAGCATTATCGCATTTAGCACGTTCACCACAAGAATCACACTTACCACTAACCAAACCTTAACGAACTCTCAATACAAATTCAGGATATGTGCACTTAGGACATAAAACATACTTTTAAATGAATTTATCTAATTGCTTTTACAATATATCTTCCTGTTTATTTTTTAGAATAAGGTTTTAAATATGATAATAATTTTTTTCAATCAAATAAATTAGGCTTTAGATAATTGTGCATGATACGATTTTCTAATAACTAAATAAATAAATATATTCATAAGATTAGCTATTTAATTATTTTTTTGTGTATGATTTTCTTAATTTTTGAGAAATATCTTATAGACAAATTATATACTTGACTAGGAGTTTAAAAAAAATAGCTATCAAGGTAGGTAGATAACTATAAAAAGAAAAAAAACAATAATAAGAGTAATTACCTTGAAAGCACCATTAATGATAGTAGTAACATCGTTACCCTTTTCTTTGTAAATAATTTGAGAACCCAATTCGAAACCCATAAACTTCAAAGGATCTTTTATAAATTAGAAATTATTTATTAAATCTCCATTTTTAATCAAAATTTTGGATCAGGAATAAATATTGTTGTTGAGTTTGTTTGGTAGATTGCAGTACAAAAACTTATCCTCATATTTATGTTTTTTAGAGCGATTTTATGACTTTTTAATTTGATGATTTGATTCAAAATTATTTTTATTGTAAAATGTGATAATAAAAGCATTTTATTGATTTATTACATTCAGTGGGAACTCTAAGAGCTTTAGAGACTTCTTACATATTAACAATGTTAGTCTTGATACCATTTCCTTTACCTTCGATCTTTAAGATCATTTTAGGCATCTTGTAACTTGTTTATTTAATATTAAAATTATTTATTTAATTTTGCTAATCTAAGTGCTTTCTCTTCATATTTCTTCCATACACTTTATCATCTAAATAATGAATATAATTTATTCATTTGAGGATAAAATTGAAACAATCCGTTTAAAAAACAGGTAAAATTAGTTTCTTTTAATTGTTTTGAAGAGCAATATCATTTTAGCTAGTATTGGATAATATATTTTATTTACCGATAGGAGGGATCTTCAATATATGAAGGGATGTTCAAAAAGTTTTTGTCCATTTTTTTATATTGTTATCACTTACTAGTCTTTTTATATAATCCTGTTTCGCTATTTTTCTTTTTCCAAAAAATACATAAAAGTCTTATTTATTTGTTATTTATAATCTTAATTTTAAATAATTTGTTATTTGATGTCTATTTAATTTGGCTTATTTTTTTAGGATATGTTATTTTGAATGAATTTTGTTTGTTTCTTTCAATAGCCCCCTTTTACTTTTAAATACTATTGTGTATAATTAATTGCATCTATACAATTTTCGTTAATCAACCAATATCATATTCATAAATAAATATATAAATAACTATATAATATTATCTATAATAGATAAAATAGTATAAAATCTATTTATTATCTAACTTACTCATTTTTATTAAAATAGTTTCCTATGTATTTTAAAATTATATTTTTTTAAATGAAAAATCTCAACAAATTAATTGTCCTAATAAAAATAAAAAAAATATATTAGAATAACTCTAGAAGATATTGATTTTGTTATTTGATGTCTATGTAATTTATTTGGCTTATTTTCAATGAATTTTATTTGTCTCTTTAAATAGCACCCTTTTACTTTGAAATACTATTGTGTATAATTGCATCTATACAATTTTTGTTAATTAACTAATATCATATTTATAAATAAATAACTTTATAATATTATCTATAACAGATAAAATAGCATAAAATCTATTACCTAACTTACACATTTTTATTTATAGTTTCCTTCGTTTTTTAAAATTATATTTTTTTAAATGAAAAATCTCAACTACAAATTATCCTATTAAAGTAAAAAAAATATATAGAATAACTCTAGAAGATATTGATTGATTTAAAATTGAAATTATCTTTTTAAAGTATTAATTAACATTTAAACAAATATTTTGTTTTACTGAAATATTTTAAATTTTATTAAAAAACTTTATTTAATTTATATTTAAAAATTTTAATATCTGCATGCTTCAAAGCTTGGGTACAGTGCTTGTTGATGAGCTGATGCTAGAGGCAGCTTAAAGCTTAATCATTACTTTTCCTACATTTTATCCTAAGAAGCAGTATTGCATAGCTTGAGGAACAGATTCTACACCATTAAAATAAACTTCAATAGATTTCATTGCTCCAGAATTTACATGTTGAAGCATTTCAGGAACTACTTTATCTGCAATAGGTCCTATTTCTGATGCTAAAACACCTTTGATAAATATTCTCCTACTAATTGTTACTTAATAATTGGATATTCCTTTTCTATTTTTATGGTCTGAGTAATTGCTTGTAGCACCACATAAGGAAATTCTTCCATGCAAATTCATTATTTTCAGGACATCATCAAGCATTTCATCACCAACGTTATCAAAGTAGACATCGACTCCTTTGGGACAAGCTTTTTTTAACTTCTAAAAGAATGTTGAATTAGTATCTTTGTAATCAATTGTTTCATCTGCTCCTAATTATTCTTTTAAAAATCTACACTTTTTTTCTCCACCAGCAATAGCCACAACTCTTGCACCTAATATATTGTAATAAATAAGTTTATATGATGCCATATCTCAATTTTTTTATTCTTAACTGCAATAATAAATGTTAGTATGTAAATAATTTTTATTTGTTTACCTGCTAATTTTGCCAATTGTACACACACTATTCCGGTAGCTCCTGCAGCACTTGATACGACAACAGTTTCTCCCTTTTTAGTTTTTCCATCCACTACTATACCTTGATAGGCAACAAACCAATTATTTAAAAGTGGAAGATAAAAAGCCAATTTATCTAATGGTGTTTTATGTGGAATTTTGAAGCAAAACATTTATCTCTACTCATCCATTAAGCAGTAATCTTAAATCCCAGAATTTGTAACACATTTATCACCCACTCTCCAAGAATCGTTTTTAGTTTGTACTACTTCGCCTACACCATAACTATGCATAACTTAGCCTGGTTTAAGAGTAGGTAGATAAGTTGGTGCTCCTGTCATCCAAACTCTCATAATTGGATCAATAGAGAGAAAATATACTTTAATCAAAAACTATCCATCTTTTAATTCTGGAACTTCTGACTTCTTAATTTCAAAAATATTCACATTTTAAGGGAAGTCACTGCCTGGCTTTTGCTTAAGAATTAGCTATGTGTTATTGAAACTCATGTTTATTATTATAATGCTGAGTTTTTTATTACGTTTTTACTATTTTAATAATGTTTAATTATCTTGAATAATTAATTGGTTTTGATGAATCAGATATGTTAGTTTTAAATTAGATAAAGTGTTGATTTCTAATTAGATATACGAAAGAAATCACTTCTTACATCATTTCTCTTTTCTTAAAACACTTAATATTCTTACTTTAAAAAGAATCTTTTTGAGATAATAGAATCTTTTTATTAATGAGGAGCAGTTAATGACATCAATTGCAAATCTAATACATAATTTAAAATAATCATGTTAAAACTTATAGAATATTATTTCAAATTTTATAACAAAAACATAAAACAATCTAAGATCTTTAAAATCTAGAATTCAATTTATAAAAAGAAATCATAAAGCATAAAAATTAATCAACAATAAAAATTCAAAAATGAGCATTAATTAAAGTTACTCTAAACTTTAAAGAATGAAATCAACTAATTCATTAAAATCTTTGAAATTAACATAATTATTTTTATTTTATAAATTAATAATTAAACTTTTTAATAAAATGAATTTAAAGAAACTTGAATTAATCCTAATAAATATAAAAATAAATAATTTTTTAACTATTTAAACTTATTATTTAAAAAGATTTCTATTATATTTTTATTTAAAAATTAAATTTGCTAAATTAATTAAGTATTAAAAATCTTATTTTTAATCTCAAAAAAAATTATTTGATTAATTTAAAAATAAACAGTAAATAAATAAATAATTATTTAATTAAAAAATAAATTGTAAATTAATAATTGATTAATTAAAAAAATTAATTAATTTATCACTTTTTGGAATGAAAAAAATAAATTAGAATGAAATTTATTTAAATTAAGATTTCCAATTTTTATTTGTCTTGAATGTATTAATTGCCTAAGTTATATATTGGCTTATATTAATTTCATGCCTGTAAGCTTAAATTTTAGTTTATTTTTTAAAATATTTTAATAAAGATAAATAGGAGGGTATAGAAGGTTTAGATTAGACAATTCATTACATTCTATAAAATGGAGAAAGGCTGAAGAAGCTTTAGAAAAGAAAAAAATGTTAGAAATTAAAGTGAGTCAAAGAAAAATGTTTAGGAGTAAAGATTATAAAGATCTTAAAACCAAGGAGAAAGCATGGAGAGCACAATTTTCGGCTTTGTGGGATCAAGATTAATAAAAAAATGAATGTTTTGTTTTAGATTGGGAATAAAAAATGAAATGTAAGTTTGAAGCTAAATACCTTTCTTGTTTATGGGAAAAGTATTCTCTTTAGAATTATCATGAAATAGATTAGAAACATACAAAAAGAAACTTAGGACTGAGGTTTTGTAAGATATACATAAAATAATTTAGTCCATAGTAACCGTAAAATAATGAGCATATTTGAATAATTTTAAAATAATTTATAAATTAACCTATCTTTAATTTTAATTTTTTATGTGAATTAAGAGTAATTACTGTTATTCATGCATGTATGCATGAAAATAATTAATATGATGCCTTAAATGAATAAGACAGACAACCTTGCATGAAATATTTATTTCCATCAGTATTGTATTAATTATGTATTTTTATATTGAAAAAGTATGGAATGAATGATACTATCAAAAAATTCAAAGGGAATAATAAAGAAAGAAAAATTAAATTAAGAAAAATAAAATAAAAATATATCTCTTAAATGATTCTGAATATAAGAATAATTCATTAATAGATACTTAAAAGATAGGAAATCAAAAGAGAATCAATCACTTTAGAAAAGAAATGCAATTCTTTAGACCAGATTTTATAGCTACTTAAGTCTTGAGAAGAGCTGATATGGCTCATTCTCCTTTCCACAAGGCCATTCATGACCTCGAAGATAAGCGCTCCAAGTTATTCCCTGATCGTAGAAGAATTCCTGGACGTAAGGCTAAGCTTTTACTTGCTGCTTCACTCCTTCTCTAAATGTGGGGTGTTGGCAAAATTATTGAAATTAAGAAATTCATGAAGTAAATTGCTTTGATCTTATAAATAATATGATAATAAATAGATTTTAGTTTATTTTAAAGCTAAAAGATTTGAGCATGAAATATTTTTTTTCAAAATTATGAATTAATTCAATAAATTTCATTTTTTATCAATCAATAAATGCTTGATATTGAATCTAATTATTTTTTAAATATAAAATTAATTGCAAAATCTGATTATTATTTTGTAAAAAACCATAGGCGTAGAGATATAGAATTAAAGGGATTATAAAGAAAGGCTGCTCCTTTTATGTAATCTATGAATGATGTTAGGTATTGCTTTGAATATTAATATATTATTGTTGCAAATATGATTAAAAAGTTATTAAGTGAATTTTGGTTAGCAAAATACAAAAAAAAGATTATCAATTAAATGAATGGGAAGATTATTTAGTTAGTTTATAAACAATAAAGCAAAAAATTGAGGGATATAATTTGATGAAAATTCTTGTTTATTAGAAGAAATGAAGGAAATCCATTCAAAGATATTACTATTTTAAATGTTTTATGAGAAAGATATCAACCAATCATTTAAAATTAACTATGAAATTTTATAAAATTGAGATATAAAAAACTATTTTAACATTTAATTTAGAAATAATAATGAAATTTTAATAATGATGTTATATTTTACTTTCAAAATAATAATTTAGACACTTAGCTTTAAGAGAAAGAAACGATATGCTCTATAACGAACTTTTATCTGTTCACGGAGAAGAATATGCTTAAAAAATGCAAAAGAGATTCCATCAAACCGATATTTGGTAAAATTATGATTACTTTTTTGTTTCAAGTTTAATATTTTTTTAAATAAAAGGGCTCCTTTTAGACACAGATATGCTTATATGTACAACAGTTCAAATAAAAATGTTAAAGATTACAAATAAGTTACTTTATCAAGATATATTAATGGTTTCGATAAGTTCAATGTTTGAAATAATTACTTAATTTATTTTTCAGAAACTATGAAAAAAATCAAAGGTGCCTAAAAAAAATTGAGGACTAACTTTATAACTATGAAAGCAACTTTGTATAATGTAAAAAATTGCTCATATTAACTAACCCATTATACAGCTTAATATTTATCTTGTATTAACATGTTATCCTTATTTTTGCATCGTTTTAATATTTCTAATAGATGGTAAATAGAAATAATACCTTAACAAAGTATAAAATATTTATTTTTCGTATTTGGTATGTTTATTTTAAAATATAAAATACATCTTTTTAATATTTATTTAAAAGATGGTAAATTATTGAACTTTAGTTAACTTGTGAAAAATTTTAATATTCTAAATATTTAGTTTTTATCATTTAATAGATTATGTAATCATTCAATAGCACAGATATTAAAATGATTAATACTCTCACAAAAAAGAAAGAAAAACTACATCAATAAAATATTTTTTGTTTAAGATTTAAAAATATTAACTGATCGCTCAAATTTTATTATTTTTTTTATACAAAATATATCTTTATTCTATTTTATCAACCCTTGTTTATATATTCATCAAGCTTTTATTCAAGGTTTCCAATCTCTTTTTATGAAGTGATATCTTCTCAATGTATTCATTAATTTCTTTATCTCTATCCAAATCACCTGACTCTTATAATCTAACTAATTCTTTTTATTGCAAATGTAAAATAGTATTTATTTTTTTCTAAAATTTTATGCTTTACTGTTATTGATATCATCTAAGACTTCTTTCAGCTTATCTTGTGATGAAAAAATATCATCTGTGAACATCAAGTTGAAATTTAGCATTCCTTCAAAAATTGGTTTTATCTACTCTATGAATTATATAGTTTTATCAAATTTAGGTGTGAATCAAACTAAACGAAAAATAAACTTACCTTCCATTTTAACACTTTTCAAAATGCTTTAACTACTTTAAGTAATTTTTGTTGGCTATATTTGCTATTTTTTAAAAGGCTATTTTGTAATTTATATCTTATTTATTAAATAAATATCTTTCATTCAAAAATCACACATACGCATCAGTATTATTAAATAAATAAAGATAAAAAAATGTATTAAATAACGAAATTGCGTTTTAAAATCTCCAGAGTAAAAATAGTACTTTAAATTGATGAAAACATTTTATTTTGAAAATTTATAAACTAAAACAAATATATTTGGAAAATTTTAATATTTTATTATAAATAATTTTAATATAAAAAATCAAATCTTTTTTATTATATATTGAAAAAAGTTCCCTCAGTATATCAATTAACTCTCAAGAAATATGATTTTTATCAGAGCATTTCATTTCTTTTCTTAATACTCCTATTAATTTATATTAAATTACTCACTAGGACTATTCACTTAATGAAATAATTGTTATTAATTTATTTGAGAATCAGAATTTTTATCTGATTTATGTAGTAGAATCAAATCTTCATTTAACTGGCTTCTTCCAATGCTGTCAGAATCAGAACTAAATGGTTATTTATTACTGTTATCGCTATCTTCAGGATTACCACTATTTGTCTCTAGATTTGGTAATAATTAAAGGCTTTGCACATTTTAAATGTTTGTAAAATATTATTAAGAGTGCCTTTCTTATTAATGAAGCAAAGGATTATTAAACCTTATATCATTTTCAAGTTAAGTATTGAATTCTTAGCTTACAAGCTAAAGTTATCCATAATTTTAATCAGTCGCAAAGCCTCCGGTGAAATAATCTGCATCAACTCTTAGCGTATTAAAGTTTTATCCTGTTTATTATCTATTTCTATGCCTATTTGCACTTTGAATATATCTACTACTATAATCGAACATCCCTACATTTTGTTGGTCTATATTAGTATTTAAAGTGTTTTCATTTACTTATGTAGCCCTTCTTCTACTGATTGTATCAGTAACTAGTAAAGAACTTCCATTATTGAAATTTTACATTTCAATTTAGTGATTTTAAAAGATTCCTTGCTGCTAACGTATTTCTCTAAATTAGTTGGCTAATTATGAGTCTATAAGAAATTATTCATTATCATTTTCCTTTTAAATTTAGTCTTAATCAGTCACACTTAAGTTAATTTCGTTTTGTTCTTGTTCTAATTATTATTATTTAATCCTATTCTCATTTTAAATTTGTTCTTCTAAAAGAACTAAATATTTTTTTTTTGTAAATATTTAAGCTATAGATAAACCCATAAAAGATATCAAAACTATTAAGAGAAGTGAAAAGGAAGCCCAGGAGTATGAGTTTATGAGAGTTTCTTTGCTTGGATAAAGTATAAAATCAGCAGAGTTATTTGAAACAAGCCAGCTTTATACACACTGTAATACAACTACTATAAAATAAATAACATTATCTATTATATTTTTCAAAGATTCCAAAGTATCTTGATAAGGTCTAAAAAGACTGAAAATTATGAAAACAAATTAAACTATGGCCAAACTAACATACTGGCTCGTAGAATTATCTATAGGTCCAATAATTGAAGCAGAAACACTAAAGTAATTTAAGACATAAATCCAAAAGTAAAACTTGCATCCTTTCTACATAGGTATATATTCCATGTGGAGGCACTCAAAAATTCCATTTAAGCATACTGAATCGTGGAGTATAAGTTTTTCATGCCATTTTTTATAGTTTGGCAATATAACAGGCTCTTTTTAACTACTTTCACTGTCAGTTTGAGAACTAACACTATTACTTCTATGTGCTTGTCCGTTACTCTAGTGTTATTCACTGGAACTGGCACTTTCTTAATTTTAATGCTAACCTGCTAGAACATCATTAAAGTCAGAATTTTCATTATTTTAGTGTTCTTATTCAATCAATGGGGATGAATATCTATTAACTCTTCTATCTCTTTTTTAAAGTATTTTATCAACTTTAATTGCTTATTCCTTATCTTTCAATAGATCATCTTTTTATTTTGGTTTAAGGATAAGCCAGCTCCTAAGTAGCAAATATACAAAAAATATATAAATTAAAATAAAATAGCAAATAAAATTGTCAGCACGAGCTTACTATTGCTCTTAAGGAGGTCCTGCTAAATGTAAAATACATCCAAAACAAAAGATATTTATTGCATAATCATTGAAATGCCAATAAATATTTTGTATATAGTAGTTTAGTTTAGATATAAAGTCTGTATGTTTTATTGTATCATGGTTATCATTTTCATTTTAATTTCTCGAACTTACAATCGGCTGCTCGATACGCATTGAATTATCATTAGGATTGCTAAAAACTGATACACTTTCAAGCCTATTTTCAACTTTAGTTCTACACTTTACTATTAATGTCATGATGAGAGTAATAATAAACAGAATAATTGCTACAAATAGCACTCCACCACAAGAGTTTAAAATTTCAGAAGAAACTTATTCTAATTTTATCTTAACTCTATCTTAAGCTTTAGGAAGTGTTGGAATAGATCCAAAAGGATTTATATAATAAAAAACATTAGTGATTCCATTAAAAAAGCTAAGCGCATTTAATAAAATATAATTAGATTGCACAAAATCAGTATCTATCAATTTTAAATAAAATATTTTCAATAAAAATTGCTGCATGCGAAATACTCTAGAAAAGGTATATCTATTTGAATAAATATTGGCTAAAAAGTCAACAATAATCATAACCAGAACACAGTATTAAATTGCTTATTCACTCTAAAAATTGAAACTAGAATTGAACTTTTAAGTTGGTATGTATTTTTTATATACACAGGAGCCTACACTTGTTGAACCTTTATCGTAAAAAAGATTAAACTTATTATTGCATTAAGTGCATTTAGTTTATTCGGGTCCTTAGCAATAATCACAGAATTCTGTGCATGCATAGCATTTAGTAAAATCTCCTTCTTAAACCCTTGAAAAAATAATTTTAAATTTTACAATGAAAATTTTAAATTAAAATTAATTAATTATATTACGGATAAAACCCTATTTTGCATTTGCATAGCTGTGTTTATGGATCTAAAGTTTAATTTTCACCACAAGTCTAGCAAGTTGTAGCTGCATTACAAGTTTGACATAATTTATTGCATTGGATGCAATCATCACCTTATTTAAAATAGTTACTTTGGCATATACACTCACCATTTTAATTAACAGCTCTTCCTTTTCCGCAAGTTTAACAATTCGAGCTTCCATATCCGTTGCAAGTCAAGCAATCTTTGTAGCATGGTTAGCATATTGAATTGAAGTTGTCGTCAAAATATTCTATTAAATATAATTTGTTATTTAATAAAATTATATAAAAAATAGGTAAAATTTATTGAAAAAGTTAGAAATGTAAATTTTAATTTTATCCAATTATGAGCAATATTTCAAAATAAAAAATTTATATACTAGAAGAACAAACGCATGTCCCTGATTATTATCCAGGTAGAAGTTCTCTTGTATTAATACATTAAGTACATTAGTTTGGTGAAGGACCATTACAGCTTGCACATGTGCTAAAGCATTTAGAACATTTACTATTGATATCTAGAAAATAACTTGCATTACAATCGCAAGAATTTGTATTTTTATTAGGATCAGCATCAGAAATAATACATGAAATACATGTTTTTGAATCTAGGGAACATACAGCACAATATTTATTAGAGCAAGTCAAAAATTATGATATATCTTGTTATACTAATTACTGCTATCCATAATTTACCATTACCTGATTTAATATTCCAGAATAAAGCCCGTTAGATAAAAAATTTCCACCACTTATAACAGTGAACCCCATTAATGGTGTTTAAAATATTTAGATTTACTATACTAATCCCTTTTAATCATCAAAAATTGAGAAATTAGTTCCGTCATATTGGACTACATATTAGTATATTTTGGATGGATCAATATTTTATATTTATACTTATAGTTTTTTTTAGCTAAAGATACCATTTTCAAATTAGTATGTAGTAAATAATACAGTGTTTTATTAAATATATATACAAATGACACAGTATCCTAGGTTTCTCTCATCATTAAGAGATGGATCCATAGTCATTCTAAAAATTTACTTTTGAGTAAGAAAATTGCCAGTAATTTATAATCCAAGTTTTATTGAGTACTAAAATATAATTTAATCATTCATTGGACCGCTTGGTCGTAATTATTTTTAGCTGCTTTCAAATGTCTTAATTTTTTAGTTTCCTAAACTTTACATGTATGAAATTTGATTAGAAAATCCTTAATTTGTAAAATCTGTTGTAGATGGAGGCGATGCTATTACATTTGGAAGAGTAATAACACTGTCATCAAAGAAATAATATCCATTTAAAGGTAAAACACTTAGTTCGAATTCTAATCCCATTTAAAAATAAAACTATTAAATGCTACTTATATCTGATATATTTATAGTTGTAGTTTTTTGACCGCTTATTACAGCTATTGATGTTTTAGATAAGGTAATCGAGATTTTTAACCAATCTTAATAATAATATTTAGGGCTTTGGTATAATCCCTTTAATTCTAGAGTAAATACTTGAGCAAAAGATTCAATCAGCATTTGCTGAGTGCCTAATTAAAAAATAAAAATATTAATACACTAACTAATTTATGCATATAGTAAAAATCTTCTTTATTAAATATGTAAATTAAAAGATGCATTTTTTTTAATGTTAGTGATATTGGATGAAGTATTTATATAATTAACTAATAGAAGAAGCTATTATTACTTGTGTTGACTGAAATTAAAAGAATCTTAGAAGCTAATTCATTCGCAGTATTTAAATATGGAGTGCTAGAAATTCGTGCTATTTCCATTTTATTTGTAAGCGTGTTTCCTACTTATGGTAAAATCCAAACATAAAATTATATAGAAGCAGAACCTGACTTTAAATCAAATTAAGTTGAGTATGTGGAATATCCATTTGTCCATTATGATTTAATAATTCTTTGTTCAGAGGAATTGCTTATGAAAATGAAGATTAATGAAAGGAAAATAATGCTAGAGCAATTCATTTAAACTAATAGAATACACTCTTGCCTATTGCTTAAATGCTATTGTGATTAATGCTTAAAAGCTAGGCTATTATCTACTTCTTTATGTGATCTTCTTCTTTAATGTAGATAATTTACTTGAAATTGTTAAATTGGTTTTTTATAGTTCTAATTATTAATTAGCGAGATTTCTTTATTATTTCTTTTTAAAATTAACTTTCAGATGAGTTTGTGTATCCATAACTCTTTTTATTCATGCAAAACTGTATAGATGAGTAAAATAGCTTTATTTCTTTGGAGGATTAAAATGAAATTATATGTGTGTCATATAAGAGATAAAAATTCACCATTAATTTTTTGCAAATTTATCGCTTACTTTAATATAAATCCCTAAACACAAAAATATATTTTAAATCATAAAGGAAAATCATTTGAGGAAAAAGTGCAATTTTATTTTAAATTTGTGCATTTTAAAGCTTTATTCTTACAAATGTAAAATATTTTTTTCAGTGTCTATACATTAAAAATAAATAACATTTACTTTCTCGTATAAATTTATATAAAAAAGAGGTTTGCAAAAGTCAAATCACAAAATAACTTGACTTAGCCCTAAAGTTTTTTATCTGAACTGATAAAAGAAATCATGAACGAATTAATTTATATAGGTATGAATAAATAAATAATATACATATCCAATTAAAAATATTTTGATAAAAAAAAGAATTTGATGTAAAAACTTAATTAATTTATTAATAATAATTAATTTAGTTGTAAAAACTTCTTTTGAACATTTAAAAAAAAAAAAAATCAAAATAGAACTAATTAACTTTATTAATTATCTAATTAAGATAGTTATGATTTTAATTACATGAAAACTTTCTGACCATTTATTTGTTTATTTATTTATTAATTTTTTACTCAAACCACAATATCTTTCAAGTACACTAAAGTTTTGAATGATGCTCCGATAAAGTGATACATGATAAAGAATACAATGCCTTAGCAAATAGGTACACATTAGTCACGATATGAGTAAGATTAAACATGCTTCTTCATATTTACCATTACAAATGAAAATATTATTGGTAAAAGAACATTATTTTCTATCCAAGGTAGCATTGAGAAGAAGCTAAAAAAAGTATAGGTTGCAGAAAAAAAAAATATCAAAAGATAGATAATGTTCCTCTCTTAGTTAAACAACTATCTGTAAACTTGTACATCTTGTTTAGTATATTGTTGTTCCTTTAGGTATTACAGATCTTTAGTCATTTAAGAGAATTTTTTTAGCACCATAATCATAAATAAAGCTAATATTCCAATATAAATTCCATATACTGCTACTTCAAATAATAGACCAAACAGAGAGACTCCCCCAAGTAGAGCAGTAAACACAGAACCAATAATCTAAATAATCATTTTATTTTAATTTTTACTTTCTTTAGCAAAATAGTAGAAAAATGTAAATAATCGTAAATTGTATTTTTCTTCTTTTTTTTTTAGTAAATTAATATTGTAATCCAATATCTGTAAAGTAAAATCATAATATTATCTGAATATATCAGAGATATTGTAATTTATTTGAGTGTTTGCTTGTCTATTGCTATAAAAACCAAACAAACAAACAAATATACAAATACACATAAACAAGTACCACATCATTAACTAAATACCAATCAAAATCATTATTAAAAAAGAAAAAAATATATTTTCAAACATATATCCTTCAATCATACACTCATTCATTCATAATCTTAGAATATAAAGGTAAAAAAAATTAGCTAATTGAAGTAAATAATTTCATTGAAATAACAATAAACATAAAGCAGCTAAAAATAAAATTAAAGCCTTTTGAAACTATATCAATCATACTGAAAAAATATGAAATCATATTATAATATTTAAATTAAATGAATAATCAAATAATATTTTGTTGTTTTTTCTATTCTATTTAATTTTTTTGTTGGTTTATGTGAATTTAATTTAGTTTTTGAGAAAATTTATTTTAGATTGATGTTTTATCTAATTGGCTAAAGTTTATATTTACTTATTTATTAATATTTATATCATTATTTTTTGAGAATACCTTTTTAATAAATATTTTAATATAATAGACTAAACTATAAATAATATCATAGCACGAATGTTGCTGAACCTTCTTTTTCAGGTTTTTCCATATCTGTGATATTCACGCTATTGGTATTTTCATACATGGTTTATATTTTTTTTGAACTTATAACATCAGAGTTTTGAGTCTAGTCTATATTTTTGTTGAGCTCAATAATTAATTTATCCATAGTTTCATGAACTTCGAGTCTCTTTTTTTGTTATTTGTAATAAATCAAAACTACTATGTAGAAAACAAAAAAGGCACTAGCAACATAAAATGAAGGTCCAAAGGAGAACTAACCATTTTGTTGGTTAGTTGCAAGAAACATAATTATAAATAAATAGAGAAGAATAGGTAAAGAAAGAGAAACCAGAATTAAAGGATGAAGGAAATATGCCTTCAAGCATATTCTATTTCTTTTTCCTCTTAAGATATAAATCAGACGGATAATTTCTAATATATGAAGAATCAACCCAATAACAACAAAAGAAAAAGCTGCTATCCCAATATTTTTTAGTACTTTAAAGCTTTTTGTACAATCTGTATAATCAATTTTATAGTAATTACTACAAAAGTTTTTATAAACTTCATCATAGTTTTCATGCACAAAGGTGATTTATCCTTTATATTTTATGTAGAGAAAATTAACCCACATAAACTATGAGTAGTATTCTATTTTAAACCACTGGTAAAATAAACAAGCGAAGCTAAAGCCAGATAAATCTATAAAGTTAAAGATAAGTAATGTTATGAAATTATTTCTTATAATTTGATATTTATTCATGCGATCTATTTTTGTCTTTTTCCATTCTGGACTCTCCTCTAAGACGGTTATATTACTCGTCTAATTAACTTACTTCTCAAAAGTTTTCTGCATTTTAGCAAAGCTAAAGTTCTTTTTTATCTTTCAATCGAAAGCTTCTCTTGAGAATTATTTTTAAATTTCTATTATAGACTATATTTATTTTTTGAAAACTTAATTAAATATTAAATATCACTAAATTAATTATTTTTTTGTGTAATATAAGTAATTCAATTTATATTTCAACTATTTATTCTAAAGTATTTTTCGAATAAAAAAATCTAATTTTTTGATATAAATGTAATATCATTTAGGGATACAAATATATTATTATGATTTCTTTGCATTAAAGATGTTTTTTAATTTTTAATTTTAAAAGCAATTTTATAGTAATGTGTAAATCATCATATAATCAATTAATCTTAAACTCATAATTTTGGTATGTATTAAATATAAATTTAAAATATTTTATTTAAGGATTTTACATAAAAATGCTATAAAGAAAGATAATTAATTTTTCATTTTGAATTAAGTCTTTAGTGTTAAATATATCAAATATTTACTTAAAAAATAATCAGCATCTAATAGTTAAATAATAGAAATCCTTTAGTTTTAGATTAATCTCCATATAAAATAATAGACAAACAAGATGTAAATATGATAAAATTAAATTGAAATTAATCTAAAGTTAAAGATTTTAAAAAAAAATAAATTAATACAAATATCTATTTAGTTTAGTTATAAGTGCATACATAGAATATATCTTTAGACCTTTTGAAGTTAATTATGAATAGAAATTAAAGATAAATATTAATTAAAAACAATCAATTTTTTAATATTGCTCTGTTAATATCATCAACTAATTTTTTGCATTCTTCTTTGATATTTTCGTAGTCCATATCTTTAGTTTTGGTAATAATGAAATTTCTAAGATTATTTACTTGATTCTCACAATTTGAGAACTTTTTCTCTGCCTCAGTATAACTAGGATAAGATTCATGCATATTAAGCTTCTTTTCTTTCAAGTTGTAGTCATATGTAACGTTTTTAAGCTTTTTATTTACAAGAATTTTAATAAAAAAACAAAAATAAAAAAATTACTTGTTCTGAAATTTAATTTTTAAATCCATTTAATTCTTCTCTATCTTTAAGAAGTCTCTTTTCTTTTTATTCAAATTCTCTCTTGAATTGATCTATTCTATTATATTTGGTATCAATATCAGTATTCCATTACTCTAAAAGCTTAACTTGCTTTTCTTTTTTCTTTATTTTAATTATAAATATTTAAATATTTCATTTGAAAAATAAGCTAATTTGAATTACTTAGGCTAATTTTTCTTCAAGAGTTTCTAATTATTTCAGACTTTCTTTGAGGGTTTCAACTTGTTTTTCAATCATAACAAGAGTGTTTTCTGAATTTTCTTTCATTCCTTCCTAAGTTAATTTAATAAATTTTCCATTTTTTATTCATTATTTTTTAATTTTTACTTAAAACTTAAAGTTTCCAATTATTTAAGTATAATCAGCTTAACTGGGTAGGTTACCAGTTAATGAAAGAATTTTAGATGAATTTTCAAGTAGAGTAATAATATTTTATTCAATAGAATTGATTTGCTCAATTTCTCT
Source organism: Tetrahymena thermophila SB210 (assembly GCF_000189635.1). Taxonomy (NCBI): domain Eukaryota; phylum Ciliophora; class Oligohymenophorea; order Hymenostomatida; family Tetrahymenidae; genus Tetrahymena; species Tetrahymena thermophila. Next base: position 310,548 of record NW_002476317.1, on the reverse strand, counting down.
TTCTCTAAATTGTTAGTAATTCTAAATAAAATCATTCATTTCTTTGTCCTTTTAGTAAATAATTTCATATTTCTATTTCTAAGCTTCTCTTTCGGCTCCTCCATTTAATTCAGCATTGATTTCTCTAATTCTCTTTTCGTAATTGTCAATGTTTTTCTAAATTTCTTTGGTTCTCTTTTCAGTTTGAGCTAGTAAAGCATTATCTTCTGCAACTCTAGCCTTTAACTTATCTCTGGCTTCAGGGAAACTTAAATTAGCCTTGTAAAAAAGTGTGAATAAAAAATAAATAATTTTTTATTTATTTACTTCATTGAGTTAAAGCTCTAAATCTTCTCTTTTTCTTTCGAGCTCTATAATTTATTCCTTAAGATATTTACCCTTCAATTTTTAAGAATCAATATTTAATCTAGATTCAGTTTATTAGAGCTTTATATTGATTTCTTCTAACTCATTTCTTTAAAGATTAATATCATTATTTAATTATCTGTTTTCTTAGAGCAGATTTTCATATTCTTATCTTTGTTCTGGATCTAATTCGGTGATCTTTTATTCTGCTTACTTTTAATAATTTTTAAATTTTATTTAGAATAAATTAAATTTAATTTAATATTTTGAAAGCTGTTTTTTATTGTATTAGGATACTTTAATTTATTTATAATATTAGTGATGAATCAATTTTTATTATCATGTTCTTAAATTATTAATTAATTGTATAGGCTCTTTATTATTTGCAACTTGCATTTTAAATTTTTAGTATTTGAATATATCTGGCATAGTCTGATAAAATTTTTGAATTTTTCTATATAAACTATAATAGTAAATCATATGAAGGAAAATTCAAATATTTTATCTCTTTAATCTGACTACAATTTCATATTTTTAAATAAAATATTTTTTCTAAAATGCAAAAATGAGAAATTATTTCTTTAATATGAAAATATTTTAAAGTGGAACAATAAAATTTTTAAAATTTCATGGTTTTATATTTTAAATGTAGTAGGAATGAGTGATATTTCATACTTCTTTCAAAAAATTAGTTAAAAAAGTCATTTAAATTAAATAAAAACCTGATTAATTTCATGGATTCTCATTTCTAATTTTTAAATTTCCTCTTCTTGTCTCTTACGCTCCAAGAAAATCTCATCTAATTAATCAGCCTTACGTTAGTTTTGTAATTTAATATGCTAATACATGTTATGTATTTCTTCTGGACGAGTTTTGCTTCTTTGCTTATCAGAAGCAAGATTATAATCAGCAAGTTAACCTTCTAAATTTCTAACTTCCTTGATCAAATCATCAAATCTATGAATAATTTTAATATTTTATCAAATTTAAATAGATCTAATCAATTCATTTAATTATATGAATATATTCTTAACATTTGAATAGCTTATTTTCTTAATCATTATCTACGAGCTTCATTTTTAAAAAATTTAAAAGAAATAATGTATGTATTACCTTTTTTGCAAACTGTTATAAGTAGTGTTATCTTGCTAAATTTATTCAATTTTATCCTTGAAGACTTTAATTTCATTTTGGATTTCTGATATTTTATTTCTCAATAGAGTCATAAAGTAGCCCCTGTCTTAGATTGCTCTACCTTGTGTTTAGGGTTTTGTGCTAATACCCATCATACCACCTTTGGTGACAGGTCTATCAACAATTTTTAAGTTGGCAGCTTAGCCAGCATTGAAGCCGAATTCACCCTTTTTAAAGTTAATTATTTTAAGCAAATTAATAACCCAAAATTTATGATTTTTATATTTTGAAATGATAATCAAGAGGTAATTGAATCATTTTTAAAATATATCATATCAATAATCATGCTAATAAAATTAAATATATACTCTCATAGCTGTACCAGGTTTCATAGCAGTACCTAATGGTCTCATACTAATTTTAAAATAAATATTTTATAAATAACTATCCTTTTTACTATCTAATTTCAAATCACCCTGTTTTTTATGCTGTTGGTATTCTTGGATCCATTTTATAATTTTCTATTATTGCTAATTTATGATGATTTCTTTAATTAATGATTCTTTCTGAATTTAATTTGCAATCAATTTATTTATAAGTTTCTTTTTTTTTACTTTTTGAAATTTATTTCAAATAAATATCAAAAATTTAAAATGGAAAATTAAAAAAGTATTTATTCTTCTAACTATACTCATTAACTAAAATAAATATTTTTAATAATAACATATGTATGTTTAATCATTTCTACTCTCTAAAAAGCTTAAATAATAGAAAAATCTACTGAATATTTCATAAATAATTAAATTAAAATAAATCTTAAAAAATTATTTTAAAAATGATAAAAAATTTTTGAAAAAAAAAGTTAATCAAGCAATTTTAAGTAAAATCTTAAAAAATTATTTATGTAGAGTTTTATGAAAATTTAATTTTGAGTTTATTGTTTTAATTAATATATTGACAATAAAAATACCGAAATCATTAAAGCTAATCATATCTTTAAATTTAATTTCTTTTTTTATAATAAATTGTGTTTTTGCATAAAAAAATATATTATGTAAAAGCAAATTATTTTCATTTTAATTGATGTGATTAAATAAATGGTATTTGAATATTTAAATCTTTCTTGAAAAACTATAAAAATGTATGTAATAATTTTTCATATCTTAAATTAAATTATTTTGTGATAAAAGTTAATATTTGATAGATATATTATTGAGATAATTAGATTAAATTATTATATGGTAATTATTAGATTATTAAAACAAAAAGTATTTATAATAAGTAATTAATTGGTTATTTTTATCAAACTTTTAATTAAATTAGTAAATTTATAGATTAATCTGTTTATTTGATTGATTGCATAACTATGTCAAATCAAGAATAGAATAAAATTTTGAGCAATTCAAGAAGCCCGTCTTTGAAAGATATAAATGCAGTAATTATTTAGTTACGAATGATTATAATTTTTTATGAGTAACTTAATGATGAAATAGAAATTCTGCTTTTTATTTTATTATCCTTAACTGCATTTATTTTATAAAATAAAAACTACATAGTTCATATATATTTAATATGTTTTTATATAAAAAATAGCTGAAGGAAGATTATTAACTCTAATACTTAATCAAAAGTTCAAAAGCAAAGCTAAAAAAATAAATTTTAATTGAGAATAATGGGGATGATTACTTAACATATGATTAATTTATATAAGCAGCAAGGAAAGTTTAGTTTCGCTTCGCATTAGCAAAACATATTATTAAGCTAAAAAATTTTTTTATGGATCACAATAATAGAATTCCAGTTTAAGAGCTTATTGATAGACTTGTCCTTGTAGAGTAAAACAAAGATAATATGTAATATTTTTAATGTGATAAATTAGCTCTTTAATTTATTTTATATCTTAATTATTTGCTTTTACTTAAAAGCAAAATAATGAAGCTTTATTTTAATCTATTTTTTAGAATTATAAACTTCAATTTAGCATATGGTTTTGGATAAAATGAAATCACTAAAAGAGAAGCTGAGTTAATAGACAAATAATCTAGCTCTCCTCCTTCCATGATAAAAAATAAATCAAATATTATAACTCATTCACCATCTGGCAATTTATTAGTTCATGGAAACTTGAGTAAGAGCCCTTCAAAGAATATGCTACTTATCTAGCAAAGAGAATAATACTCTGGTGATAAGCTTCCTTTATAAGGATCCATAAATTAAAACAGATCTAAATTTATTAGTGGAGGAGGAGGTGTAAAGAGAATAATTGCAAAAACAGGTAACAATACTCCAGAAGGTAAAAATTAAAATATTTAATAGTTTATTCTTCACTAATAATAAAAATTTATCAATTAAATCCTAAAAGTAACTAAATTAATATTGAGACTCAAACTTTATTAATCAGATTTTAATTAATTTTATTTTATATTTAGAAAAAATATTTAATGCATGTGTTGAAAAAGAGATATCATTTGGATTGCTAACCGAACTCGAAAAAAAAGGAGTTGATATGAGGTGCATTTAGTAATTAATTGGAGAGCATATGAAGTTAGATACAAAAGCAACAGGATTTGTAGATTAATAAATGCTAGAAAAAGAAATATTAACCAAACAATTTTGGAACACTAGGTAAAAGTAAGAGTTAATAAAAATAATTGATGATGCTTCAGTAAAGGGACTTGTCTCATTTGTAAAAATAAACCACTTTGCTTTGGCCTTTTCCAAGCTTCCATAAGCATACAAATAGATGAATTTAATGTAAAACCATAGAAAATAGAAAAGCTTCTAAAAATTTAGATCAGAATTTACAGCAATCTAATAATATCTAAATATTATCAGATAATCAATAAGAAAAGGGTAATTTTAATCTCACACAAGTGCTTTTATATTTTTCGACAGTAACTGTGATTCATATATTACATTTGAGGAATTTCTTTAAGGTTGTTAAATTTTAACTATTGATTTAACAGATGATTAAATCTATGAAGCTTTTGATTTTTTGGATAAAGAAAAAAAAGGATATTTATGTGAAGAGGAATTTAAAAATTTTTACTATAATCTTCATGAATTTTAGTTAAATGTACCAATTATAGTGCCTGTAAAATCAAAATAGAATTCTCCAATCAATAATAAAAATGTACATCATTTCAATAACATTTGTAATATTAATTGTATTTGTAAATCAAAAAAATAGTAATACAAAGCCTATGTGAGGCATAGAGCACCTTCGTTAAATGGAAATTAATTAATGTAAGTTGAACCTGAATATGATTTAAATCCTGTTCAGTCAGTAAGAAGAGCTTCTCTGACCTCAAAGTATCACTATAACTTCTCCAATAAGTAAACTCATTTATAAAATAAAATATTTATTTCTGACAATTTTACTTTCAGAAAAAGCTCAGAAGATAGATAAAGTTTTTTTAGAAGTGATAGTCTTGAAGAATTTTAAAAGAATAGGCAGAAATAAGAATAAGATCAAATTGTGAATAAATATAGACAGAAAATAAATAACATATTGAACCAATCTAAAAAATTAAGAAGTGTAAGCGCAAATAAGACTGCAATTATGAGATAATAATATATCACAAAAATATATCAATAAGGAAACTAAGATTAATTATACAACTAATATAACCTAAAACCGTAAAGAAGAATACATACAGACTAAGACGAATTTTAATACTATGAAAATGAAAACGATTATAATAACTAATAAGTGCAATATTAGAATACTGAAAAGGTAAAAAACTCAGTAAAATTTAGTCCTCATCTACATAGTCAAACTTAGCCCTATTAATTAAATGATGAAAGTGAAATCAATGCTAATTTTGAAAATATTACTGTTCCAGCAAAACTGAACAATAGTTTAGGAATAACCAAGCCATCTTTAAATTAATCACAAATCCATAAGCAAGATTTAAAATAAAAATATTCAAACTAGTCATAATATGATTCAAATGAGTTTTTAGATCAAGTTGATTCAATGAGAGAAATCATAAATTCTAATAAGTAACATAAAACAATAAATTTTTGAATATAATAAATTATACTAAAGGGTAGTGTGTGTTTAATAAAACTAATATAAAAATAATAAATTTGATAAACCTATATAAATATTATGTTAACTAAGTATTTATTTATTAATTCTTGTGCAAAATAAAATATAAAATAAAAACAGGTTCTTTTGAAAATCTCATTTTAAAACACTTTTTTTACAGCATTAAAAAATTTTTATTTCCAAAGCTGATTTCATTAAAATCAGTCTTGTAAATGCTTCCAATTTTTATCTGTATCTGATAGATCACAAGGATAAACATCATATTCATGCTTATTGATAAATTCATCAAAAGAAACACCTTTTTAAATAAATAAGTTTTAATATGAAATGTTTTTTATCAATTTTAATTTACGCAGCTTAAGATCAGCGTGACCACCACCTAAAAAGAAAAACTTTGGATTAAGATTGCCCAATTTGTCAGAAATAAGAATAGGCATTTTTTAGTTAAACAAAAAAGGAGTGACTCCATTATAGCCATAGCCTGTCATTTAATTAGATTCCTATTATAAGAATTGAAATATTAGAAATACAAATCTTTAAATTATTAATATACTTCCTCATTAAGCAATCTTAAATTATATCCAGATTTGCCTACTTTTTCTTCGCAGTTGTTATTCTAAATTGCTCTTGCAGCTTTAAGAAGCTTATCGCTATTCATTTTAGTCACATATTAAATAATCACACAATAAAAACGCTAATAATATTTGCTCTCAAATTCTTGCTTAAAGCCTGTATTTTCCATAATCATAGATTTACACAAATAGGCTTCGCTAGGAGCTCCTAATCTTCTCATTCTCCATGAGAGATCTTAATCATAGTACCCTTTTTCAACTTTTTGAATATCTACACTTTTCATTTTTTTAAGATATGAATTAAAGCATTTAATTTTTTGAATTCAATATATTTAATTACCTCACCCATCCCTTTTCAGCAAAATATATTTTAAGTTTCAGTGCAACTTTAGCCATTTCCCAATTATCCTTAAATATTTCAACCTAAGTCTAAACACTGCTGCTTTGCTAATTTTAGTCACTCATTTATTGTTAACTATTAATCTTATTTTTTAGTTAATAAAAATAAAAAGATATCCAAAATTAAATTATTTAATATTTTTAAAGTAGCAGTAATTAATAGTGAATTTCACAAGATTTAAAAAGAATTTATCCAGAAAATATCTGATTTGATGTTTAATCATTTAAAACCTGTTAAAGATATCATAAAAGAGAAGTAAATAAATAAATAAAAAATGATTTAATTTCAAAATTTAAATAAGAAGTAATTAATAAACAAAAAAATAAAACAAATATTGAAACAAAATAAAATATTTAAAATAAAAAAGACAAAATATAAAATCATAATTTTTTTATTTAACTTTTAACAAATCATCTTTTTTTAGAATTGAACTATTTATATTTTATATTCTTTTATAATGGGTAAATTCTTCTTATCTCTTTATTCATTATTTGATGATAGAAAACATAAATAGTATTTAATCAGTTCACTAATTATATATTTATTAGTCATTTAGAGAAAATCAATTAATTAATATATGAAAAAATAATTAATTTTGTGAAATATACAAGTAAAAGCGAGAGATTTTAAATTCTTAAAAATTTTAATACTCTAAAACCATGAATAAATTTAGTTAATAACAGTTTTCAAAGATACCTAGAAGAAGCCAGCGCTATTTTCGGCCTGGTATGACAGAAAAAAAGATTGGTTTGTTTTTTAGGATAGATGAAGAAAAATGTTAAAATTACCCTCATATCCTTGATACCAATGATATTTTAGAGTTCATGAAATAAAAGCAAATTGAAACATATTCTGTAAACGGAATTGAGTTTACTTTCAATTTAACTGTGGTCAAATTTGAGGAAATTTAAAAAATGTTTTAAGTTATTAAAGTATTTTAGGATACTGTAGAAGAAATAACAATAAAGGTAACTCATGCCATTGATGAAAGTGCTACTTTTGATGACTAATTGGTAGATGATATGTAGTTAAAAAAATAGTTATCTTTGAATTTTGATTGGAAGAGCATCACTAAAATAGGGTAAAATGAGAAAGTTCTTTCCTTTTTAAACTTATTTAAGAGAATTTCTAGCGAAGAAAATATATAGAAGTTAAACATTCATTTTGCTCAAATCAAATCAAATCCTGATAAAATAAATAATATCATAGATATTGCAACCTCTCTCCCTAAAGTTGAAGAACTCAAGATTACTTTTACAAACTATATTCATAGTGATGCATTCCAATCTCTTGGATCCCTAAATAAAAAGGAATAACAAATCTCTATGAAAAGACTTGAGTTTGATTTCACAAATACTAGCTTAAGCAAGAATGGGTCATAATATTTATCTAACTTCCTTTCTGGATGTGAAAACTTAGAGAGTCTTAAGCTAAATCTGAGATATAATAAACTTGATGATTAAGATTTGATTTAAATACTTTAAAGTATTGAAAAGAAGCAATTTATTTAAAATTTGTAGCTTTCCCTTTCATCTAATTGCTTTAAAGTAGAAGGCTCGAATTACATCGTAAAATTTTTAAATGAGTTTGCTTCTTTAAGCTAATTAAAAGTACTTGGTCTTGATTTAAGGATGTTTGAAATATTGAATGAGGATATTTCCTTGAATTTATTTGGTACTTTTAAAAATTTAACTCACCTAAATCAGCTCTTTTTGAATTTGTAAAGAATAAAGATGCCATAACTGAAAGAATGCCTACTTTAATTCAGCTAAAGTTTAGGATAAATGAGTTAACTAAAATAATTAAACTTGGATTTAAGTTGGAGTGAGATTAAAAATGAAATAACTCCTTTATTCACCCAAATAGGTAATCTGACTTAGCTAACTAGCCTTTAATTGAGCTTGATTGGTATACCTTTTGGTGAAAGAAAAATGAAAATGCTAGAAAACAGCATATAATAACTAAAATCCCTATAAATGTTAAACTTGAATATGGATTTAAGAAATACCTACAGAGGAAATCATTAAATCTATTAAGATCTTATCCAGATAATAGAAAGAGAATTAACTCCTTTGATGAACTTTGAATTAACCGAGCTAGATAAAATATCTTCTAACTATTACATAGATGTTCATGAAATGTACAACAGAGTTCAATAAAAAATATTCCTCAGAAAGTAACTAATTTACTCGATTGTTTTGCTCAAGAAGCTTTTCATGATTGGCAAAATTAAAAGAAAAGAAATGATTGAAGACTTTGCTAACTTTTTAATGCAGCCTAAATATTTTAGAGAAAAGTCAAGCTTCGTTCCTCCAGCTCCAGAAATTTTAGACTTAATCAACTGAAAGAAAGTGTCAAAAAAGATAAATACTCTATTGAATTCAACATTTATGGTTCAGTAAATATATTTAAGAAAATTAAATGTATTATTTTATAAAATGTAACAAATTTTAAATTTTTTCTATTAAAAATTAATTTTCTATGATAATTTTTTTAATTTTTCTAAAATAATATAAAGATTTTATGAATAACTAAAATATAAATTTCTTTTATATGATTTAAAATGATATTTTATAAGAAAAATTGATTAATATTTATTTTTTTAACATATCTCCTAATATAATTATTTGATATATCAATGTTCATAATTTTTTATATTGAATGAATTATATAAAATATACATTTTAACCTTATCCAAGATGAATTTATCTAAATAATTTTTTAAAATTAATTGAGCTATTTTTAAAATTATTAGAAAAGATTCCTAAATTAAATTTTAATATTTTTAAGGTAATTAATTTAAATTGTTTTAATATTATATGGATTTTTATTGATTCTATCAAACATCCATCCTTTTTCAAAAAAATGACATAAAGAAATTTGTGTAAAACTAAAATTGATATAAGGTAAAAGTAAGGAATAAAATTGATAAAATTTTTAGTATTTTTAAATTATTTAGTAAAAAATGCATATAAATTAAATTTCATATATTACAAATATATAATAATTAAAAAAGTATGTTAAAATAATTTGTTAATTTTATAGACAAAGTTTATTATTTCACTTGAATTAAATGCGTACAAGAGGAGTTTGTTTTACTTTTTCTCCTTTCTTATTTGAGAAAGTAAATATTAAATCAATGTAATCATCCTATTATTTAAGTTAATAAAATTAATTAATTTGATGTAATTAGATATAATAAATATTTACTTCGACTTCAATAATATCGGTTATTTGGCTATTCAAAGTCTTTTCTTTTTCATGTTCTTTTCCTGCTATGTCCATCACAGTACTTAAATAAATAGGTTTGCTTCCACTTATTATATCGCAAACGTTAAGCTTATATTTAGTTTCGAAATGTTAGAAAACCTATTTTAGAGTTACATTTTAACCCAGGGACACTTCCCATCTATCCCAAAGTGTAACTTCTAACTCTTCATGTATTTTAATTTATTCAGCTTTCTAAGGTTCTGTGAGTTGAATGAGAGGGACAGCTAAATTCAAGAAAGCATTCTTCATATTACTGAGCTTTTCATTTTTCAATATTTTTATTAATTCTATTGTTTGCAAACCAGCGACTGTTGCAGTGGTTGTAGCTAAAGCAGGAACAATACGGCCAGCTTTAATCTTAACTTAAATCCAATCCATTGGAGCAAGTTTGTAATTAGTAGACCTGCAGTTAGCCATTGCATAAATTAAATCTATGTGACCATTATCATCCTCATCCTTCTCAAATTCCTCTGCAAGTAAAAGGTGCTTTTCAGTATTCTTTTTAATCCAAAAAATTTAACAAAATATAAAAAAAATAATTAATATTTACTGGCTTGAAATACTCTTCAGGAATAACTTTCTTAATTTCAGAGAGCTTTTTCATGAGCATAGCCTTTTCAGCGACTTCATCCATTATCTTATTTGAATGTTGGTCTTCTTCTTGTGCCTCTTATTCATCTTTATCATTCTCATCTGTTTTTTTATCTTTGTTTACTTCTGATGAAATGGCTTAGGCTTTATTTTCTGATGGTTTAAAATCTTCTATCTTTACTATACTAGCCTCTTAAGCAATTTTTATTTTCTCAGCTTCAGTTCTAAATGACTTTGGATACTCTACCTAGAATATCTTGGCACGTAAAACAGCTAAAGCAGTGACGAAATCACGATGTAATTAATTATTAGGATCAAAGCTAATATCAGTAGGAGGTCGCTTAGGGAGTTTCCAGAAAGGTTCGCCATCCTTAGTTTTTGAATCAATAGGATATGTGTACATAAGTTAGCAGATGTCGTTTCTGAAGTATTTATAGAATTTTTTGACAGCATAGGCAATGCAATCAGAGAATGACTGGGGTCTCTTCTCTAATAATTTTATTGCTTCTTTGAATTCCTTTAATTCTTGTCCACCTTATGGGTCATAATTAGAATCTTCTAAGATTTTATTTACGCTCTTTGGTCTCAAAGTGAATAGCTTTCCAAATTTGTCACGAGCCCATTCAACACAGTGTAAAGTTTCTTCAGGGAACATCTTTAAAGTGCAGTGAGGTATTTCTCCCTCTTCCTAAGGATCTTACTGACTTCCATAACTTTCAGTTTTATAAGGAAGGATTACTTGGACGTGTCCCTTAGGACCAAGTGTACCACTTTCTAACAAAGGCTTTTTGTTACTTACACATCTAGAATCAACCTATTATTTATTATTTAAATTTTTTATTATTGTAATTATATTTTTTATTTGTAAGTAATTAATTAAAAATGATAATTTTTTACATATCTTCTTGCTTAAACATTATCAAGTGCGTTGGCAACTACATTCAAAGTTGAGAAGAATTTATCAGAGAAGATATTGATTGTTCCATCATGAACCTTATCCAAACGAGCTAAAATGTGATCCTTTAATAGAGGATTCATTTGAATAGCTGATGCTGCTGCAGTTTATGATTTTGGCTTACGTAAATGTTTCTCACGGAAAAGGAATTATCTATTTAAGTTAGATACTTCAATATGATCAGGATCTGTAATTGTAAGTTAGCCTATTTTTCCATTTTGCTTATCAACGCCTGTTCCTAGGTTAATCATAGCAAAATTCTTAAGAAGTTCACATCCTATAGCACCACATCCAATCATAAAGAGATTGCAGAATTTAATTTAATTAAGGAGTGTGTTTCCGATAGCATGGCGGATACCATCATTTCTGTCATTAGTAGGAGCAAACTCTAAGGCATAATTCTTTTCTATATAAGATGCGTAATTATTGATATTTAGATCTCCGCTTTCTGGAATGATTTCCATACAATCTGAGAAAAATACTTAAGAAGTAGGAATATACTTATTAGTTATTGCTTTAACGATTTCCTGAGTGACAAAACCACCTAAGAAAGCTGCAAATGGACCAACATTACTATTAACAGTTAAAGCAAAACGTAAAAGAATTTCTTTAAGGTTTTTAGGTTGCTAGGAAGAATCAGGGTAATATTTAGCTATTACTGGTTCTGCTAAAGTCAAGAATTGTTTGGCATCATCAGCGTTCCAGCACTGTGGTAAACATCCTTTGTGGGTACTTTAGTATTCTTCAAGTACTTTAAATGCTAAGAATAAGATATGAGGATTTTCTATTTTTTCAAAATCATGAATTATTAAATTTGGATCAAAAGGAACTTCATCTAATTTTGAGACATTAAAGACATTTGCCATACTCTTGAAGGAAATGTTAACAGGAGTTTTTATATTTTTAGCGATACCATTTCTAACGTAATTGGTAAATCCTCTAGTATCTCCAATTTCAAATGAATTGGAGTTAATTACTCTAATCTTATGAATAGTGCTATTAATTGATGGTTTGGAAGATTCGTCTCCACCCATCATAGTCATTGTTTAAGTTTCTTCTTTTCCTTTTTCTTATTAGAGTTCCATTCCCAAGACTTCTGAGAATATAACATGCTCACCATCTTCAAAAGGATGTTTTACTCCAGGAAGCAGAGTAACAACACCTTTTTCAGCATTAGTTATATTTTTTATCATTACTTCCTAAGGATCTTCTCCATTCTTATCAATGACTTCGAATTTATCCCCAAAGTCATTAAATAGTCTACACCAAGGACCTAAAACATCAGCACTAATAAATTTAATACCTCTAGAGCGGCAGAATTCATTGATTAAAATTTATTTTTTCATAGAAAGCACTTCAGTGAGAACAACAATATTGTAATCGTGCAATTTTAAGTCTTCTTTTAATCCCTCTTCAGTTTCAGGAAGCTCTTTGTCAAGCATTGCTGTATCTACTTTGACGTAGTGATTAAGTTATCTGATTTTCTTTAAGCTTTATTCAGCCCTATTCTTACCAATATCTTCTTCTCCCAAGTAAAATTGTCCTAAAAATTTAATAAAATTTTTCCATAAAATGAATTTAAAAAAAGTAAATAAATATACCTGACAAATCACTGAATTAAGTTTTCTTAGAATCATGTATAGTAAGTCTCTTAATACCACTCATGACTAAATTCTTGGAGATTTCGACACCTAAAGAGCCTAAACCGCTCAAGAATACTGAACACTTAGACTATTTAGCTACGGCATCAATACCCATAGCTCCAATATATCTGCTCCATCTATCCTTAACTTTTTCATCATTAATATCAATAAAATCTTTTTCTTTATTATCTTCTTTCTTTTCTTCTACTTCATCATCGTACTTAACATCAATGTCGTCAATTTTAGCAACACCTTAAGTGATGTCATACTATTGCTTCTTTTCAAGTTTCTTTGGTTTCTTCTTGATGTTTTTAAGTTTAAGTTTAGTTTCTTAAGCGCTTGGAGGTGGGATTGAATTAAGAACTTCCTCTAGTTCAGTAACTGCTTCACGCAACATTTATGGATATTTAGTTTTGAATTCTGCACACCATGAGCTATTATGATCATTAACTAAGCCAACATAAGAAGCCTATCTTACATCTGCGTATTTAATCCATTTTTAACATTCTTCAAGAATTTCTTACTTCTTAAGGTAGAAGTGTCTCATAATAACAGCTTAGAAACCTTCAGGAGGATTTTTAATTTAATCTATCATAGCATATTTAATATTGCAATATCTAACGATGTTAGAATAAGCTTCATTCTTTCTCTCTCCTTCCTCAGAGCCAGCTTCTCCTTCAAATCCTGGTTCATTGAAATATACTTCTTCACTCATAATAATTGCTTATAAACTAACTAAAATTTATAGTAAAGTACTAATCTTAGGATCCCAATTCTCACTAGCGTTACCTCTCCAAGTACCTTTATAAAAAAAAAAAATTAATTTTAATTTAAGAAAATAAGTTTTACCAAGCAGAGAGAGACAAACTTTACCACAAGCATACAAATTAGGATTAAATCTGACTTTACCAGCACCAGTTGTTTCAAGATTGCATTTAGGAGGCTAGTTAGGATATTCATCACTGAAGTATACATCAAAAATAAAAGCTCCGTGTGCGTATGGAGTTCCCTTAGAACCCATAACCATACATTTCATTACATCTACTCTATCTGTATCGCATCTAACAAATATAGAATTTGTATGATCAATAGGAAGTGCAGTTGATAAATCTGCTAATTCTTAAGCAAGACGAACCATTTTAGCTTAAGGAGGGGTATAAGAAGTTGTGATACTTGAAGAGTAGTGGTGCTTATACTTTCCTTGCTCATTTTTGAATGAAGTATAATCGAACCTCAAATCTTACAGTAATATTTTATATTTTTAAGGTAGGGGTAATTCTAATACCTAATTGATAGCATCTTGCTAGCTGTTTAAATCTTCTTCTTCTTCATGTTCTTATTGATAATGCTTGCAAGCGTCGTTAATTGCTTCAAATGTTAAAAGAATTTCATCAGCTAATTTTTTAGAATTAGCGGTCTCTTCTTACTATTGTTATGAAGATGTGTTATCAGTCTTAGCAGTCATGCAACTTAAGAAAATTTTGGCAGTATCCTTTAATTATCCAATAAGGAAGAGTACCGATTCAGTTTGCTTAGGAATATATCTAGGATCAAGAGGCAATAAACAAGGGACTAAACAACTATTTTTAGCAATGACTCTCAACAAACTCAAATAAGTGAAAACCAATTCTTTATCCTTTGACATTTCTAATAGAGAACCACTTCTTAAAGATGATTCTACTAAAGGTAATAGAGCACTTGACATCAGTTATTCTACTAACAATTTTGGTGGTTCCCAGTTTTTGAAGTCCAAAAATGCTTCCTATTAAAAGTAGAAAAAAATTTTTTAATATATTAATTTTAAAATGAAAAAAATATGATTTTTCTTACTAAAACTGCAACAAGATTCTTGAGAGATTCAGATCTAGCCTTTTTAGATTCTATATAATCATTAGTATTCCATTTTTGGTTTTATCCAGTATTGTCTGAACCATAACCGATACCTTTTTTCTGTACAATTTTCTTTTTACCATCATCTTCTGAAGCTTATTTTGTGAGTGTTAAATTATTATCTTCCTATTCTTCTTCATTTGAGGTAGAATCAGCAACAAAGGTTCTCTTTATTTCTTTTGAAGTTTAAGCTATTTTTTCAAGAATGGCTTCAATAAGTCCATGTTCTAGAGCAGCAGCTCTAACAGCATTATCTTATCCTAATTTAAATGTATCTTTTAGCACTTGGTAACTATAATTAACAGCTTTTTACTCTTCTTCATCCCACTTTTTAGATCCAGCAGCATTCTATTTATCTTTAATAGCTCCAGAAGCAGTTGTAGTGGCTGTAGTTGTAGTTGTGGTAGTTGTTGCTGTTGTTGTTGAAGTAACTGTAGTAGTGCCTGTTGTAGGGGGAACATTATATCCTCCTGAAAGTTTTTTATTTTTATCGTCTTATGAAGGTATTTCATCAGGGAGCCCTGCTAAAAGTTCAAATAACAACTCGATACAATCTTTGTTTTTCATAAAGAGTCCAAAGTAATTTGGAAGTAAGCTGAATTTTTTAAGTTCTTTCATAAAGACTTCCCATTTTCCAGCTCTTTCAGTATTTTTCCAACACTTCAAAGATGCTTAAATAACTTCTATAATTTATTATATTCCTCCTTCTTGAGAGAACATTTCAAATATTGGCATTATAGGTAAATAGTCGACCTTATTAGTGAGTGGATTCAAGTATGGGTTGGTTATTTCTGTGCAATTTTCATAAAGTTATAAGGCATCGAACTCTAAATCTATAACTCCATCTGAGCTTGTTCCTTCACTAGCTATTTCAGCGAGCTTGGTATTCAATTAAATTTAATGCTTCTTATTTTGTCTTAGTTTAAAGCTAAGAGTATTCTTTCCTTCATCGCTTAACCAGAAACCACCAACATTTACCATGCTTAATATTTTTTCAATGTCTAAACTTTCTGGAATATAATAAACTGGAACAGCTCTATAGTAGTTGGCTATGCTACTTGCGCTGAGGCTAAATAAAAAAATAATAAAATTATTTATTTTAAATCAAATTAAATGAATTACTTTTGAGATTAGAAAAGTAAATTGTTATGAAGATTTTGTAAGAATGAAGATGAATTAGCATGCTTTGATGTGTTCTATGAAAAAAGCAAACTAGATTAAATCTCTTTTGGTTTAAGGACCCAATATTCAACTTTTGTTAGCTCGAATTCTGCAGGTACATCTTTTGGGAAATTCTTAGTATCAGTGTCGATAGGAGTCATCTCTTGTAAGTTTATATCAACAACTGAAGGAATTTATTATTAATAACTGATGAATATGCGTTCATTTTCAAGATATTAGAATTGAAGTCCGGCTCCAGTTTTTTCGATAAGCATCAACGAACCAAACTGCTTGCTGTTGTCAGGTGGTACATCGAAATGCATCTAGAAGTTTTCTTCATAGTAAAAGATAAAGTTATCATCAGCGCGAGGAATAATCTAAGCCTCTCCAGACTCAGTCTCGACTTTCTATAATTAGATACTTTGGCTGCTAAAGACACCGCTAACGCATTTTTGTTCTTAATTGTAGCCTTCAATTATAATTAAGAATGGTCCTTGCTTTAAAACATTTTCTTTAACAAGTTCAAGCATAGAGGGATCGCAATCTTTATCTTAAACTTAAACAAGCTACCATTAATAGCACATTTATGGTAATTTCTTTGTGGGATCAGTCTCCTAAGTTTTTACAGGTTGCGAAAGTTGAGAGAATAAATTTGTTTTTTTAGTAAATAATTCAATATTTCTATTAAATGCTTCACGCTATTTATCATTCCAAAGTAATTTTGTTGTCAAACTTTGAGTTAAGGTATCCCAGCAAGGGAACATACCTTTAACAACTTCTTTCTTTCCAAGTTGAGTTGCGAATGAAGGAATGCTATTTGGTCTCTTTAAATTAGAAGATAACACTGATGCAGATTTACTTGAAAGATCTTAAGGTAATTATTATCCTTTTCTGTCTCTCTTGTATTCAAGGATCTTTTTACCTTCTGCAAGCCATTTGTTGCCTTTAAAATTTTAAAAAATATTAAATAAAATAAATAATTTAAAATTTAAATTTACTAAAGCTATCGAAGGGATGGAAGGCAACAGACAATGTTTTCTCAGAATTTAGTAATGGAACCAAAAGGTTTGTGACGTATATCATATCACGTTTAGAAGTTAGTAGTTTTATATCATCACTCAACACTTTAGCGAAGATTTTAGCCTATTCAGGAGACGACAAGGCTACATTTTTCAAAATTTCAACAATAATTGAAATCATGTGAGGGTCTTAGAATGTTTTTATAAGTTTTGTTGAATTTTTATTGTTATCTTTTAAGCAGTTGTAGAAATTAATGTGCATTTTTTGAGAGCATATAGCTTCTTAGATTGTAGTATTAGTGGTGATTGCACTTAAGAAGTTAAGATAGTCAATAAGCATATTTTGTTGGCTTGAGTTGCTTTATTTAATTAAGTTAAGCAATTAACCTAACATTTACAAAAGTTTCTTTTGTTCGTCAAGTAGAAGCCATTCAACTCCGCGTTAATTACTTAAAATGAGAGGAGCTATCAATTCTAGATACTTAGAATCAGTTTTAGATTATGCCCATAGTTCATTCAAAGTGTTAAGGAGAAGATTCTCTCTAACAACTTTTTCTTCTTCATATGATATATTTTCAGCTATAACGTAAGGTCTTGGTAAATTGAGAGCAGTGATTATGATTTTTATTATTAATTTGTATTTAGAAGTTTAGTAGAAAATTTTATACAGCTTGATAAGGTTGTTTATCATTTCTTGAGTGACAGGCAAAAGTAATTTGCTATATTTTTCATTACTTTCCCCACTGGCACTTGCAAGATGAT
This sequence comes from Tetrahymena thermophila SB210, assembly GCF_000189635.1. Classification (NCBI taxonomy): domain Eukaryota; phylum Ciliophora; class Oligohymenophorea; order Hymenostomatida; family Tetrahymenidae; genus Tetrahymena; species Tetrahymena thermophila. The sequence continues at coordinate 292,752 of NW_002476317.1, read as the reverse complement.
TTTAAGTGCTAAAATCTAAAGCGCTTATATGGATAGATGTTGCCCAGGTTTCAGCGAAGGGTAAAAGAGCATTGAAGTGGAAAGCTGCTTGATATTGGTTTGACGATACTTCTTGAAGAGTAAGTATTTCTTTTACTGCAGATTAAAGGACAAAATTATGAACCTTTTGAACTCTCTTATGAGTATGAGAAAGCTAAGAGCATACTATTTCGCTAACCATCTTTGCATGAGAACTAACTTTATTAAGATCTAGGAAATTAGTTAGAATCCAATCACCCATTTCCTAGTTATTTCCAGCAATAGCTAAGAAGACAGGAGCTAAGCAGTGTTCATGATTTACTAATAATAAACTCATAACTTCAAAGTGGCGTTTGATTTTATCTAATATTGATTCATTGTTTGCTATCAAGTTAAGTGTTGAAGAGAAAGACTAATTGCAAAGTTTTCCGATAAGCTTAATAGCACTTGACTCTTATTCAGAAATAACCTTTTCTGTTATTTATTAGGAGTTCAATATATTAGTATGGTAACCCATGACACTAATAAAGCTTAATGAGATAGCAATATTTTCAAATAATTTAGTTTATAATACTGATCCATTTTCAATAAAGTTGATAATAGGACGAGTAAATCTAAAGCGCAAGAATTTAACCTCTTAATTATAGTTAGCCCTAAGAAGCTTTTCAACATCACCATTTCCATCTTCTCTTAATCTTTCAAAGTTTTTGGCTGCTACTTTTACTTTGAAGTTTTCATATCTATTTAAAAAAATTAAAAAAATAAATTAACTTAAATTTATAAAAATTTAATGAATAATTAATTACCCTTAATCTTAAATTGTAGATAAATGAGTAAGAGGCTTGAAGGGTATAGAAAGATCGCTAGTGTATTCTACTAAAATGCTTGATGGAATACCAAGAACTTTATCTTCATAGTCAGCCCAGTACAAGTTAAAGCCAATTTTAATGCTTGATAAGAAGACCTAATAAACATAAAATAAAATTTAGTTAATTCAATAAGTAAAATAGATATTTGAATAGAATTTTTATACCTTATTTTCTAATTCAATAGTTAAATAACATTCTGAGTGTTGTTTTCCATTCATTTATGTCCATATCAAGTTATGATTTAGAGCTCCATTTTTCTATTCACTCCAATTTGTAGGGTTGTTAATCCAAGTCTATCCTGGAGTTTTTATAAGAGTAGCTTTAGAGCACTACTCTTCAGGGAGTATTTTATGGATAAGAAGGCTACTGGGAGCTGATGAAGATATTGCGCTAGACTCTTTATTTTATTGGTTAGCTTATTTGTTTGCAGGTAGTTTGTTTTATTTATCATTTTCCTCTTATGAGAGAGACTATTAATATGTTCCTAAAATGCATGAATCTATGTAAGAAGCTATTTCATACTTTGGATTCTTATGTATAATTTATCCACAAATTATACTAGATTCCTAAGCTGGCTTACACTCAGGCATTGTCAATTTTTCTCTTTTAGCTTTTTATACTTTTTCTAATCCCATCTTTTCTAAGAGGAACTAGAATCCCTTTACTTAAAATGACACATAAGAAGCAATTTCGTCATTACAAACTAACAAATCAAACATAGTTTCTAATAAATAAGAAGCATTATCAGTTATTTATTAAGCAATCAAAACGTTGATCTAATTTTTATTAAATTGTTCTTTCATTACTCTGTCTAAATTTTTGCAAACAACAATTAATTCATTCAAGAAGATTTTTGCAATATTTTAAAATTCAGTTGTTGCTTCAAAGATCTTCATAACTTATGAACTAATTTAAGACAAGCTAACTGAACAAGGTGAATTTTTTGTTTCTTTACTCTATTTATTAAATTTATTAAGTTTTATATTAAATAAAATGATGAATTATATGATTTTTAAAAAAATATACCTTGTTAAAGATGTACCACTTTATTAAATTTTGAAGACTGTTAGTGATTTTTTCTTAGATAATATAATCAGATGTTGTAAATAACTCCTTCAAACATTAAGGCTAAGAAGTAGAAGGGCAGGTATTAGTAGTTGGAGAAACTTAAGAGCGAGTAAAGATTTATATTAGAATGGAAATAATTTATAATTTAATGAGAACTTCATGGTCTGAAATTTCAATACCTCTTAAACCACCAAAGTTGCAATGAGTTAATAAGTATTAACTAATATTCACTAATAGAGAGGCTGCGCTTAGAGGGCTTAATTTACAGTATGATACATCATTTTAAGGTTATGTGTAGTATGATTCTGGTTTAGGAGTACTCTTTGTCAATAGTATATCAAGCCATCCATTTATAATAAAATAGTGGATTGAGCTTGTTTATAAAATACCTGTTTTTTTAGCAATTACTGAAGATATTTATTGAGGTATGTCTTACACAAATATTCTCTTTGAAGGAAGACTGGAAGTAATTGTTGATTCTAAAGTTAAGCCAGGGATGAGCTGTTCAAAAATAATATTCAAGAGAAGTTAGCAGAATTATTTATGGTCTTTAACTGCAGATTCTCTCTTGCTAGCTAAAGTAGGACTGTTTAGGACAGCACTCATATGAGGTGGGAAGTTAGGAGATTAAGTTTCATTTGTAATTTTATTAAAAAGACTTTGTGTCAACATAAGGAAATCATAGGATTTTGAGAGAAGCATCTATTGCAGAGTCTTAGAGGTTAAAAATTCATAGTTAAAGAATAGATTAGCAAGTCTTTCAAAAAGCTTTGAAGAAAGTATTTACTTGAGCTTTAATTACTCTATGAATTTAAATAGCAAAGTCCATATTTAAGCATTATCAATAAAGCTTAACAATTTTCCATTTGAGTTGTATATCTAATTAGCTTAAGTACCTGTTGAAGAGGCTTCTATTAAATCTATGAGTGTGATAGCAGTACGCAAAGAAAGAGAGCAAGATCTCTCACTGATGCTTTTATCAACAAACTCCAGCATTTATTGTTTAGTATATTGAGTTAATATTTGCTGCTTATTAATTGGGACACTCAAAGATCTTGAGATGCCAACAGGGACCAAATCGTTAGTATTAGCATTGTGTTGTTGTTATTAAGAAATTTATCTACCTACAGATTAAGAAGGATCGTGAGATGTAGCCATAAATGTTTTTTAAGTTATTTCAGCTATTTCATCTTCAACTTCACCTGCATCATCAATATTTTCTTCTTTTTGAGAGGATTGATTTGTATTTTAATTAGGAGAAGAGTTTTTCTTGCTTCTTCTTTCAGCTGATTGCTATCTTCTTCTATTCTAGTCATAAGATCCCTTTCTAAGATTCGATGCAGAGGCTTCCAAAAAGGATTTATGCTTAAATTCTTCTTGCAAAGTTTTATTCACTTCAAGAAGAAGCTGCATAGTAAATTATAAGTGAGATGACCATTCTTCTGAATCTATTTCCTTTTGGAGAATCATGCCATATAAGTTATTTTTTGAAGAACTAGGATACATAGAGTACTCAAGCATCCACTACATAATTTATTCAATTTGGAAGACCAATATGAGTTGTATTTCTTCTAAGCTTTACTTCTCATTAAGTAAGAAGCTTCTTTCTTCCTTCTGTTTGATATAATGCAAATTTTTAAAAAAGTTTTGACATTTAAATAAATAAAATTACATTCAAAGAAGCCCAATCTATCTATGAGAAAGAAGGAGGATTGGATAATAATAAAACTAAATGAGAGAGTAGAGCAATGATTTCTTTGTGACCTGAAGAAAGGACATAGAAATAAAGCTTAAAGAAGGTGTTATTATCAAAAGAATTTGCTAGTAGAGTTCTCTTAATTCCATTCATTGAAGACAAGGAAGAGATTAATTCTAAAAGATTGAAGCATAGTTTCATAAGTTAAACGAACTCCTCTTGGCTATCAAACTTATTTTTGTGCTCGACAATCCAAACACAAACTTAAAATGCAACATTGAAAGATTCATCGTAATCAAGTCTTACAATATCTTCTTGCTCTTCAATAGATGTTAGCAATTATGACTCGTTTTGCAACTGTCTCTTTTGGATTTCATTTTTCAAAGGGTGAGATACACTTCTTTTTACTCCAGCAGGGGGAAGGACAATAAAAATATCTTCTTCCTCTTCTTCATTTTTATCTGATTACTTTGCTTCCTTTTAAGCAGAATTCTATCCTTTTGAGTTGATTTTATTTTATTAAGATTATTCTTGGTCTTAACTTACAATTTTTTAATTATTTATTCTTTCTAATTCACGAGAAACACTTTTTGTGAGCTTTAAACTCATTGGGTCTAAAACCTAAGCTAACTTATTAGGATTAGCAGATTGATTGTTTGTATTTTCCTTATTTTTTTGAGCTCTCTAATTAATCTGTTTAAAATAAAAATAAACTAAATTTTAAAACTAAAAATGATGATTTAATTACGCTAATTTTAGGAATATTTTTGAATCCATTATATAACAGAGCTAAAGTAGGAGCAAGGTATCCATAAGAAATTTCTCTTTCTTAAGTTTCAAGTATGACATTTTCAATAGGAATGTTTAACTAGGTAGCTAAGAAAGCCAATACTTCTCCAAGAGGTATAGAAATCCTGTCTAAAGCTTTGATGAGATTTGTTTGAGAGAAGAGTTAGTTTATAGGGAGTGTGGCTTACTTTGGTTGCATCAAATATCTTTTAAGAATAGTAAAAACAAACTATAACCATTCCTTTTCACTTAAGTTATCAATAAGAACTTCTCCAAGGAGGGTAAGAATTTCCTATGATAATAAACTGTTATCAAAAACTACAAAAGTTTCAAACACATCATGGAAAATATTATTTCTTCCGTTTGTAGCAGAATTAATCCATTAATTATTCTTTTTATCCTCTGAATTGTTGTTGACTTCATTAATTTTTCTTAAAAATTGTGAAAAACTATAAGCTAATGTGTAGAGATATGATAAATTGCAATCATTAGAAAGTGCAGCTTACTAATTAGTATTATTAAACCTTCTACAGTTTTCTTGTAAATAATTTTGTTTTAATACCTCTTCTATTTCAATAACTTATTTAATTATAATGTCTCTATGGGCTTCTTCATTTGTGAGTAAAGCTTTTAATTTATTTTGCATTTCATCAAGAATAGCTAAACTTTAGTGCTCCTTATTGATTTAAGAATTTCCAGCATCAGTTTTTGATTTTGTGACTCCTGCAGCATCGATTTTAGATTTTGTGACACCTGCAGCATCAATGCCAACTGATTAGGAAGCGAAATCTTATGGGAAACATGAAGGAATTTATTCATTAGATTCTTCCTATGAAAGTACACCTTATATTAATGGTCTAAAATGGTTATTCTAAAAAGGAATATCACTCAATTATTTAGAAGTACCTATAAAAGGTCTCAAACTAAAATTGATCTAATTAAAATTAAGTAAAATATATGTTAAAATATTTATTTTTTTATTTAAAAAAAATTACTTAGATAATAAGATAACGTGAAGATACTTAAGAGGTTTCCGCTGTTTCTAGCAACTTCAAAGTAGAGATTTCTTCTCTATTTTAAAATTATTTTAAAGATGAACTTTCATGAGAGTAGTTAGACAACTAGACGAAAGTCTCACTTCCATATTATTCATCTACTAGCATTTCTTACTTATTATTTTAAAATTTCCAAACAATCACTCTAAAACTGGATTAATAAATAGAGTTTCTATTAAATGCTAAGGATATTTCATTCAAGTTATATTTCTTTTAGAGATCAATATAAATTTCGTGAACAAATACATCTTCAGTGATGTAAACTTTAGAATTTAAGTAGCTATTATCTTTTGCTTGTAAATTACTGTGGGAATATTTATATTCTTTGGAAAGGAATAACTCACTGAAAAGACTTTTTTCAAAGCATAAAGTATTTATGTCAAATCTTGAAGTCAAAATATTATAATAGGAATCTTTTTTCTCTTATACTTTTTTAGAAATTATATGAAGTTGATTGAGTAATTGTAAGAATATTTTAGAAGCGTTTTAAGGTTAACACCATCTTAAGAGACTTAAATAAATGCTCAAACCGCTTTCAGTGACTGGGATTTATCTTGTTGTAATTTAAGGGAGAAGGTTAAGAAGAGCGCTAAGAAGTTTTTGTTAAAAGCCAGTGCATCTGCTGAAACTTCTCAATAGGTTATATTAGTAAGTGAATTTACGAGTAGGATTTTAAAGAATATTTGAAGATATGAATCTTTCTAAGTCAAATTTAGTATAAATGAGGTTTATCATATCGTCATTAAGAAGGTAGTTATGGGAACTTGACATAACCTAAATTAAATATTAAGATGCTGCTTCTATTAAATTTCTAGTTGCTTAGTTGTAAGAAGCAGAAGAAAGGGCGATTAATTAGCTAACTATCTTGCCATTTATAGTTTCGTAGTAAGATGGATTTAATAAAATATTATTTTATATTTCCGAAAGAGATTGACCAGAGCCACCATAAATCCTACCTTTTACAGTGAATCCCAATGACTAAATTTAATTAAAATTATTTATTTAATTATTTGCTATTTTAATGCGAATTTATGATATTTTAGATTATGTGAAAATATCTTCAGAAATAAATTGAAGAGTCAAATCACTAGAATTAGCAAGTGAACTAGCTACTTCTCCAAGATCACTTAAGCGCTTTACTATGGAAGTATTTAATTTATAATTTGGTACTACAGTGTTTTTAGCAAAGTTCTTTAAGAATATGCTAGTTTTTTCTTCTGTTAAAGCAATCCACTCATTACTTTGCTGAGTCTTAACTTCAATTGTAACATTTTCGTTTATATATTTTTAAATAAATTAGATTTCACTTGAGCTAGAATTTTTCAAATTAAAGCCATTTTCAAGTTGAGAAACTTCATTCAGAGCAAAACCTTAAACACCAACAAATTAATAAGATGTACATTGATTTCCAGTTAAATGCTTGAACTTTTGTCTAAGAGAAGTTGGCATTACTAAAATATACTTTGAACACCTATTAATTAATTTATTAAATTATATTTAAAGATTTGTTTGAAAGTATTGAAAATTTAAGCTTACCTTTTGTAGTCAACATTAACAGTTTTTATAGTTTGTGACTCGCTGAATGAAACACAGGCAACAGGTTCCCATTATTCAAGATTTCTACCTTGATTTTTCTCTCTCCATTCATCGTATTCTGCTTATGTCATTTAAGAAAACTGGTGTGCTGCACGTTCAATAACAGATGGATGATCAGCAGTGAAAATTAACAAAGTGCCTACTGGATAACCTCCTTCAATAGGATGATCGTAAGATTCTATAGTTACAGAATCTGCAACAATATATTTATTGTGAAGATGTTTTACCAGGAAGCAACAATTTTAATCAAAGCTTTAGAATGAACTTTAATTAGGGAATAAAATTGAACTAGATTAATGCTTTTATGAATAAGGAGTTCCAGTGCAAAGTTAAATAGATAAAGGTAAGTATTTATTTGATTTTTCATTTAAATTTAAATTTGAGTTTCCATTTTATGATGTCTTAGGTTGAGATTAAGGCTCCCAAGTATCAAAAGAAAAGAAGCTATTCTGATCAACTTTTTCTTTTAAGATACAGCTAAAGTGTTTTTTTATTTAAAATGATAAATAAAATTTATTTATTTATTAAATAGTAAAAATTACTCTGTAAGTGGAAGAAGTGATTTTGCGTCCTTCTAAGGGGAGACTAGGCTGAAGTCCAATAGAATGCTTTACAAGTATTAAGGATTCTATAATTAAAATTCTACTTCAAATTTATGTTTATTTCTCAAATTAAATGAATGCTTAGAATTGAGTTATGAAAATGAATCATATAATTCAGATTTTTAGGAGAGTTTATTAGCTAATGTGCCTATTTGATAATATTAAAGTTATTATTTTAAAAATTTAAGCTATTGTTCTGTGAAATTGATTGTATTATATAAATCAATTTGGCTATCTTATTCAATTTGATTAGGCTATGTTTGTTAAACAGTTATTTATTAGGGTATATTAATAATAGTAAGAGTTTATGTTTTATCTGTAATAAATAGACTGCCAGATAATATTAAATTAATGTTCTCAGCACTGCCTTTTAGTTCTTTTACTTATATCTCATTAGACATAACTTATTTAGTTATAGGGATATAGAATATTTTATTTTAAATTACTACTATAACTACTTCGCTTTTTTCTGATAGTACAATAAGACCTTCTTCGGTTCTTTCTTGTTAAGTGCTAATTATAATTTTTTTAATGAATTATGTTTCAATTTCTTTCTTTTAAAGATTATAGGGATCGAGGATATCAAAAACCATTTTATATTAATGCAAATTTAATTAATTGTTTGAGGAGCATGTCAAGATAAATAAATCATAGGTCTATTTTAATATTTAAATATTAAATTGGCTAAAAAATTAATAAAATCATTACTTCGTTCTCGGAAGATTATGAAATTAATCTCCAACTGCAATCGATAATGCTCTCTTCTTCAAACTATAAATTAGCTTCTGACACAGCAAGCAAATTGTGTAAATCTGAATTTTCAGTAGCTATTGGTGAAAGAGTTTCAAAAATATAGCGATTATTTTCATTAGAAAAGAGAATACTCTCAAGTGAGTTAATTGTATTTTCTTATATATATTAGCCATTTAAATTACAAACAATACCCTTCGAGGTTAAGCTATAAAATTAATTAAGTAAATTTGGGTTAGTTGCAAACCTTCTAATACGAAGCAAGCTCTTTTAAGAGACACCGCTACCACATTAGCTGTTAAATGAAACACCAGCGATTAGTTAGGCTAAAGAATTTTATTTTAAATTTAATAAGAATCCACTTTTAGCTTCAGATTACTCTAAGAAGGCCTTCATTTTTTATTTATTTTCTTCTAATTATTTTAATCTCTGCTCTTCTCTTTCCAGAGTTTCCTTTTTAATTCTATTTTCTTCTTCTTCTTTTCTTTGAATTTCTTTCAATATTCTTTCTTCTTCTAACTATTTTTAAAGCAATTTTTCTTGCATAATCTCCATTACTTCTTCTTCTGTGTAATATGCACTCTCAGGGGCAGGGGAAAAGCACATTTCACACTTTTAGAATCTGCCAAAGTTCTAATAAGTACATATTTCGCATGACCACTCTTATTTTATGCTATTAACATGAATTTCATCATCACCACTGAAAAGTGAGCTCTTCTGATTATTTTATTCTAATTCACTATTTTCCTCTTGTTGTATTCTTAAAGCAACATCTAATGCTTTTTCAACACTCTCGTTTTTAACTTCAATGCAAGCTTTCTTAGCAACATTAACAGTAAAACCCTATTTAGAAAAAAATATAATTAGATTTTTTATCTAACTTTAAAAAAAATACATAATTTAATAGCTTTTCAATAATTTCTGCGTCTGCTACTATCGATTTTTCAATAGGCTTAGGCTTCTTAGCATATTTACACTATGAAGATATGGAATTTTCAAGAATTTTATAGAGTTAACTTTAGAAATTTGAACTGTTGGAAGCTTCGTTCATTTTGCTATTAAGCTCTTCCTCATTTTTACGAAGATCATTACCAATTTAGCACTCAACTGGAAAAACAAACTCTTTTTTAAATTCAGAAATAGCGACTCTTTGAAGATTTAATTCTGTATTCCAGATGTTAACACAACCTTCTGAATCAAAAGAACAAATATAATTACTAAGGTATTTTCTTTAAGGCTTTATAAATTTAACTTTTTTGTCACTTATTTAGTTTTTGCTATTTTTATGAACTTAATAGGACATTGAATTCACAGTTACATCTAATCCAACGTCTAAATTTAAAGATCCGTTTACAAAGCTAATTTAAATATAAAAATAACTTATAAATTGAAATAGATGATATCAACTAAAATATTACTTGTTTCCTTCTAATTGAGTTTAGATTTATTTCTAAATATCTTATACATTAGAAGCCTTTGAAATTTAAAGAGGAGTATAATAATCAAGGAAATGACGAAGGTTTTATTGTAAATCGTGAATATTTACCAATCCTGCTTAAGCCAAATTCTCAATTGAAAAATTTGTATTAGTGTAATTATAAAAGGAAATTAATCTTCCAAATGCTGCAAAAATACGTGAAACTCCTGTATTAAACAGCTATTTAAGCTCATTTGAAGCATCTTCGTGTAAAGTCATTGCAAATAACTACTCATCTAACCTTAATAAAGTATATAAAATAGAATGAAGAGAGCTTATATCCCAATTTTTTGCTATATCTTTCAGGTTTTCAATAGGATCTTTTACACTAACTGCTGATTTATGAGAATCTGTATCTTCTTTAAATGACTTCTTTTAAATTTATTATTTGATTTATTACTAGGCTGGCTCTTCAACCTTTTCAGCAGCACTACTTGCTTATTCTAATACTGCCTACTAAGGTAAATCTTCATCACTTTCATTAAAAAAAGGAAGTCCATCGTTAGGATAAACTTAATTATTACTAATTAAATCTATATTGTTTGCTACATAGACCTATTTATCTTCAGGTAACTTTATATTAATAGCAAAAAGTATTTATTAAAACTTTATAAAAACCATCAAATTTTACATTTTAAACAACAGATGGGTTGAGGTACTCATAAATAGCATTTATGTGGGAAGTGACATTCTCTATTAATGAGTCAATTGTGCTTTTTATTTCACAGAAATTGAATGGGACAGCTAAAATTTAATTATCATCTATATGTCCATAGAGCTCTATTGCTTATGCTAATTTTTTCAATAAATTTTCAGATATTTTTGGAGAAATCTATTCAAATAAATTAGGTTATGATATCAACTCTTCGATTTCAGAAAGATATATTTGCAAGAAAACAATATCAGATAATTTAGTAGGACGATTCTAAAAATGCGAAAGATGAAAGGGATATTAGCCTTAATGATTTTTTCTAATAAGCTTTATTTTATTATCTTTAATTGCAATTAAATTATTATTTTTTTCTAAATAACCTATAGAAATATTTTCATCTTTGTTTGATCCAACTTGCTTTGGTGATTATTAGGTTTAATTAAGTAAATCTTTAACTTTTATGAGCAAATCTTAAATTAGAGGCTATTCAGTAGCATTTTAATCCTCTTTTGCTTCTACTTATCCGTTCAAATGAGTTCTTCTCTACTTTAAAAATAATTATTGTGTTAAATTAAAGATTTTTAAATTTCATTTGATCACAAAAAATAAGCTAATTTGAAATGTGTAAGGAAAATTAAAGGCAATAAGATCAGGGTTTAAGAAAAGATACGATAAAAGCGGAATCTCAGATTTAATAAAAATAAAAATAAATTTACATATAAAGAAAGCTTCTTTTCAGGATCTTCTGCAAATGGATTAATTATGCAAGTTACACCTCTCAAATTCATTTTAAGACAGAATGAATAATCACCTTTTGGGATTCTTTTTGACTTTACTTTTTAGAATTCTCCATTAAACCAAACTTTAATAGTCCAGTCATTTGTATCAATTTTTACGCCAACCGTTTTTTATGTTTTATACCTATAATAGATGTTTAAAAAATGATAAGCTTATTTTTATAACTATATATAATTGTTAACTTTTATTTTAAATCCTAATATTGAAATTTTTTGGTTTATTGAATCATTTTTTCAATAAGATGAAATTATAATTATTTTTCTATTATATGTTTTTTTTAATGTTTGTTTGTTTGTGCTTCTAGTTATTTTATTTGCTTGAAAATAAAAATGTGAGATACAGAAATTATGTATTGATTTCAAGATGTATTTATGTATAATTTAGTATAGCATCTTGTTCATGGAGTATTGATCTAGATAAACATTTTATTAAGATATATTTAATATTACTTGTAAGTGATCAAATGAGTTTTGAGGGACTAAGGATTTTATAAATTTGCGGGCATTTAGACTAACCCGAAATCTATACCTTCACACCCATTTGGGAATTCTAACTCTAAATAATAGGAGTTTTAGTGTGCAAAACTTGTACCGCAAATAGCATAACTAGCTGATTGTGAGGCTTTACAAGTTGCAGTCAATCCTGAAGGAGAAATAGAAATCCCTGTCTATGAACTTTTTAACTTAGAGAATCTTAAAGTGTTAAAATATGCCCCTAAACTTGGCTAAATCTTATCGCTTTTTACTACTTATGTATCTTGCTTGGTGTTATCTTAATCTTTATCTTGCTATTGAGGAAGCATTTCTTTGCCTACAACTTGCTAATATTCTTCAGGAATACAAATATTTTACTTATATGTAAAAGAAGTATTTTAAAAGCTTAATTGTTCAGAGATATCATCTGACATAACCTATTATTAATTATTAAGGGCTTATTAACCTACTACTTGCTAATTCAAGCTGCTTTATTTTTCGAAAGTCACTTATTAAGCTTATAAGGAGCTAGAATTGACCAAAATAATTTAACTTCCAGAACTATCATAGGCAAAATCACTAGCTTATTGAAAAATGGGACTTTTAATTTCACTAAATTATATGCTCATTTGTATGATGATATTAATGAGTTTTTTATTATTCTTTCAAAATTATATGTTTTTCTAACTAATTCTTCTTCAAACTTTATCCGGGAAACTCTTGATAAGTTATAAATGTCTCCACTTGAAGTGATTAACGAGCTCTAAAATATATGATGTTGTTCTAAGGTTAATTTTCACCTGCTATTAACACCGACTTGCTGTCTTTTCTTGTTATTTTATTGCTTAGCTGTTGTTTTTGTTGAATTTTGAAAGAAAGACAATTAAAAAATAAGTAATATATAATTTCTTAAATGAAAATAGCTTTTATTTATTTTCTGTTTTATGTTTTAATATTTCTTATTTCTTCTTTCTTTTCTCTTCTATTCTTCTATCTTTTATTATTTATTGCAAATAATTCCAAGCAATTCACTGCGTAGAATCTATAAGATTCAAAAGCTAAAAGATAAAGTGTCTTATACTCACTCATAAACTATTGAATAACATTAATCAATATACGCTATTTTATTTGTTTGTTTTTTATACAAATAAACAAATAAACAAATTAATTCGATAAATCTGATTGTCTTTCTACTTGCTTTGATATTACTTATCAAAAATAGCATGATGCTTTTTTTATCTAAAGGTATGTATATTATTCCCTTCTTTCTAATATATATTTTTCCTATCTTTTCTGAACCCTGACCTTCCATTCTGCATATTTCCTTAGAAAAATAAATAAATAAATAAATTCATAACAAATACATTAATAAAAGCTTTGCATTTAGTGTAAGAAATACATTTAATTAAATTTATTATTTTTTATGATCCGAATTTTTCTAAATAAATATTCTTAGCTTCCTGCATTTACATGCTTTGAGAATATCAAATCTATCTATCTATTATAAATTATTATTATTTTATACACGTTAAAAAATAAATTATCTAAACTTTAGAGATAATATTTTAGTCAATAAAAAATATTTTTACACATTTAGCATGCGATAATCTTTTATGAAATATTTTAATTAAATTCATATTTTATTTTTGACAAATAAAATACCTTACAAAAACGCTATTGTGCTATTTCCTCAAATTAGTTTATGGAAATAATAATTTTACTTTTAAGGTAAAAAAATTTTGAATTATTTTTTATTTTTATAGAAAAAAATATTTTAATTCTTATTAATTTTTTAAAGATATTATTTTTATTGATTTATCATTAAAATAAAATAAATTATTTTGAATTTCTAATCAAAAATAATAAAATCTGCATTAAAATTTATATCAAAGTATTTTGATTGTGCTTGTTTTAAAGTGTCTTTGATTTTAATTATGCATTTTTATTTTAAATTATTTATAAAATCTTTCCTTTTATTATGAGAGTATTTTCTAAAAATAATTATTTTCAATTTCAGAAAAATTAAAAAAATTTTATATTTGATGAAGATATATAAATTCATGTTTTACTTTTTTAAGGGAAATCACTTAGCAAATCAAATAAAAATGTAATTTTATGAATAAAAGTGGAAATTTTTATAAAGCAATTTTAATCTAATTTTAATTTTATACAAAAACAATATTTTTATTTTGTATTTGGGTGTGTAAATTGAAGATTTTTATTTATAAAAATCACAAAATTTAAATAACAGAAAAATATAAGATAAAAATGTGCAATTTTAGTATGCAAGCTTAGATTAATAACTTTATTTTTAATATAGATAATTTTTTATTTTAATTATAATAAGATAAGATTGATTGCTTATCGTTATTTCATGAATGTTACTACAGTGGAAAAAATAATATTGTTATTAGCAATCTTTTTAGAAATTAAATTCATAATAAATTGAAATTGCCATAAAATATTAATAATACTCTCAAAACAATAATAATCTATATACTATAAATACTTATTTAGCTTACATTAAAATTAAAAAATTTGTAAAAAATTAATTGCATTTCATTAAAAAGAATTTAATTTAATTTGAGGAGTTCATTCACTTGAAAAGAAGTAAAAAAGTAATCTTTTGTTTATTTAAATATACATCACAAATTTTTACAAATAAATAATTTATAATCAAATAACTAAAAGGTATTAATTTAACTAATATTTATTAGATTGTGGTTAGATAGATAGATGATAAGAAAAAAGAAATAGGTGTAAGATAGTTTTAGAAGGATTTGGGTATTTATTTTTAAATTTAGATTTGAATAATAATTGTAAAAGTTATTAATGTAAGAGATTCTTTTTTTATTTTTTGATTTTCATAAGTGTAGGATATTTTTTGAAGTATTTAAGATTTCAACTCAAAATATGAATGATAGTTATTCAATCTCATTTTATATTATCAAGAGAGTTAGCAGACTATCTTTAGTTTGGGATATTAATTTGAGCTTGAGAAAATGTTGGTTAAAAACTGTTTGTTGTAGAGTAGTTTTAAAAAGTATTTACACTAACTTCATATAAAGGTTAAAGTTTATGTGGTTAGCATACTTATTTGTTTTTAGTATTTTATTTTATCATTTAAGTGTAATTATCAATTAGATTTCCTTCTAGGTAAATGGGTGAAGAAAATTGTTATTCACCCTAAATAGGAAATTTTTTTTGTCTTCTTTTTAAGATACTACTTTCATTGATTTAAGCTAAAGTTATTTTTTTATCAGCAAATTCATCAGTGTCATTTTATGTTTGTTAAATTTGCTATATTATTTTTCTTGGATCTACGTTTTAATAGTTATCACTTTTAACTCCATTAACAGTCAGTACCTGTTACAAAAAACTTAAGCCTTTTGTCGAATTTCTATGTATTTTTTAGCCAATGTTTCTCTTTTGAACTTTAGGCTTACCTCCACATGCTCCCATGTTTTAAAATAGTTTAATTCAAGTTCTTGTTTTTGTTAGTAATTATATGTAAATACAATTTATAAGAATTGTTCTTGCCCCTTTTTTAAAGTCAGGATTTTCAAATTAGGGCTCTCAATAATTTTTTGTTTTTTTGTTATTGCTTTTTTTTTTTTTTGCTTTTAAGAAAGAATTAATTAATTTTTGTTTATATTTTTTTTAGGAAAAATACATTTATTTGATGATTTCTTTATTATTTTCGAGAGATGGTTTGTTAGCATATTATTTCTCTTAGTATACATCCCAATATAAATTTGAAAATTTATAGATTAGAAGGTTTTATATGCAATTAAAAAGGGAATAATAAAACCTGATAGAAAAGTGAGTCAGTTAAATCTGTATTTGATTTTTGGAAAGTAAAACAGTATCATTTAAGATATTTGGAAAGCAGGGAAAGAGGTGAATCACAAAAATACTTAAATTGCTTACATTTACAAAATCTAATAAAATATTGTTTACTGTGTTTTAGAAATAAATAAAGTTTTAAATTACATACAAATACAAATATTTAGTTTAAACTTCTTGGTTATAATTACTTTCTTTGAATATTATTTTGCGATTTACATTATTTGCACACAAATAGTAAATTAAGGACAAAACCTAACTAACATTCCTCACATATTTAAAATAACCTTTAAACATAAATTATTTCTCGACTGATTTGTAATAATTGGTTATTTTAGATAAAATAACTCTATATAGAATTCTATCAAATTTCTTTATTTCTTTTTGTTTTGAAGCTAATCAAATAAATTAATATGTAAATTATTCTTAATTCCTCAGTTCATTAATAAGGTAATTAATTAGTTAGTTACCAAAAACTCTTAATTTACCTTAAAGATACATTTTGATTTGAGAGAAAAATCCCATTCCTTTCATAATTGCTTCAAGTTTTCAAATGAAATTACATTCACACAGATTCTTACCAAAAAATTAAGGAAATACAATAATTAGCAAAATATTGAATAGTTGAAATTTCTCAAAAGAAATATTCTTAACTTTTATTAATCTGATATTAATTTATTTTTAGTATTAGAGTTTGGATAGAAGCATGAGATCAAAAGTCTCTAAATACACAATTATGATAATTAAATGGCAAATTTCTTTTGATTAATTTATTTTGTTTTTTCAAAAATAGTTGATTTGATAAATAAAGCATTTATTTGATTGTAAGGTTGTATAGTTCACATAAAGTAACAGTTTTATTCAAATGCATGAAGTAAATTTATTTATTTATTTTATCAATTTTATTTTTATAAATTTAAAACATTGGTGATTTTTAATCACGCATGCGTTTTTTCAAGTGATAAATAAAAATTAGCTTAAAGCATAAATTCTATAGAAATGATATATTTTTTTATTAGCCATAATAAAATAGACATATTAATTTTAACATAGAATATCTATGATTGTGTATCTAGATTATTTTCCTTCTTAACAAGATAGACTGAGCAATTTTTTTATTTCAAAATTTAGACTTGAATTTAATAATGAGAAGCAAAAAGAAGGTAAGCTGGTTCATCTTTGAAGCAATTATTTTTATGTTTAAAAATTATCATATTTTGATTTCTTATAATACACCTTCGTCGTTATCACCCTTTAGAGAAATCTACTATTCTATATTAGCATGAACATTAATTTTAGTCTTTTGTGTTGGCTCTTAAATTTAAGAAGTCGAGTCATCTTTTTAATCTTATTTTGTTTTATATGATTAATTGCTTATTTCTTCACTTGATTACAGATAATTTTCACGATTCTTTATTTCTAATTCTTTGATTGGCTTTCCATCAATTTTTTAGGTAGCAGGATTAATAAATTCTTTAGTTTTTGTGAAGGTGCTATTTGATTTATCTTCAAAAGCTATTTCAAATTTCTTTATTACCTAATCATCAAACGAAAGAATATCTTCATCTCCACTCATCATATGCTAATCATTCATTTGCTTTTCTGACCTACTTTTCGACATCTTTTAGCTTTCCAATTAAATCCTTTTTAATTTAAAATAATTTTGTTCATATTTTTACATGCATACATCAAAATATAATATGTTTTTATTTTAAGTAAGTAGTTTATTATAGTTGATTTTCAAAGCTAAATTTATTAATTTATTTTATTTCAAGAGCTTTTTATGTTTTTAAACAATAAAAATTAAAAATTTACTGTTTATGTCTTTACACCCATTTCTTAATTTTTCTTTACATTAATATGATACTAGACATGTCACCACTAAATAGTTGTGTTGGGACTACTTTTGAGTAAGCTGGTACTTCTATTTATATGATATATTGAAAAATCAAATATTTTAGACAAAAAAGATAAAAATGAAATTTACTCAATAATGTAGTATCCTTAATGCTTGATTCATCGTTAATTGAATCACTAGCTCCGTACTTCAAAATGACAGAAATAGCAGTTAATTTTATAATTACATCATGATAAATATAGCCAAACTGAGAAATATTTTATCCACTACTATCTCTCTGTTGCAGCTCATATATAGGAATTTGTAAAACTTTTAAAAAATCTTTTTTATGGTTTATATCTAAGAGATCCTCTTGTTTAACACCATAGATTATTGAAATACGCGAAGAGAATTGCCAAAAATCTTTATAATTTATAAATCCCTGCCCGTCTTTATCATATTCCATCCAAAGATCTTGAATTTAATCTAATTAATATCTATTTAAAGCAGCATCCTAGATTTTAAATGCTTCTGCACTTCCATCTATAATCAAAGCTAGTAACAAATTAACGATCATAATTGAAACAATCAAGTGGAAAGAGAAAAAATAAATAAAACCAGATAGTTCATGCCCACAGCCACTAAACCCTGTTATTGTTATTGTTATTTTTTAAAAATAAATTCAATCTGTTTACTAAATTAATAAAAATATTAGTAATTTAAATTTCAGGTATTAAGAAGTTAATTTTTATGTTTAAATTTGGGTAATTTAAAATTAAGCTTACAATCCTAAATATACATTTATCTCTATTAATAAATTTATTTCCAAATATTTTAATTTATTACCATGAATTTCAAATTCTGCGTAAGAGCTGACATTGAAGCATACAAAATTTGGCTGCTATTCTCTTCCAGCATCTACAACAAGGCCAAACCAGAATTCAGACTGTGCTACTCTTATTAATGTAGCAACTGTTGATGTGAAGTCTCTAAAGGATAAATCAAAACCATTAATATATTGTTAAGGTTTAAGATAAGGGAAGAGATTCAAACCAATTAATGTCCATATAAAAAGAACGAAGCAAAAAAATATAGCGATAGGTCCTACAGAAGGTAGCACTAAAGTGATGGTACCAAGTAATTCAAGTGCTGAATTAAAGACCAATACTATTCTACAAGATCTAATCACTTACATAAAGTTAAACAATGCGTTTATTTCATATGAGTCGGTTTTAAAATAGAATTTTAAAAATAAACCAGCAAACGAGAATAAAAATAGGAAGACTTCAAAGCAATTCCATACAGACTTAGAAAAAAATTTACTTTAATACAAGATTATTTTTAAAGCAATTTAAATTCCAAAAACAATCAAAAACCCCATGTTTATGTAATCTATATTTATTTAAAATTAGAGTAGAGAAGTTAATTAATTAGCTGTAAGTTTTTTTCTTTTTTGTTTTTTTCGTTACTGGCTAATAAAATATAAATTATAGATGTAAATTATTACCTAATATTGTTTTATATTTATCATCCATTCTATGAAAATAGAGCATAAACACAACAGTATTTGCTATGGTGCAAAAATCATCAAATCTTTTAAAATTTTTGTTTTTATGAATTATCCTATGGAGCCACCTTCTAAAGGTCCCTAGCTGTTTTGTGGATAACTGTATAAAAATATAGATAAAAGTTAACAAATAATTTACATACAAAAAAAAAAAATAAAAGAAATCTGAAAAGATTATTTTTTAAGTTAAATTAATTAAATTATTTACAGCTTTTTTAGGTTTTGATTTAACAATTCCTTCTTTTATAATAGCCCATTCTTTTTCTTCCCCCTTTAGTCCTCTATATGGACTGTAGAAATTTTTAATTTAATTAAATTTTTCAATCATAACACCTATAAAGGAATTGAAAACCATTTTATTGCCAACCACAAAAGAAAAGACAAAAAAGATAGACCAGTCTTTGGCTTAAGTAGAAAGACCTGGAATAGAATTAATTTAAACATTTGTAGCATTGTAAGCTTATTGCATCATGAAACTCCATCCTTCACATGTAGATATTATAAACATATTATAAGTACTTCTTATAATGTTATCCCATCTTAAATCTTATGGAACCCAGTCTCCTCCAGTATCCATGCAATCCCATTTTGTTGAAATATTTGAAACAGTTAAATTAGCACACTAGTAGTATTTTCCTTTGAAATATTTTAAAGGAAATAATGCGAAGAATGTAAGACTGGCAAATGCAAGCAAACTTAGCTTTGCTACAGTGGGA
Source organism: Tetrahymena thermophila SB210 (assembly GCF_000189635.1). NCBI lineage: Eukaryota > Ciliophora > Oligohymenophorea > Hymenostomatida > Tetrahymenidae > Tetrahymena > Tetrahymena thermophila. Next base: position 272,943 of record NW_002476317.1, on the reverse strand, counting down.
ATACTTTTGATAATTGAAATAAGAACTATCTCTACACTTGACATTTTCTTGCTTAGCTTTATTATTCTTATCGCTCTAAATCCATTCATAAATCTGAGAGCGTCTGGGAAAAAAAAGACACATACAGAAATAATAATTGAGGTTAAATCTATAATATTCCAGCCATTTTTTAGATAGCTATCTCTGTTTTTATTGTAGATTCCATATGCCAACATCTTTAAAACTCCCTCAATAATAAAAATTACAACAATTATTATATCCAAATATCTAATAGTTTTCTCTGTGGTTGAGTTCGGATCTCTTAAAGGATCACTAATTCCCATAATAATGCATGATGAGAATATTAAAAAAATAATAGAATTTTCAAAATATTTAGACTTTAAAAGCAACCTTAGCTATAAATTATTAAGTAAATTAATAAATAATTAATTGTTTTAAATTTTAAAATTAAAATACCTTAAATCTATAAAGCACGAACAAATTTTAGAACTTAAATTTTTAACTTAAAGCTGATCTCCCTATTAAACCTTTTTCAAATTTTAAATAAAAAATAAATTCATAGTAACTTTAAAAGTATATTTTTAATCTTATAAAATTGCATAAAAACCAAGAATAAAATATCTAAACAAATAATCATTTTTTTTCTCTTAAAATTTAAAGCTAAAAATTAGAAAATTAATTAATTGAAATTTGGGTTCGTTGATATTTTGTCGTCAAGTATAAATAAACAAATTAAAAAAAAACATTTTTTAAATACTTTTCTATGTTTAAAGGAGTGAAACTTTTTAGTCATATAGATGCTATTAAGTTTTTTCTTTTTAAATACGGATTGCTCTAAGTATTTTTTAAATATAGGTTTAGTTTAGTTTAAAGTGAGAAAATAAAAATAATTTACATTTTTTAAGAAGTATTGTCAGATTTGAAAGCTACATTGCTATTTTCTTTTTTTGCTGTATTTTCTTTGTAAATACTTTCTTTTGATAAGTATAAATGGTTATTCATCAGCTAGGTAGGAGAGGGTTCTTTTAAATAGTCATTGTTTAATACACTTAAGCTTTTTATATTTTAATTAGGTTGTGTTGTTAAACTATTTTTTTGTTTTGGATTTTCAATTTTCAACATATTTCTATCTTCACTTTTTTATCGATTCCTATTAAGCTACATCACATTTAATTAGTCTAGTAAATTATTTTTTTCTTCATATTTCTCACTTTTATTTTTTTATGTTAAGGATCTTCTTGGTTATTCTTTATTTTTGTCAACATCATTTACATACTATTAATTTTTTTAGAGTTAAATCTCAATATTTGATATATTCGAATTCACTGTTTAATTCATTTATATTCTTTAATGATTTTCTATAGCATAGGGAGCTAACTATTATTCTTGTGATTTTTCAATAACCTCTTTCCTTTTTTCTGGAGGTAATATTTCCATGCTTTCTGCTTTCACCTATAGGTCTCCTTCATCCTCAAAAGCAATAATCTCTTTTTTTTTCAATATTATCAAATAGTTTTAAATATAAATAGCTAAGAAAAGTCTCATCAGTGTAATCTCTCCAATACAAATGGCTATTATAAAGAAAAGTGATGCAATATTCCCCACAGCATGCATATAGTGATACATAATTAGATGCCATTCTTCATTAAGGAAACAAAGTATAACCGTAATAATTGAATTACCAAAAGTATCAAAGTTGAAAATATATGACTTTCCTTCTTTTGGATCATGAGCTAATTTTACCTCTTCTTCAAATCTAGCTCTATATGCAAATAAATTCATTCCTAATATGCCAAAAGCTAAAACAAAGATAGCAACGATGATAGTATGATAAAACAATCCTACAAATGTTTTAAAAAATGCTTCAATTAGGATGCCTAAAGGGTATAAAACAGTCATTTCAAGAAGAATTCTAAAAATTCTCCAACCTTTCAAACATTTTATAATAGCCTATTCCTATGTTTCAGAACTAAACATATTCTATCCCTAAGCAAATCCCACACTAAACATGATAATGTTTGCAATAAGTATTACAAAATCAGCTAAATCGATGAGATTTGTGAAAAATTATTTTTTTTAGCTAAATATCTTTTAAAAAATAATAATGTAAACTTATATTAGAAATAGAAAAAAAATATAAATATTTGTTTATTAATTTATTTATTACTCTGATAATTACTTCAATAAGGAAGAGTATAGTAAGTATTGAATCTGCTAAAATTAAATTTTTTTATAGACTATCCTTTATTGGGTATTTATCACAGCACAGCACAATGTAATTTGCTATAATTATTGAGTAAGAAAATAAATTAAAGTATCCAGATTCATAAAAGCATTTCAAAAATCCCATGTTTTAAAGCATGGTTTTAAAAGAATAACCATAGTATTTAATAGATTAGAAATTATAAATTTTATATTTGACTGGAATTTAATTAGAGTGTATCCTTTCTATAGCATGTTTTATCAAGATGTTTAGAGCTTAGGAAGAGTTATTTGTAAGCAACTTTTAAGATTGCTCGTTATAAGTCTTCCTATTTTTTTTACCTATAACATTTTTAATTGTTGTTTTTTCCTTCTTTTTTTCTTGTTTGACTTCTATTTTATATTATTGGTGTTAGAGTTGAAAATTTTATTTTATTTACCTCTTTTAGCTATGCTTTTGATTGTTTATCTTGTTTAAAATCCATCGTAAAGGGCTCCTAAAAATAAGTTAAGAATAATATAAAACCCAAGAACCAATAAGCTAATAAAAAAGAACGAGCAAACTCTTGTGTCAAAAAATCTCCAATGCTTTTTTTTTATTTATAAAATATTTTTTAAAAATAATTAAATTTGAATAATATCAAAGTTATTTACTGTAAACATGATGCTTGACCAGCCGATTGATTCAACAATATGAAATACTGTAAAAAGGCTCCATCCAAAATGGTCAAATTTAACAACACCGTAATCTAAATTCTCTAAATACGATTCTTCAGCATGGAATGGAACATCATATTCAAAGGGTGCTCTGCAATATGTACTATCATAAAATTTTTTTATTATTTTTAATTATGGGATGTGTTTATTTATTTAAATACTTTTCTTTGCAGCCTGATTATCTTCCACAGAGATTTATTTAACTTTCATCTGCTTCAAAGAGGCCATCGGGTGTGGGTTCACTTTCAAATCTGCATCTAAATTCAAGAGCACCTTAAAAAATATGAAGCCCAATCAATGCATAAATTGTCATTATAGCTAATAAACCTAATACAATTTTGTACAGCTCAGGTAGAGTAGAAATCAAAGAATTTAGCCTATTTTTTAATATAGGAAAAAAGTACATGATCCTAATTATTCTGAGTACTTTTAGAGGAAAAAAGTAGGAAGATCGATCTTCATTTGCTAATCTGTCTCCAACTGACCCAATAATAGCCAAAAGATTAAGAACATTATAACTATTTTTCATGTATGAATGTTTTCCCTTTTGTTTACATAAAACAAATATAACACCATTTAAATAAACATATTTATTTGTTTACTTCAACCAAACCTGCTGCTACAATATTCATAATAGTTTCACAAATGAAAAAGAAATCACATGTAATTTAAATGTATTTAGTAGCTATATTATTGGATATGTCAAATTCATTCTCAGGATATATACGAAAACTATAATCATAATTGATGTCTGCAGCAATATAGAGAAGATTCATAAATAAATTAAGCAGATTAAAAAATCTATTTTATTTATTTAATTTAATTATTCACTTTTAAAAATGAAAGGAATCTTACTTTGATGTGATAATAAACAAGCATAGATTTCTGATTAAACTTTCTGTAGAAAATAAATTTAACGATTTATCTGCAAACTATTAAGAAAGTTGTTGTTAAAGTAAATATATTGCAACATTAAATAATGGTATCATACAAAATATTTCTCTCCAAATACTATATAGGTTGGCTGTGGCTCTCTTACAATAGGGAAAATAGAGGTAGTGCATTGTTTTTTATATGAGACCATTTTCTAAAATTATATTTCAAAAAACAATAAATAATCTTAAAACTCAGTATTCTAGTTAATTTTTATTTATTTATGAATCTGTTTATTTTTTAGATTTTTTTTACCTGCATATTCACATCCTTCTTCGATGGTAGTGCAATAACTTTTTCAGATTCGACTTGAATAAATTAGTTTAACTATATTTGGTTTTATTAAATGAATTTATTTTAAAGTTAGTATTAAATAGAAAAAGAAAGTAAGTAAGTAAGCATATTATTTTTTAATGAAAATATTTTAAATAATTTCTAATTCCTAAAAATATTTTTACTTCTTTATATTAATATTCAATATGCTCATCGAATTTAAATCCATCCATTTCAAAATCTTCTCGTTTAGGAGATAGATTATTTAGGGATTACAAAATATTATCTACATCACCATAATCTAATTTATTTTTGTATAAAAGTTCTTTATTTGTTTAGTTCATTAAATTATTCCTCCTTGCTGTTCCTTCTGCGTCTTAAGCTAAATTAAAATGCATATTATCACCCTATTCGCTAACTATTTAGTTTTACTAAAATTTTATTTATTAAAACCACTATTTATATTATTAGTAATCTTACTCTCACACTTTCTAAAGGTAACATATAATCATTATTTCGTGTTTTTGGTGATTGATATGGTGACATTTTATTATTTAAAGATAAAACTGAATTATTTAAGCTTAAGGGGTTTTCTACTCTCTTCTCTTTTGCTAATTTCCCCTCTAATCCATTCATACAGTTAATCGCATTTGTGGATTCTGTCTAAAAGTTCATAATCTTGATTTTCTTCTTTAAAGTCAGTAGGAAATATTGATTATTGTTAATTAAAATAATAAGTAGAAAATTAAGTATTATGTAAATATATTGATAAGTTTTTTATAAATCTTAGTACTATTATTGAGAATTCTACTATATTAGCTTTAATATTAAAAAATTAAACTAAAAATTAAAAAAAAATACATTAAGTTATTTAGCAGGTTAGGTAAAATTTAATTAAAAACATAAAATAGTTTATTTTTAATTAAAATACAATTATTTTGTTATCGCATAAAAGAGAAGTGTAAAAAAATTAAGTAAGTAATAGCCTAAAAATAGAAATCAATCAAATGTGATAGTTAAAGAAAGTAATTTAATTTAATATATGATAATTTAATAAATACAATAACTCTAATGTGGGTTAGAAAAAAGAGTTTTCATTGTTAATTAGTATTATTATATTTTTTAGTTCATTATTTCTATCTATATCAAAATACAATCAATTATTACTTCAAATTTTTTATTGTCAAAAGTTTTGAATAATAAGAAATGGATAAAAAGTAAAAAAAATTATTATTTTTTCTAATTCAATTTTAAGCAAAAATTTTATAAAAGCAAAATTCTAAATAATGTATTTGATAAAGAATATTTAAACATTAAATTAAAAAAATAAATAATTTAGCTTTAAATCAATAATAAAAAGGATTGTGAAAAAATAAAAAATTTTAATTCTAAAAGAAATTTTTATCAAATTTATAAAAATTTAATCCAATCCAAATTATGAATATTACAATTAGAATGGGTTTCAAAATTAATGAAACACTTTGAAAAAATAATGTTTAAGCAAAAATTTTATTAAAGTAAAACTCTAAAAAATGTATTTGACAAAGATTATTTATACATTAAAATAAAAAAATAAATGAGTTTATAATTTAGCTTTAAACAATTTAAAAAAATGATTGTGAAAAAATAAAAAATTTTAATTCTAAAAGAAATTTGAATAAAATTTATAAAAATTTAATCCAATACAGATTTTGATTATTGTAATTAATGGGTTTCAAAATTAATGAAACACTTTGAAAAACACATTAATAATATTTATTAACGATTTATGAAAAATTTTAAGATCTAATTTAATAATCTCATTTATTTTATAAGTATTTTGTTAATCTTGATTAGATTATCACTTTTTACACATATATACAACAAAATTATTTGTTAATATTCCAGATTAATTCTTTTAAGTTGTAAAAATTAATGTAAATAAAGTAAGAGTTAAATACTTAATCATTCCATTTGAGTAATGTGTAATATAATAAAAATAAATTCAGTTTAAAGCAAAATCCTTTTGTGAAACCAAATTTATGCTAAAATTCATGGTGAAATTTGACAAATATAAATAAAAAATATCAATTAATTTTGTCTATTTTTATTTAAATAATTTTGTTAATATTTAGTATTAATGTTTACCCGTACATACTATGAGCTTACTTATCAGTTAAGGAAAAACAAATTGTTAGCTCTGAAATCTTTTGGCAAGTTTTTTTAAAGAGTTTAGTTGCTTATTTATATAATGAAACTTATAATCAATTTAAATATTTAATGTCAATAAATAATAAAATTGAGTTAGCAGATATAAATTTATGTCTAATTTTAAAATTAGCTCCAAGTAATAAATTTTAAATCACATAAGCTAAAAAATAGAAGTAAAGCTAAAATAATTAATATGTAGGCATAAGATTATGTTACATTATTTAATAAATTAAGCTCCAAAAAAAATAAATATACTTTACAATTTGATAAAATGAATGGAAGGTAAGCTTAACATCAATTGCAGTAATTACAAATATTAGACTGATAGATAGATTAATAGAATTCACAATCCATTTTATATGAAAGTATCAGTATTGTTATTATTGGTAAAAAAGCATATACAATATAATTTGCAAATTTCTTTGATTGCAAGGTGTGGTAAATAATTAAATGCAAAAAATATTTGTATGTTTAGTGTTCTCCTAATATTTATCTTTAAACAACTTACTATGAAATTTTAGTGGAAGATAATCAAAATAACCTTATTAAAAACATGAGATTCGTATAAATCACAGAAATATTCATCCAAAATCTTAATATTCTTTCATACAAACATTAATAGTTTATGAATAAATATAAGTATTTTCACTTAAGAATATTTATTCACATCCACAACTAAATCATACATATATTAAATAAATAGAAGAATAATAAAAAAAGAACTATACTCTATTTTTCTAATACATATAAGACACAGATTAAAAAGAGGATAACTGGACCTACAAACTAGCAAAAAATCAAAGCTTGGTGTTAGTTATCCGCTCAGAATATCGTCTATTCTACAAAGAAATGGGTAATTGTACATCAAATAAAAAGCCTGAGAAAGGATCTTCAGTCGGGAGGCGCAAGTACAGTGTTTATTTCCCTTCAAAATACAAAGGAGTTTAAAAATATTCTGAAAAAGAGTGTAAAGCAAATGGACTCAATTTTGAAGACATATAAGCTATTTTTAACAAATAACAAGAAGCAATTCCATAAACAACATGCGAAAACAATAACGAATAAGAATCTACCCACATTAAGGATGGGAGAAGTAGTATACTGAATCCTCAAAAGCTTAGAACCCACTATACAGCAAAGCTTAAAAGGGGGGACAGTGATGAAGATTATGCCATTAACAAAGATACCTTCAAAAATTTTGACTTTAATTGAGTTGCGTAAACCTATTGTTAAAGGAATTTTTAAAATGTTAACATTTCTAAATAAAATGAAATAAACAGAAAATCTAAAATACATCAAAATACACCTTTTTAATTTTAAAAGTAAATAAAACTGATTAACTTTATATAACATTCATAAATAAAACAAATAAGCACAACAAATAGCCAAAATCTCAAGTCTCATTCACAAACTCATTCAATCCTCATAGTTACAAGATTGCTATTTAGCCATAATCTTGAATATATAATGATAAAAATTGCAATTTATCTATAAAATCTCAGTAATAGCTTCAATTACTTCTAAAAATCTGGTTAAAAATATCAATAAATAAAGTAATAAACATTTAATACATTCTACATCATCTCAAAATTGATTAAGAGCATCTTAAAAAATACCTTGTTAATGAGTAAATTGCAAAAATGTAATATCTAAAAACTAAAATAATAAAAGCGAGAATAAAAGAGGTTTAATCCCAGTGAGCCATTCAGCGCTTTTATGTATGTAAATAACTAAATTAACCTTGTTAAATCTTAATAAAATACTAAAATTTTCAACTACTTTTTATATTACTAAAATAAGCATATAATTATAATAAAAATTATTAAAAAGTATTTCTTAATCTTTTTATTTTGTATTTATATATCAATTCTATCTATATGTTATCTTAATAAGAAGGATCTAATCACAATTAATTAACACTTTTATTGATTTATCAAATATTAATTTCTAATAATTATATTTATTCAAAAATGTATCAACTATTTTCTTATTTACTCCAAATTCAAGCAACTCCTATTACTGATAGGATAAAATTGAAGTTTTTATGTGACTGTTATACCCTTTTTAAATTAAATATGTGGTAAAATCATTATTGACACCAATTAAAATTTTTTTTGTGTTAATAACCAATTATTAAACATACTATTAAAAAGTATTGAAATAGTAATAAAATTGCACCTTTTCGATATTTCATTTCTTTAGAAATGTCTATGTTGTCTATTTAGAAAGAGAATTATTTATAAATTTAAGAAAGGCTGATAAAAGATATCTGGAATGCATCTAAATTTTTAATTTTTATCTTAGTTTTGCTTTTTAATTAACTAAGTTTTATTATTTTATTTATTTAATTGATGATCGATTGAATTCCATGAATGCGTGAGTAAGAAATAGGTGAGTTATTAATACTACCTGTTGATTTATGATTGAAACATTTAAATGATTGGTAATAAAAACTTTATCAATATATAATCTAAACCTAAATGAGGCATAAATTGAAATAATGAAAGATTATAATTTTTAAATATTTGATACAACGACTTGGGTAAAAATCATTTAATTCTGTTAGATTTTGGCAGAAATAAGATTTTTTTATAAGTAATTAAATTTTTAGAATAAGATTGATTTATATTATAAACATAATAATATATGTTAACAAAATTTTAATATTTTTGCTTTGTAGATTTTATTTGATTAGTTTGGAGTGTAATAAATGTAAATATTTTTTAAAAAGTTAAGTAATTTTTCTTATAGCAGACAGGCATAGTAATATCAATGTAATCTAGAAAACTTTAATTATTTATCATTCATGCTTTTTTAATTTTTTAAAATTTGCTTATTTTAAAATGATTAAATCTGTTTTAGTTTACAGGTACCAATTAATAAGAAATTTATCTATTTTCAAATTAGATTATATTTGTGGAATTATATATTTTAAGGTCAACTAAATCGAAAATTACTTTAGCACTTTCGCTCTTAAATAAATTACTCATGCCTAATAATATGTATGTATGATTTATGAATCTAATTTAAATTAAAAAGGAATATAAGCAATTAATTTCTAGATATGTCGATTTGCATTACTATTAACGTTGGATGGATAGTATTTTAAATTTCAATTTGGCCATTTGGTAAAAATGCTATGAAATACTTTGCTTTCTTTTGGTTTAAACAATTAATTAAACAAAATTACAACAAATAAAAATTGTAATTTTATCTTGAAGAGTATTAGATTTGCTCTCAATAATAATTAGAAAGAGCTCTTTGAGTAAAATTAGATAAACCATAGAAAAAATATTAAATAACGGAAAGGAAATCAATAAATAAACATAATTTACTGCATCACTTTTAAGTAAATTTTCTTTAGAAATATACTTAATAAGAAAAAAGATCAAATGCGAGGTAAAATCTACAAATTCAAAAGAAATATTATTCGATTCTGTATATTATTGATTGCAAAAGGATTTTTTACTCAAAAGGAAAATAAAATTCCATGGTTTTAAATTATCTTGGCTTTTTAATTTAGCAAAAAGACAATTTCTTTTCATTTCTATTTCAAGAAGTAATCTAATTTTTTTGTTGGCGAAAAAATATATCACCAAATGATTCCCATAGTAATCAACAAATAATTAAAAAAATCTTCTTTTAATTTAAAATTTAGTGTTACTTTGATGGAACAAAATTATATTTTTATTTTTTTGAGTGAAAAATGCTCACTCATTCACTAGAGGTTAAAACTTTAAATTTTTCAAAAGACGTATTAAAAATTGCTATCCCTGAATTTATGTTTTACACATGAATGAAATTAATAAGTTAACTTCAAAATCCGAAGACTAGATTAATTAATTTGTTATACTAACCAACTATCTAAGTAAGACTCAGAGAGTATTTTGAATATTAAACTAATGTTTTTGTGCTAAATATAGTGAAATTATGTAAATAAAATTTGATAGCCTGCCATGAAGAATTAGTGAAAAAATGAATGGAACAAGAATTCACTTATTTAATATGCAACATTTAGTAGTTATAAAGCAGAAACGTTAATTTTATTTTATATTTAAAAGTAACTATTATATAATTGTATTTGAATGAAGAGACTCATATTTTATTTCACATACAAAAATTTATAATGTTAGCTTTACTTTATCTTTATTAATCCTATTCTTCTAGGAGCGTTTGATTTAAATCAAATCAATCAATTTATATATGTAAAATTCAAAATTTTGCAATATAAAGGAGTATTTCTAATTTCTTCGATTTACTTTCCTTAAATTAAGTATAAGTTATAATAGAAGTAGTCAGCTCTCTATCTATTTCACAATTTTAATAATCTCCTTCTTCAACATAACAAATACAAATATAAATTATTATTTGCTTTATATAATTAATAAATAATAAAAATTAAAAGAAAAGTAAAAACTGTAATTAAAACCCCTTTTAAAAAAGTACAACAACCATCTTCACAATAACAAAAATATTCAATTCTATTAAACATCTGAACCATATTGAGAATCATGGGCTGCGCTTAATCAACCAAATAAAATAAATATCAATCAAATAAAAAATAAAATAAATAATAAAAAAATGTCTCAAAGCCTCAAAATATCACTTAAGAGTTTGTTTAAAAGGCTAAAATACAAGGTATTTCTGTCGAAAAAGTTCTCATTGTTGATCCTACACCTTCAGAATTACCTACAAGAGAACACAAGAATAAAACATTCAGCCACCCAAATTTACTATAAAATATTGAAATATTGCATAAACATATGTATCCTAAGCTAAAACCACTTAGTTGCAACAGCTTATTTAAGAACAGATAAAATCTTGGCTTATGTGTTCATGATTAAAGATCAACAATAGCATCTCTCTAACCTCATAAATCTGGTGCTTATTTCAATGATTGCTACTAAACAAAAGAATTTATTGAGGAACCTAATCCTAGAAAGGATATTTTATAAATTCCAAACTGTTGAAAAAAATTGAAATAAGTAAAAAAGATATTTTCCCCATCAAATTATAATCAAAATACCTGAAAAGTGGAGTTTATTAGGAATTTTTTTAATCTAAAATTCTAAATTAAAACAAACAAACAAACATTCAATTAACACTCAAAAGATTATCATCTTAATTTTCTCAATTTAAAATACATAAATTAATTTCCCTTTCTCGCAAATATTTATCAATCATTCTGACTAGCTTACTCAATTTCTCACTCAATCACTGACTATTCCTTAATTCTAAAACTAATAACAATCATTCATTCATAATTTATTAAATATATTAATTAAACAATTGTATTCAACCTTATACAAACTTCGATTTCAAAAATATTTAAAAAAATAGCCAGTAGCTTATATACAATTTAACAAAAATAACAACCATCTCACCAATTATTAAATAATATAAAAAATATTTCACATACTAACAGTCTAAACAATTATTACTAATTAATAATATATATAATAAGATTTTATTGTAAATATTACCTTTCCTTTTTAGAATGTACTGATAAATATTTGTGATATTTTAAATAATTCCAATCAGTAACTTATTTGGTATTATCAGTCTAACTTATTTGTATTTTTTTATTAAGTTTATTTGATTATAAGAAAATAACGCACTTTTAAAAATACAAATTAATTTGAAATTTTAGATATATGAAAAGATTATTTCCACTTGTTGATGCAAAGAATCCTTAAATATTTTTTTAAAACTAAACGTTTATAGGATGAATTATGTATGATAGGCTACTCTATATTTATATCTTTAAATAAAATCAAAATATTTTATCAATCTTCTAAATTTTTTTAATCCATAAATTAATTTTTTTTAGTTTTTATAAAATATTCACACTTGTATTATTATATGGATTTGATATTAAATAGTTTTGATTTTCATTTTAAGATATTATAAAAGTAGAGAGAGATTTTTTGAAATTCATAGAATAGACAAGCTGTAATTAAAATTAAATGAATTTACCCATAAAACTTAAATAATCTATATTACGTTAAAAATGTCGAAAAATACCTCAAATTCTGTTTGTTCTCAAAAATCTGTTTATCAAGAATTAAAGAAGATTTAGGATAGAGTTGATTGGAAATATAATTTTATTTTTATAAAACATATTTATATTATAGCATTACAAATTTGTTTTAAAGTCAAAGAGAATTTAATATGTCAAACTAGATTAAATTATGAAACAAAATATAATGCAATTTTTTAAGCAGTTTTTAAACTTGAATTATTTATTTTTAAGATATAAACTGCAATTTTAAAGACAAGTTATAAAATGTAAAATAAAATTATTTAAATTGCCTTAAGTAATTTAACTGATTTTTTTATGATTGTCTATTTTTAGATTAAATAACCCCTTTCTTTCTTTTAACTATCTTGAATCCTATAAAAAGATTTTGTCATAAATACAATAAGTTCAATTATACTAAAAAAAAATGAAAAATATAAAAAATATACTTGATTACTTATCATTCATTACTGAGAAATTTTAAAGAATGTAAAATATATCTTGATTTAAAAATTATTTCATAATATTTTTGTTATGCTTTATTTTTACTTCTCCATTGATTGAATTAGAATTAAGTGATTTTGAAATAATTAAAGGAAAGCTAACAAAGATTTTCAATAAATACATAAGCATGCAAAGTGTTAGACTAATAAAGAATTGCGAGAGTATTAAAGTGAAAGTACTTAAAATTTACAATAGACTAGCAATCTAAATCAAATTAGAAAAGAAACAGTATAGCTACGCTGGTAAGTATTATATGATGGTAAATTATTACATTTTGTTAGAAACTAATGAAGTTTTTAATAAAATTTGAATGATTAAGAATAAAAATTCGCATAAAATAAAAACTAATAATCATCACTATTCAAAATACATTTTTTTTACCTGATAATTGGCAGTAATAATATAAATCACAATAATTTAATAGATTCTTTATTCACTTCTAACTTTATGATATGATAAAAGCCTTATAAAGAAATTCTAAATAAATAAATTAAATCAAATTAAATTAAATTCAATACAACCAAACAAACAAACAAAATAATAAACTATTGAAAGAATAAAATACAAATCTTCAATTCTCAACAAACTAACATAAACGCTACACCAAAAAGCATACGCACATACACCAACACAAAAAAGACTTAAAAAAATATCTCAAAATGGGCTGCATTCAATCAGCAAAGGGAAACATCAAAATAAATAAAAGAAATATTCCTGAGGCATTTGGCCGCTACAATATTTCAGACAAAAAACTGGTAAAGATTTATCAAAAATATTGTCAACAAAACGGAGTCATTGTTAGAGATATCGCTGCACCTGAAGAATAAAATTAAAATAACTTCAATTCTATTGTTTTTAATGAGGAACTTTTAAAAAAAAGATAAGAAGATCAATTGGCTGCTCCTTCAAATTACAGCCATTGTGCTTGTTGTAATAATAGCTCTAATAATATTTAATAAAATTAAAAGAAGAATATCTCATATAACAATATAAACATCAATTCAGTTAGATAAGTTAATAATGAATTGTCTTAGAGATTGCTCTCACAAAACAGTATTCAAAATAATAAAAATATTAGTAAAGTTTCTCCTAATGAATCAGATATAAATTCATTCCACGAAAATCCAAAAATTATTAGAAATCTTCATTTAAATAAACTCTATCTCAAAAGAAAAATCTAAATTCATAATGAAAGATATGTTGTTTAATAAGGATGTGCTTGAAATATTATTTGATAGAAAATCAAATAGCTATGATTTAAATAATCACTATAAATTAAATTAGCACACATTTTCTTAAATTAGTTCTATAGTTATCAGCTTAATCATTTAACAAATTCATAAAAAAATAGCATTTTCCTTAACTAAAAAACTAACAAATCTTATAATAGAAATCAAGTTAATAAAGTTTGACTCAAGTTATACAAAATTATAAATATGAATAATATTTATTATTAACATCAGATTAGAATTCTAGCTTTCGCTCTATTACAAAAAAATATTTTAATCAAATAGCAATAGTATAAATAAAATTTACTACCCTTTAAATACACAATAATTAAAATTTAAATACTCTCTTAATAACTAATTTATTAATTAATATAGACTAACTACAATATATTACAATACAATCTTCTCTTACTGCTCTATTTTTCTTACACTTATTTTAAATTAAATCTAATTCATATGTATAAAGTAAATATTTAGATCCACATGAAATTATCTTATAATAAATATATATATACTTCCATATTTACTTGTATTATCTGAATAATATTACTCTCCAAATTAAAAATGCCAAATACACCAAGTTAAATAATTTTTCAACATTTTTTGATTCACTATATTTTTAAATTTTGCTATTGAGTAATCAAGCTTTAGTAAAGAGAGCATATTATATATAATTTTTTTATATAAATTTAATGGAGAAAAATGTAGATTATTAAAGCTACTAGAAAACAAATGAGTTTTTATCAGTTGTTTACAATAACATAAATTAAAATTTATATGTATTGAGAATTCATCAATAATTATATGCTTACAACTCAAAGATAACTCAAATCTGGAGTTTTAAGAGTGACAAAATTTTTAAAAGTAATTATAATAGTAAATATAATCAACAAAAAAATTTTTTAAAAAACTTCTACGATGTATAAAAACCATATTCATGATTTATTTTCAGATTAGTAAAGTATATAATTAAGTGTAGAAAAAGGCATTAGAGATTCAAATTAAATGTAAAAACCCTAATCAGATTATTTGGGGAAAAATTTTTACTGATATTTTAGGCAATAGGGAAAAAAAAATGCTCAAATTTATGTAAAAGAATTTTGAAAACTGATTAAAAATAATATAGCCAACCCCATAACTCATAAAAAATAATATTTAAGTTTAAATAAAATACTTCAACCAATATAAATGCAATTGTTTAATATGTAGTTAAAATTCAGACTATTTTTTACTATAGAAGAAGATATAAAATAAATAAATAAGACATTTAATTTTATAATATCTAATTATCAATAATTCGAGCATTTAACTGAATGGGTGGTAGGGAAAAAAAGAAATTTTTCTTTTATTAACTTTTGCTCTTATTTATTAACAGCATAAATTTTTTATTTTAATCTTATTATTATTAATTTATATCAAGAGGAATTCTAGTACATACTTCCATTTTTAGTTTAAAGCTTTATTTACGGTCACTTATTTGAGTTTATCTATGAGGAATAAGGCTAAATTCGTTTTGCTTGAAGTATTAAATCCTCAAAAATTTTGTATATAAACATTTTAATTATTAATTAAAATATAAATTAATAGTTCTTGATACTGGAAAATATTAAGTAATTTGTTTATTTATAAAAACTGACTTTGTAGAATATAAAATTCATAGCAACTATTTTGTATAAAATAGTTAGTTAGTCTAGTTTAATTTTTTATTACTTTAATAAAATTGAAAGTAAAATTATTTAACTTTTTCTTTCTACTACAACACCCCCATCTATTGTATACTCTTAATTTTAAAATTTCTGATAAAAAATACATATACTTTTTTATTATTTCTAGATCTTATCAAATAGATCATACATACTATATCTATTAACTATTTCATCAAAAATGTTAAATGCTGATATTTTTTATTTAAATTAAAAGTTTTTATTAAACTATAATTTTTTTTTTTTAATTTGTTAAAATTTTAACCAAAAACAATATTAAATTTTTTCACAAAAGTAAATTTATGTTACTTTAAAACTATTTTTTTCTTAGATTTAAGCAAAAAAATTAGAATTAAAAAACAAAATTAATTTAATTTTAACATAAGCATTTATTATTTTCTTTATTTCTTAACTAGTTTAGAGAAGTATATTCACTATATTTTTTCGATTAGATTGAAAAAATTAATAAAAATTCTTTTTCATTAATAACTTCTTAGTTTATAATTTGAACTTACATTAAAACAAATCTTTTTTCATAATCAAATAAAAAAGCACTTACTTGAAGCTATTTAATGAAAGCTAATATAAAACCAACAAAATATTGTAGGATTTATATATTAAAGCAGATATTATAGAAGATATTAAACGTATAAATTTATAAAATTAAATAATATGATAGAACCAATGAACAAATGAATGAACAAATCAATCAAATACTGGACTAATTTATACAGCGCTGATTTATATCTTAAAAGATATCCATTCAAAATAAATTTATTTTACACTAAAAATTATTATTAAAAAAGTTGAAAAAAGCTCTAACGATTTAATTTTTTAATTTTAAATAATTTTATAAAAAACAAATATTTCTATTTTAATAATATAAATTTACCTTTGAATCACCTTTTAATTCATTCACTTATTTATATTTTTGATGTTAAGAAAAATTGCAAACTACCAATAAGTTTTTGTGATAATTAAATTATTGAAAAACAAATTATTTATTTTTCTGTATTTATCTCTTTCTACTTTAAATTTAAGAATTGTATCCATATTTTTGAAATAAAATAAAATAAAATTAAAGTGATGACTATTATTTGAATTTAATCGATAATTAATTTGCTCTTTAATATAAAAAATACTAATAAATAATTTATTTAATAAGATAAGATTTTTCATAAAATTTAATTAATTAATTCTATTCATGCATACATGCATGAAAGATCCAAGCAAATAATTAACTAACTATAACTGAGCCTCTGTCCGTGATTGCACATGACCAAAAGCGTGAACGAATGAATACTCTCTGCTTCACTAATACTTTTTTTTAGATTTTCTTTTGTACAACAATTAATTCATAGTGGAAAATAAAGAAAAAAAGAATGAATGAATAAATAATTAATTAGATATTAATTAGTAAATTTTCATATAAACCAGCATAGCTTCTTTCTGATACTCTTTTATTTGAATTGAAATAGTTATTTATTTATTTATATCTCACTTTCTTCCATTTTTAATAAGAAAAATTTGAAAAGAAAGAAATTTTGAAGATAAAAAATAATTAACAAATAAAACAGAATTACAAAGAAAATTAAATAAATAAAAGGATTATTAAAACAAGCAGTTTTTATAGAAATGGAAAAGGACACTATTGCCACTTATAAAAGTAATATTTTCAAGACAAACATTTTTATACTTTATGTGTTATCATTTCCGTTAAGATGTAGTTTACCTACCCAACTTTAGCTAAATTATACAATATCATTTGTGTAGGAATTACTAACTCATTTTTTTATTTCAGTTTTAATTTAAACACACTAATTGCAATTATTGAAATAAAAATTGGATTTCATAAAAACAAAATGATAAATATTTTTTACATTTTATTAAAAAAGTCGTCTTAGTCGGAGATACAAGCGTTGGTAAAACCCATTTACTGAAGAGGTACTAAAAAAATGACAATTGCAAAATTATTTAACAAAAATCAAAGAAATTAATATAAGCAAAGAAAGAAAGAACAAAAACAATCAGCCAACATATCAATAAAACTAACTATAAAAAAAATGAAGCAAAAAATTAATTATTAATGATAAAACACCAGAATTAATTTATAAGGGCATTATTGTGCTTCCATTAATTTTAAATTATTTAATTCTAAGTTTTTTAGATAAATTTTTAAAGCTTTAATGAATTAATTTAAACATAGATACTCTAAAAACGAATTACCTAAAAACTCTGCTCCAACTATTGGTGTTGAATTTGGCACAAAGGAAGTAACTCTTAAGGATGGTACTAAAGTTAAGGCATAAATTTGGGATACAGGTAAATTACAGATTCTTTTTGCATTTTTGAATAAAAATTTTAGTTGATAATTGTATTAATAATATTTTTATTGTATCTAATTAATAGCTGGTTAAGAAAGATATAGAGGAATCTTGAGTCTGTAAAAATTATTATTATATTTTTATATTGATTTGATTAAAAGTTGAAGATTTAGTTGCTTTCATAGTTAAACAAAAAATTGCAATTAACAGAAAAAAGATACAAAATAAAATGAATTAAAAAAATATAAATTCTAATAATCACAGTAAATAAATTCAATATTGTTTAAATGAGCAACAATAATAAGCATCATCTTCAATTTTGATTTTTCTATTTTGATATATATAGTGTTAATAAGAGTTTATTTTAATGTATGCAAATAGCCATTTCAGAAGAGCTGTTGGAGCTTTACTTGTTTATGATATCACTAAAGAAAAGACCTACAATTCTATAATGAAATGGATGGAAGATTTGAAGTATTTAGCCGATCCAGATATTGTTATTATGCTTGTAGGAAATAAACTTGATTTAGTTACAAAGACCTAAGAAAATCGTAAAGTTTCAATCGCTGAAGCTTAACAATTTGCCCTTGATAATAAACTTATTTTTAAAGAAACATCTGCTGTATTAGGAACTAATATTAAGGAAGTCTTTGAATAACTCCTTTAAGGTAAATTATTTAACTTAAATATGGCAACAATAAAGCTGCTTCATGTATTTGGTTAAGCACATGTAATGTAAAATACGAGTGCAAGCAATCAGATGAATGTTTTTAAAAAAGATTTACTTTTAATGTGTTTAATAAAATATTAAAACATATTTAAATTTTTTATTTCAGTTAAACTAGCAATTAAAATAAATGATTTTAATAAAATAAATAGAAATATACAATTAAAAGAAAAAGAATCCTTAACCTTAGATACCTAACAATAATATAAAAGATTTAACAAGTACTTAAAGACAAAATGATGATTGTGCTTGCTGATTTAGGTTATTATAGCTACATGAATAAAAGAAAGAAGTTGATTCTTTTTTCGTTATATTATAATACAAAATAATCTATCAATCTATCTTTAGAATTAGCAACAAATAAAATTATTGCAATTTTAATACTTTCTAAAATACACAATTATATAAATATTAAAATAACTAGTCAATATTAATTGTACTTAAAGCTTATTATGTACTTCTTTCTTTCATTTTTTTAAGCAAGTAAGTAAGTAAGAAAGTAGACAAACGCAAAATTGAAGCCGTTTCTTTTTTGCTAAATAGTAAAACAATATTATTGATCTCTTTTGAATTGCTTATTAAGCAAATAATACCTGAAGTTAACTGTAATTGAATAAGATAGCGTCCGTTTGTATAATTTCTTATATTTTGTATACCTGTATTGTCTAATTTTATAAATAAATAAATACTAATATATAGTAAGTATATTTAACTATTCTTTTCTCAACTTTCAATTAAAATCAAATCAATTTATCAAACAATTTTATAGGCCTTAAAAAGGAGATCTTCTAAATCAAAACATTTTATGAAAAACAAATGCTAGCTCAAGATTTTTTAAAGTAAATAAGATAGATTAATCATTGCAAATCAAATGAATTTAAATTTTATTTTACATTAACAAATTTTTCCACCTCATTTAATTAATTTTAGGGGAATATCAATTAATTAATTAGCATTTTATACAAAGATAATACTTATATTTTGTATATTGAAGACATTCTAATCATGCAAATTTCAAAAATTAATAACATCTTCTCTATTTTTTTAATTATAAAGATAGCTTTTTTGCTTCCACATCAAGGAATAGACTAATTTTTTTCATAGTTTATGATTGGTTGTAAATACATATAGAAAAATTAATTTTATATCATTTTTTTTTATTTGGTAATACCTTTGGTGTAAAGTATACATTTGATAATTTACATATCTCTATTTATTTCATGCTAAATTCTTAATAATTTTAACTTTCTTACATTTTAGATTATAAATATATAATCAAAATCCATTTATTGTTTAAAATTATTTAAATTTTCTGATTTTATAACTACTCTAAACTTTATAGAAAAAAATTAACAAGAAATTTATCTCTAACTCTCTCTTATTGAATTAGTTAGAAAAGTAAAAAAAATATTCAGCAAATAGAAAGCTTTTATATTTTGATTGTATTTAATTGATATTGACTTATAATTAAGAAACCAATCTAAAGATTTTTAAATATTTTACTCATTCAAAAAAAAAATAAACGAATTAATAATTAAATGTAATTAAAACAAATTTTTATTTTTTTTCAAAGTTGTGCTTTTGATTAAATTTTTTAAGTTACTTGAAAATGATATAGAAAAATCTTTTTTGTTATGATCTTAATTTTACATTTTGGAATGAAGGAAATTTCTGGAGACTATTAACATAGCATCAGCATCACGTTATTGCATAATTTAAAAAGAGCACTTTTTAATTAACAACCATTAAAAATTGGTAGAAATAAGATTAAATAATTCTTATTATGCATATTAAATAACATACAATCAATTATTTATTAATTAATACAAATAATCTAGATCAAATCAGTTTGCATCACCAAATTTTGTAATGATCAATTTATTTCGTAAATGAAGGATTAATGGAATTAATAAAAGTGTGACTAGCAAATATATTGATGAAATGATAATCATTTAAAGTGGGCTAAAAATACATCAGCTTTTGATATATTTGGAAGTTAGTAATTTCAAAAACATAAAATAGAATAAATTAAACAGTTAAATACTATTATTATATAAATTAGCCCATTCATTGAAATTTATTATAATAGAAGAAATATTAAAACCTAATCTACATTATTAATTAAATCAATATTTATTTTTTATTTATTTAGTTTACAATTTTTTTGAATAATTATTCATTTAGTCCTAAATAAAATTGAATAATGAAATTGATGTAATTATTAAATATTACTCTAATTTTTATTTAATGCTTATGCCATTTATCTAATTAGCTTAAAAAATAATAAAAACTGAGAATAAAATATAGATCCATCTCATATCATTAAACTATCTGAAAGATGTTGATTTTCATCAATTTTGTTTTTTATAATAAAATGGTATTTATTTAGTCTAAAACTTATTGCAAATATAAATATGATTAATATTAACTTGGTTTTTTGTAAAATAATAGATTGTCCATACATATAGATTAATACATATTATGCATACTAATTAGGCGAATAATTAATTGATTCACGAACTCACACTTAATCATTCAAGTAAGAAATTCAAAAAAAAAATTAAGCAGAATACTCAAAAAGCTTTTGAAAAAAATTATAATAATCAAATTAAAAATAAATACAAAAAGTACTCAAAACTGCAATTAAGAAAAGGATAACAAACAATTATTCATTAAACTAAAAAGAAAAATAAGCCTTTATTTATTAGCTTATTATCTGATCAAATAAAAGAATAAATCATCTCTAAAGCGAGCATAAATAAATACATTTTGATAAATCATAACAGCTTAAAAACACTAAATAAATTAAATGGGAACGTGCTTTGGTATTAATACAAATGAAGAAAATCACTTGAATTTAAAACCTATTTCAAGAACTGCTTCTTAATCCACAAATGCTACATGCGTAAGCTAAGTTTCTCTAAATAGCAACAATTTAAGTCAATAAGCAGTAAAAAGATACATTCATAAAAATAAGCGCTCTCAAGTGGCTTATTTTCATGAAAACCCTATTTTGAAACCCTTAATCTGCAATAAATTATATAAATAAAGAAAGCCTAATGCTCTAGAAAAAATGCTTAATGCATAATAAATAGACTGCGCTGATTCATAAGAAGCTTAACATCTTATAAAATCGCAAACATAACTAAGAGTTAACCCTGAAAAAATTGTAATTAATAATATTGAATACCCTATAAAAAAAACTAATAGGGTTGGTTTTAGAAAGAGATCAAGCTCTTTAATAGTTAAGCCTGTATTCTGATTTTACAGCATCTATCTCATTTCTTATTCTCAACAAACAAACAAACAAAAATAATCTTACTATTATATTAAAATTTTAATAACCATCACTTAAATATTTCTTTCAAATCGAAGACTAAAATACTTCTAAAGTAAATAGAAATGTTAAATTTCTTCTTATATTCTTTTTTCTTATTACTTTAATAATTAACTAATTAATAAATATTGTTGATATCTATGTTTTCGTCTTACTGTACATATAAATTCTTACTCATAAAAATGCTTCTAATTTCCTTTACTTATCATACTCTAAACACTTTTAGTACTATTTAATTAAATAAATAATACAAATCTTACTGTTTTAGATGATATTTTTAATTATTATCAAATATATTACAATTTAATGCATACATTTTATAACAAAGTATTTTTGATAATTGCTAATTTTTTATCAATTGTCAAACAGAAATATAATTAACACCTTAGATTCTTTTAATTATCAGCCATAAAAAATTACATCGTAAATACTAAAGTACTTTAATTAAACAAAGAAACTTTTTTTTGATTCAAAAAGTTTATGAAATTTCCCTAAAATTTATCTAGGATAAATTTAATAAACACAATTTATCTTTTATTGAATTTTATAATTTCATTAGACAATTTTTTAAAGATTTTAAATCAGAAAACAAAAGTATTATTTATTTTTAAATTATAATTTTTTTTTAACTTTTATATTTTGAAGATTAATACATTTTTATAAATTAATTAAAACTAAAATATTTTTATTTTATTTTAGAATACATTTAAAGAATTTAATTATGTTTTTATTTAAAAAATAAATAGATTCTTATCAAATAAGAAATTCAAAACCACTCATCTTGTAGGATCTATAGATTAATTAAATAATTAATTAAGATATAAAAAAAGTAGTGTAATTTATTTAATGTAAAAATTTAAAATCAAATTTGATAAATTTAATTTATTACATCTTCTAACTACTTTCTTTATTCAGGGTCTTCTTTTAAAATTGATTACAATAGATTTTATGCTGAAGGTGAAATAAACATTGGATAGTCGGGTTGGCATTTTAAAATATTTTTATAGAGCTACTTATTTTCTTTGCCTATGAGATACAAATTTATTTAACAAAAAGGTCAATAAATATTTTTTTAAAAATGAGAAATAATAAATAATACCTGCGAATGGATAATAGCCCGTAAGAAGTTTGTATAAAAGAATTCCAAGAGCCCAAATATCTACCTCAAAAGAATAACCCTTTTTATTTATAATTTCTGGTGCCATGTAATTTGGAGTTCCACAAAACATCGTGAGTTTACATGAGGGTTACACTTATATTGAAAAACCAAAATCAATAAGCTTGATTTTTCTATTTGAATTTATTAGTATATTTTCGAGTTTTATATCTCTATGAATTACTCTTTTTTTATGTAAATACAAAACTGCTTCTAAAATTTATCTAAAAATCACCTTTGCTTCTAATTCATGTAATCTTTTACCTGATTTTTATTTTAAATACACACTTAATGGAATAGACGACGAATATTCCATCACAAGATTAATGCTTTATGAATTTTCAATCACTTTATACAATTTTATTATGTATTTATGGTTTAAATTTTACAAAATCTTTATTTCTCTATCTAAATTTTATTTTTTTTGAGGATCCAACAATTTACTTTTATTATAGCTTTTAACTGCTACAACAAAATTTGTTTTCTTGTGCAGAGCTGAGCGAACAGTAGCATATGACCCATGTCCTAAATTTTTTAATAAGAATAAAAGTTATAAAATAATTTTCTTTTTAACAAAATCTATTTAAATAAATAATAAGTAATTAATTTATTTTCATTCAGTAATAACCTACTCAATAAAAAATAAGTAGAATAAAATATTCTTTTACTGTTTCGAAAAATTCAATATATATTAGTATATTATTTGTGCAATCAAAATGTATTAAGTAGATTTTATAAATAGTCAGAATAAAAATTATATATATTTACCTAGCTCTTTTAAAAATTTAAAATCATTTAAATCAACTGGGAATATAGAAATTTAAATTTTAAATTTTTATTCATCATTATTTATTTTCAATTATTCACTCTATGCTTATTAATTAATCAAATCAGCTTTACTGATTCGATTTAAACTATTTGTGCCTCTTAATTATTAGTTTATTTGAGCAACTGATGACTAGTTTAGCTCTTCAATCTATGTAGCAGCTATACCACTTGTATTATTACTAATTTTAAGAGTTGTTTTATTATTTGGAGAATTAGTTTATTTTTTTAAATTATTTTAAAATATTTAATAAAACAAATTATGTTTCTCCAATTTCTATAGATTTAATAATTTCGCTCTATTGCTTATCAATGCATTTTACTCCTTCTGATTGTTGAAGCTTTAATCTATATTATGTTTCAATGCTTTTTAAATAAATAATTAGATAATAAATTCTATCCAAATAATTTTACTATTGCAACCGTATTCTTATTTAGTAAGACTTCTTTATTTAATCAAAATACTTGTTTCTGTTAATTTTTTATTTTAATTTTATTTAGTGATATATTTGGTGCTACTAAAATTTTCTTGATCTAATAAAGAACCTTCACTTTATAAAAGTTTATTCATCTTAATATCTAAATCTTATTGTGAGAATTATGTTGTTTCTTTGGCAAAATACTTTGAATTACTAATGAAATTGTTGTTTTATAACTCATTCAGATTAATATCTTAAAATTTGAAAAAAGGCTATTAAGTTTTTTTATATTAGGCTTAAAATTAATCTAGTTGAAATAGTTATTTAATAGGTTATCCTTTTCTTATAATTTCACAGTTTGTATTGAATGATTAGTCTAATACTTAGGTAAAGTTCTACTATTTAGATAATTCATTTGGTTCTAACCTCATAGACGAATCTGATTTTTCTTAATATCTAGTAAATTCCCTTTATCTTAAAGACTAATATCTCTCTGTTTCACATTTTTTTAAAATTTCAATATTTTTAGAAGAGCCTTTACTATATTATAGCAGTGGAGAGCTTTTAAATATGTTAAAGTGTTATTTATTTTAGTTTTAATTGACAAAAATTACTTTTCAATATTATTTAGGCTACAGTTAGATATTTGTTTAAGTTGTAAATTAGGTTTATTTTGAAAATATTAATCTTAAACCGCAGATATTCTTTATTAAGATTTATCTTCATATTGTTACTTTTAAGGCTGCATTATTTACCTTAGGAGTGAAAAGTTAGGTGGTACTTTGTTGTGTTAAGAAATAGATATTTTTTTTTCCATTAGAAGAGGTTAGCTTGTTTTACTTAGCTAATCCTCAAAAAACGAACTGTTCAAGTATTTTGATTTGTTCTTTAACATAGTAAAATTACTTAATAAAAATAAGGCTTTTTAATTTTTTTAATCATTCTTCACATTGTTTGGAATAGCATCGTTTTAACACATCAACTCTTTTTAACTTTCTGCAAAAAAAAAAAAAAATTGAAAAATGTTATTTTTGACAATTATTAGTAAGTACTTTTTCTTAAAATTGGAGAGAATAGCTATTAGTCTTAAAAAAAATGTTCGCTGGTCTTCATTTTTGCCTATTACTTTTAGCTTTTAATGTTTTATTGAGAAAAATGTTTTTATCTAGCTTTTGGATATATCTGATTAACTTATATTTAATAAAGCAAAATACAAAAAAGCCAATTAAATGATTTACTTAATAAAGAATTTCAGTTCAAAGCTTTCAAAGAGAGTTTGTTTTTAAACTGAATGAGTTAACACTCTAAATTAAATTAAAATAACTTTCAATTATTAGCTAATTATAGAAATCAAAATTTTGCATTTAAGAGACTTTTTTAAATTAAAATGAATATGACTCAATAAAATAAATCTAGCATAAAATTAACAAATATTTTTTAGTGAAACCTGTTTAAACACACCTACCTACGGGACCAAAAACTTTGCCCAAATTATACAGTTGCCTGATTTATAAATGAATTTTCTAATAAAAAATGTATTTAGTATAAAAACTTTTATCCATTTTTAAAAGTACTAAGTTTGACATGTTTTAATGTATTTCTTTTGAGTATTTTTTATATTAAAACATATTTTAATAAAGCCTATTATATTTTAATTAATAATTTAAAATAATATTCAAGAGAGATATTCTTTTGGTACTCATAAAGAGATTGTTTAAGTATATTTATCTTCACCAATTTTTATTGAAATCAGATATATCTTATAAAGAAATAATAGTTGGTTAGATTCTAATAATTAAATTCCTTTAAATCTTATTGTGCAGCTATTATCTTTAATAAAAAATATTAAAAACAAAAGATTTGATATTTTTTACAAATAATTCTAATAAGATAAAATGGGAATAAAAATTGTGGTTTTAGCATTTTTGATTTTAGGTCTTGTTTTTCCATAAGATTAGCAAAAGAAAGATAATGGGATTCTAACTTCATTTTTGCAGCTTAAAGAAAAGCTATCATAGTCATCTAAATTTTTAGCTTTTGTAGTGATCGCAGGAAAGTCATGCGAAAATTGTGAAAAAGCCCTTTTCATATTTTAATAATATAAAATGAACATGGAAGGTTATGTAAATAGCTACTTTATGGATTGTGATTAGATGTGGGATTAAGTATTTGAAAGAGAGCATTTTGCAGCTTGTGATCCTAAAAATTCTAATATTTGGCCAATAGTTTAGTTTTTTAAGCCTCCAGCTGAAGATTATGATCCAAGTGGTGATGATACTTCAAGCAAACGTTAGCCAGAAGTAATTCAATACAAAGATGTTTTTTAAGAAAACAGATTAATTGACTATTCTAAAGCAATCATGCCTTTATTTGCTTATGAAGTGAGAACTGAACAAGATATTTAAAAGTAATTGGAAAATAAAACTTTACAAAATAAAATAATGCTCTTTATAAAGGAAAATGAAGAAATTCCTTATTACTTTAAGGCTTTAACTTCTCACTTTAGATATAAAATTCATGTAAACAATAAATAAAAAATCATATCTATCCTAAAATTATTTTCTTATTTATAAAGTTTTGTGTTGTGAAAGCTGACCAAGAATTGCTTGACCAGTACAAAATAGAGGATACACCAACAATCTTAGCTTTTAGATTTATTAGACAGAAGCAAAGCTATAAGCAAGAAATATATGTGGGTCCTAAAAGAATTTAGTCTGCAATAACCTTTTTTAAAAAATACTCTTCTGGTGTTGAAAAAAAAGATATTAATTTAACTTATAAGCCTAAAACAGAAAGTAGAAAGTATAACATAACTATGATACACCAATTCAAAGATATTCCTTAATATTTTAATAGCGATTAGGGAGTTTTACTTTATTTAATTACTGACTAAACATCTACAGATGATATATCCTTTGAAACTCTATAATAGATTCATAAATATTCATCATTTATAGAATATTTTAAGTAAATTCCAATTAAATCTTTATAATTTATTTTTTTTTTGGAAATTTATTATTGGAAAATATTCTTTCTAATTTAAAACATTATTATTTTTTTACAAAAAGAACTTATGTTGATTCTATCTTAATTTACAAGTACTATCAAAATCAATTGGAAGTTGAATAAGAAGAATTCTTTAATTTAAATAAACTAAATCTTTAAGAAGACCATCTTTTATTCTATCCTACTGGAATTAAGAATTTAAATTCTTTCTTTAAAGTGAGAGCTAAACTTTCTAAAAAATAAATGATATCTGAGATATTTTCTCTGATGGAAAATAAAGAGGATCTACTAGATGAAGAAGCAATATAGCATTACATAAAGCATGCAATTAGTACCAATAGAATAGCAACAAGTCTCTTTATAGACACCAAGGATAAATAATCTTCTGAATTGCTTTTTGTATTTAGATATCTGTCAAATTAAAAAAAATTTAGAGACTGTTCAAGTTTTGGAGTTTATAAAGACATAACCAAAGAATATCAAAAACATTGGTAGATTGACAATCTTCCTTTTATCGTATCTTTCTTGCATAATATAGGAGATAATAATTAACTTCAAACAGCTGTTTATGACTCTGCACCTGATTTTTCTTATCTGTAATTTTTCTTAAAATAATTTTTTAAAAAAAAAAATAAAAATTTAATAAAAAATTTCAATATTCGATAAAAAATTTTTTTTATAATTAAAAATCTACCAAATAATTTTTCTTTTTAATAATTACTCCTATAAAAAATTAGAGCTTTGCATAATTATCTAAGTTAGCTGTGTTTCTCTAAAGAAAAGGAGAAAATAGAATCAGTTTTAATTGCTGAAACAAATAATTAACAAAACTTTGATAAGTATTGTGGAAATGGAGAAGAATGCTTTATTGCTTTCTTGGATTACTCTCGTGAAAATAAATTTAAGATAGAATTGGATCTTTTTAAAACTTTATCAGAAAAGTTTAGGAACCAAAAGGCAGTAAATTGGGTGTATATCGACGGTAGATGCCATAAACAACTTTTAAAAAGAATCAATCTTTCCGATTAAGATATGCCATATCTTTTGTATTACAACTCTAAAAGTTGGAAGTAAAAATCTAGATAAAATTTATAAAATAAATAAGTTATTTATTTACTAATTTAAAATATTTTAGATATAAAATTATGGAAGAAAGCTTCGTTTTCTAGAATATGTTAGGATTCACACAAAAGTTTATGAGCAAAAAAAATAAAAAAGCTGGACTATTAAAGCTTTAGGATGCTATTGATATAGATGAAAAGGATTGTGAGCTTCAGAGATAAAAAAAGTATGATCTCTGAAATAATTCACAGAAAGAAGATCTTACTTAATTCTTCAAAAATAATTTTTATATTTTGAGTTTTAAGTAAACCTATGTTCAATTAAAACTTTTTACTCATAAAATTAGTAAAATAATCTTAATTTTCTATTTGAAATATTATTTATCATTATTAAAATGTATTTTTTATTTGATAAATTATTTATAATTAAGTTAATTTTTTATTTAGTATCTTAAATTAAAAATGAATAAGCAATTAACTGCTTAATTTTTTAAAAAATTAATAAAATAAAGATATTTAAAAAGATTATTTTAATATAAATTGAATGAAAAAATTTATTTATTTCAAATATTGTTTTTTATTTATGATAATAAATTAGTTCTTTTAAATATTCGTTTTTTAGTAGTTAACATTAATATATACACATAAATTTATAACATTTAGAATGTTAATTTAAATAACTGACAGATTTGATTATAAAAGAGATTTGTGTCTCATTGAAAATTTTTATTATTTGGAATTAAGAATCAGAGACTATTAATATGATTTGAGATGTAACTTTTACATCTAATTAATTTATCTTTATTTAATAATTTAAAGATTACAGTCTTGTTTTTCTTTTCTTATGTAAATTTTTCAGCTAAAATATAAACAGCACCAAATCTTTCAAAAAATAATTCTCTCACTTATTCCTATTTTAATCTTTCATATTAGGATTACTTTTGTAATTCAAATGTAAAATTGTATTTTTCTATTTTGCTTAATTCGAGCTTTAATAATTCTTTAAATTCTTTTTTAAATTCAGAAATATGATCTGAGTAATATGAAAAAGCATATTAATCTTCAAAGATTTTTATTTCATATGTTCTATATTGCACAGGTAGATCACTGTTATTGTAAGTAGGTAAAATTAGTTTCTTAGCAACTAGGAAATCAAGTTTACCTTAAACTTGATCTTATTCTATAAAACTCTTTGTGTAACTTTTTTTGTAAAAGTAACATGGATCTAAATGAGTCTTTAGGAACATGAAAGAGGCTTCGCAATCGCTTTCTAATCCTAAAATGTAACAATTACCATGGTTTTGTTCAAAAACACCAATATTGTATTTATTTTTGAAATCTACAAAATTTGGGTTGCTCTTACCTATAGAGCCGTTGCTGATATTAAGATCATCAGAGCATTAAGATTAATTTTAGAAATCGTATTAAATTGGCTAAAAAATATTTTTACCATCTTGCAAAAATTTCAATAGCTATTGTAATGAAAATTTGCATTCTTTAACTTTAATTCTCTTTGATGTTTAATTAATAACATCAATTAATTATGGTAATATCTTTTATTTTTCTTTCTCACAACTATATAAACTAAAAATAATTTATTTGTTGCTTTCTAGTTTCACATCAAAAGCTATTGTAAACATTTTCTTGTAAAGTATAAATCTCTTTAAGTCTTGCATATATATTTTTTAAAGATGCTTTAAATATATACTATACTATTTTTAATCGCTTGGAGGATTTATACCATTTAAGCTTTCTATAAACAGTTAAATAGTTATTTGCTCAGGAATGAGTTCTAAGAAAAATCTTTATATTTCATTAATTATTGCTTTAACTTCATTCTTACAACATTTAATTGATAAAATAATTTTTTTATCAGATGAATATGAATCATCAGTATCTTAATTATCTATTTTTAGCTTATTTTATTTAATTTTTTAGTAAAAGTTATATTTTTATGAATCACTCAAACTATTTATGTCTTCTTTTGGTATGTTACTAGCTAGGCCTTTTTTTAAATAAGAATGAGTATTTATTTAATTATAAATAATAAAAAAAAATTACATTCAAACAAACTTATTTAAATATTAGAATTTTCTCCTGTAATGTATTATTTTTTCATAGTAATAGCTATATCTTTCATCGAATAATTTTAGATAATAAAACCAAATGCATTGAAATACCTTTCTAGATATTTTTTATATTCTTTTTTTATATTTTCGCTTTCTTAAATTTTTGAAAAGGTGTGCAAACTTAATATAACCTTATTAGCTAATTTATCATCTTAAAAACCTATAAAATAATTATCATGTCTATTATTCCAATCGTCTAAGTAATGTTATAATTCTTCATAATTATTAACATTTAAAACTTAATAGTACTTTTCTAATGGGAATAAAAACAAATCAATAATCTACTATAAATCATCCTTTATGCCATTCTCGATTTGTTTGATGTCCTTATTTTCTTTAACACCTATAAAATAGCTATGTGATTAGAATAGTTTATTCTTTACAATTTTTTCTTTGAGATTATCTTAGCTATAATTTAAATTTTCTATAATGTCATCCTTAGAGATAAATTTAGGATTTTTCAATTTGATTTAACTTTTATATATTTTAAAATAATTATAAATGAAGGCGATAATATCTTAAAGGTTTAAGAAATTAACTATATTATTTAACTAAAATAAATAAAAATTACCTAACTAAGTACTTACAAACATTTTTGCATTTAAGATGGAATTCCTCAAGCTTTTCTAATTAGCTTTGAATTTTAAACAAATTGAATGAACTTATGATTTATTAAAATGCTTTGAGTTAATTTTTTTCTGAATCTTAGAACTCTATTTTAATAAGTTCTTTTTCATTTGAATTTTGTATGCTTAAGATATTTATTTCAGAAGGCTTTTTTCCCTCATAATAGCTTTTAACTAACATTAACTATTCGATAGTTAATTCCATTTAACTTAAATCGGTTTATCTATCCTAACTATATTAATTGCTCTTTGAACCACTACCTCTCTTATAAGTTTAGACCTCATTTTAATACTAGTTTTAGTTTTATTCATTTGTTTTGTTGTAATTGTTGCTATAGCCATTTTATCTGCTCTCTTAATTTTACCTTTAATTTTGATCTCTTTATTCATTTCTATTGTTTATTGAATTATTTCTTGGTTTTTAATTTTTAGTCCTATCATACTCTTTTATTTAGCCATTATATCTATTATTGTTTCTATTTGAACTAGGATCAAAGTTATTAATACCTGAGGTATATTTACCATCTTATTTGATAGTCTAATACCTTTACGGATGTAAACCTGCATAGGTATTATCTAAATCTATTGAATCTAAATGAATTTCTTGATTTTAAATTTATTTTCTTTCGTATTAGAAATTATTTACTTGTTCATCCTAATGTTCTTAATTATATCTCTGTTTTTTTCTATCTTAGTCTTAATAATTATCATTTTAAGGATTTTATCTATTTCCTCTCATAGTTTAATTTCTTTCGTATTAGAAATTATTTACATTTTCATCCTAATGTTCTTAATTATACTGATGTTTTTTTCTATTTTAGTCTTAATAATTATCATTTTAAGAATATCTATTTCCTCTCATATTTTTTGGCTAAGGCTATGCCTAATAATCTTCATAATTTCTCTTTTTATATTTTCTTTTTTGATTAGTTTCCTACTCTTTATCTCCCTAATTTTCTTCTTGAATATTATCTTACTAATTAATTTCATTAGGATAATCTTGGTTTTCTTGTTAGTAATATTTTTTATCATTTTCTTTTATTCTCGTTCCTCTTCCTGTATTTTTTTAATTGTCATTATTATAATTTTTACCTTACCTTCCTTGATAAGTTTCCTACTCTTAATTTTATTCTTGAATATTATCTTATTAATTAATTTCATTATGATAACCTTAGTTTTCTTGTTAGTAATATTTATTTTCATTTTCTTTTATTCTCGTTCCTCTTCCTGTATTTTTTTAATTGTCATTATCATAATTTTTACCATATCTTCTTTGATTAGTTTCCTACTCTTCTTGAACATTATCTTATTAATTAATTTCATTGGGCCATTCTTAGTTTTCTTGTTACTAATATTTATTATCATTTTCTTTTGTTCTTGTTCCTCTTCCTGCTTTTGCTTAATCATCATTATTTTTCTTTTTATATATTCTTCTTTGATAAGTTTGCTACTCTTAATTTTCTTCTTGAATTTTATCCTATTAATTACTTTGATTAGGCTATTCTTAGTTTTCTTGTTAGCAATATTTATTATCATTTTCTTTTGTTCTCGTTCCTCTTCTTTGATAAGTTTCTTACTCATTATCTCCTTAATTTTCTTATTGAATATTATCTTATTAGTTAATTTCATCGGGCTATTCTTAATTTCCTTGCTAGAAGTATTTATTATCATTTCCTTTTGTTCTTGTTCCTCTTCCTGCATTTTTTTAATTTCTTATTTATGGAACTTCTTAAATTTCATTTGTATCTTTTTTTTAATCGTAAAAATCATTTTAATATTCATTGTCTCCATCATAATTTCTTCTACCATATTGTTTTTAATACTATTAATTGCTAGACTTAAAGTTTTCATTTACTGGTCTTCTGTCATGTTAATATTCACCATTATATTATTTATTATTGGTATCATTATGATGGTTTTTTCCATTAAAATTATTATTCTTATTTTAAAATTAGTTATCATTTTAAGCATTGCCTTTTCTTATTCTATTACCTCTTGTGTGAGTAGGCTATGATTATTCTTATAGATCATTATCAATTCTTTTTTTATACTTTCTTTTAACATTTTACTAATTATCTTCTTAATAATTTTAATCTGAAGAATTTTCATAAATATTATTATTTTCTTATTCAATTTATTGATAATCATTTTCTCTTTTAAACCCTTTATTATCATATTTTCTTACTTAAACTTGATTTTATTAGTATTTTTATTCTTCTTATGGCATATTATAATTATATTTATTCAAATTTTATGATTGCTATTATTAAATATTTTATGTTTATTAATTAAAATTATCATCTGTTCTATTGCTTTTTCTTACATATTTTCTTCTTTTTTCTTTTCCTTCATCCTATTCATGAGTAATATCCGTTTGATTGCTTTATTATGGAGTTATTGATTAACACTAATTAAATTCTTATTATTTATACTTTCCTTAAACTTTGTCATTTTTTTATTGAGAAGGTGAGTTTTATGAAGAATTTTATTTATTTGAATCAATTAAATTTTAATCGTTATCTTCAACTTCAACATCTTGACTATTGTGTAAATTTTCTTGCTTTTGTTCTTGATTCTGGTTGCTTTTTTATTTTTTCTCATAAATAAAGTTTTAGTTTTTTGATATTTATTTTTAACTATTTGCTTAAAAATTGCTATTTTATGAATTGCTTTGCTTTTTTACATATTAAACCTCTTAATTATATTTTTTATTATTATTTAAATGACTATTTCTCTCATCTTACTGATTTTTTTATAATTAATTATTTCCTTAATTTGATTATTAATGCTAAGATTGTTATTTTTATTTTATTTTCCCTGGATATTCTTCAACAACAGGAAGATTTTACATTTAATATTATTTAATTTTGATATTTTCATTAGATGTGTTTGTACAATCTTATTCAGATTAAAATCCATTTTTTTTTGACTAAGGTTTTCCTTTAGTTTCTGTCTTTTTAGAATTAAAATTAATTTTCTTGTTGTCTTATTCACTTTTAATAATAAAAAATATCTTTTAATAAATTTATATTTTCAATAAATTTACCTAGATGTATTGTTATATAAGATTGTTTTGTATTGCTCACTTTTATTTATTGGTTGTTGCTTCATAATAGATGAGCTAATATATTAAAAATTAAATTTAAATACTAAAAATTAAATAATAAATATTACTTTTCTGATTCATTTTATTAATTCTTGTTTGAATTTTATTTATCTTTCAAAGTATTTATAACTACAGGTTCATGCAACTAGCCTCCTTCTGGATCATCATCACTTTAATTCTATTCATCAAATTGATTTTATTGATTTGAGCTTTAAATATTTTTATTCTCATTTTATTATATTATTTTTGTCTTATCTTAAACATTACTATTCACTATGTCTTTATTATCCTTCAAATATCCTTTATTCTTATCAGTGTTATTATAATTATCTGTCAGTTTTGATAAATCATTTATATTTTATTATCTCTACTACTCTATAGATATTTCACTCTAGTTTATGGTCTAGTTTATTTACGAATTCATAGGTGTTTATTGTGCTCTAATAATCTAATCTTGATTTCTACTCGTAGATTTTTAATGAATTGTTTCTTAGTGTTTTTAATTAAAATAACTATCCACTAACTCTCTAAATTTTTGCTTCTAGTCCTCAGAAGAAGAAGGTTTATAATATACAAATAATGGTAAATAATCTTTAGAATATTTTTCATAAAATTCATTAATTTATTGATTATGAAAATCAGTGAGTTTATTTTTTATGCTTTGGTCTAAAGATACTTCTTCAATCCTCTTAAAGAAGTGATTTTTGGTGTATGGATAATGTTAAATTTTAAAAAACTTTTCAATCATAAAATCATCATTTATAAGCTAATCCATTATATTCTCTGTCAGTTCTTCAGATTCAAGTTCTTCAGGTTCAAGTTCTTCAGGTTTAAGTTCTTCAGGTTTAAGTTCTTCAGGTTCAAGTTCTTCAGGTTCAGAGATTTTAAATGATAAAATTAATTATTTCAAATTTTTTAGTTCCTTCTCTAAAAAATCATTTATTTTACTTCTATCAGGATTGCTCTTATATGTAAATTTTAATTCTTTCTTTAATATTTCCATGCTATTGTTTGGTAAATTCCATTTAAAATATTCTGTTGCGATAATGGGTATAATATATAATGGATTATCCAATATTTCATATTTGCAAAATTTGTCTTATACTTTATTTTTATTACTCATTTTAAATAAAGATGGTAATTAGCTCCTAAAAATATGTATAGGTATCTATTATTCTAATCACTATTTGCTTATTAAATTTTTAATTAATATATATCTTGATTACTTTCAATAAGCTTCAAGTTTTTTTTAATAAGAATTAAAATATTATTATTTAAGAATATACTTGATATTGTCTAGACTTTAATTAATTAATCTTTTCACAAAAATATGAGACCAAAATACAACAATCCATTTCAAATTATATATATCCTTTGATAAATAATTAAGATTTTAATAAAATAGTATTTGCGTAATTTTACAAATTCTTTTATTTGAGAAAAAAGAAACTATTTTTTTTAAGATTATTTTTGATGTTTATATAAATAAATGATAAAATTATCTTTTAAATAAAAAACTATGAAGTAATGTTCTATACTTTATTTTTATTACTCATTTTAAATAAAGATGATAATTAGCTCTTAAAAATATCTAAAGATATCTATAATTCTAATCACTATTTGTTTATTAAATTTTTAATTAATAAATATCTTGATTACTTTCAATAAACTTCAAGTTTTTTTTATTATGAATTAAAATATTATTATTTAAGAATATATTTGATATTGTATAGACTTTCACAAATATATGAGACCAAAATACAACAATTCATTTCAAATTATATATATCCTTTGATAAATAATTAAAATTTTAATAAAATAGTATTTGTGTAATTTTACAAATTCTTTTATTTGAGAAAAAAGAACTATTTTTTTTTTAAGATTATTTTTGATATTTTTTAATATATAATAAAATTATCTTTTAAATAAAAACTATGAAGTAATCGATTTTTATTAGAACTAATCCATAATCCTTTGAAATATTTGAATGAACAAAATTGCTCTAAATATTTTTTTATTAGATTTTCCAAAAACAATAAATATTATAAAAATAATCTAATCGAAAAAGCTGAAATCGCTATTATATTTTTGAAGAATATTTAATTCAAATAGATTAAAAGAAAGTTTGAATGATGACTTAATTATAATTTAATAAAATCTAATTTTTTAGATTAATTAATACATGTTTTCTTTTCATTTTTAAGATAAAATTATTTTTTTTAATTAGATTTGTTACAAATATGAAAAGTTGAAATAATATATTTTCAGATTTTTAAAAATATTTTTAAATATTTTAACAAAAATGATAATTAATAAACCAACAAAAAAAAACAATTTTAATAAAATTAGAAATAAATTAATTACAAATAAATAAATATTTTATTTCCATTCTTAAAAATATTTCATCAAATTAGTTTTTGATTTTTTCAAGATAAAAATACTTTAAAAAAATGTTGTATGTCAAGTTTAATTTTGATTTTAGTTCGTTAATAAAGGATAAAGAATAAGTAAATTTGTTTCATTTATTTATTGCATTAATATAATTAACTTAAAATAAATTTAAATCATTTAATAAGTGAACTAAAATTATTGAGATTTAAAAGAATAATATTAAAAATAAAATTATTTAAACAAACTTATTATTTTTTAATTTAGAAATTTGATGTTTTATTATTATTATTTAAACTATTTTACAAAATAATATTACTGAATTTTATCAACAAAATATATATTTCATTTCATAATAATAAAAGTAAAATTCGTTATGAATTTATTTTTTAAAAGTATTTTTATGCTTGTAAGTAAGTTCATATTTTATCAGATTAAGATTTAAATAATAAACACTTATTTTAATTATCAAATTATATAAAATAAATTATTAAATTTAATTTATTTTTATAATTTAAAAAAATATTTTTTAAAGGTTAAATCAAAGTATTTCATAAAAATTATCTTAATTAATTAAAATAATTAATTTTTTTTATTTAATTTCTATCATAAATATTCAAAGTTTTTAATTTCTTTTGTTCTTCTTTCTAAGTTTTAATGTGGACTTAAGCTCCTTATTTAAAAGCCTCTTTTTTAGGTTTGATTTTGAGTGTTTTGATTTACCCTGCCATAAGAATTTGATAATTAATTTAACATATTATCATTTTATAATAAATTTTTTGTTTGCTGTTTATCCATTTTGGAGGGCATTTTAAATTTGTTAATTATTTTTATTGTTTTTACAGAATTTTTAAATAACTCAGGTTACTTATCTTTATTGTTAACAGCATCTGGAGAAGAAATATTAGTGTGGATTTTATTGAATCTTTCTTTAGTTAATAGTTGGTTATTTAGCTTTATAAATTATTATTGAATGGAATCCCTTTCAAGATTTTATAGAAAAAGATTCTCTCTTTTTAGCTTTTATATTTATTACTAACTTAAACAGTCTATTGTATTTTTTCGAATGGATTTTGAATCGTCTTTTAAAATTTTTTAGATGGCTTACTCAAATTTATTTGTTAATTAAAAATTATTTTAAGATTAATAAGCAGGATTTTATTTATTTCTTAAAACAGAATATGGACTTGAGGCACTATTAACCGTTAAATTTAATATACTATTATTTAAATCTTCTTTATCCTTCTAAATTTCGGTGGTAAAAGCAAATCCTTTCATTTATTATGACTACATTTTTGAAATTTCTTTTTTTTCCCATTTTTCTTTAAGTATATCAAGAAAAACTTGCTTCTTTTTGTTTTATTTATTTTCTTATGAGTTATTGTCTTATTCTTTATTTTGATTTTGAATGGTGTTAGCATTAGAAGATGTAGTACCTGATAGAAAATTTCGCTTTGTATGAGCTTGATATGCTACCGATTATAGCTATTATAACTGGGCTTACTACTATTCCAATACTTAAATTGCTGATTATTATTTTTTTTTGAATTAAGCTGGAACAGACTTCAATCCTCCCAGTTGCAATCGTTAAAATTATGCTTGCAATTATTGCATTTATTAATTCAATTAATTTATTGTCTAAGGAGAGATATTATTTGCTTAACTTATCTATTACTATAGATATACTATCTATTTTTATATTTCTGCTGAAAGTTTCTCATGATATTCATCAAATTACTTTTCTTTTATATATAAGTCTCGAGCTTTTCTATATTCTTCCTATTGGTGGACTATATTATTCCTTTCAGATTGTATGAGGCTTTTAAGTTCGTTTTTATCAACTTTTTAAATTTCTTTAGTCAACTCTGTTAAAATTTTATTCTTTACTGTATTACTTTGGCTAACCCCTAAGCTATTTAGAAGTCCTTAAAACTATTGTTATTATTACGCTTTCAGAGTATCCTAGTTTTATGGTTACTTTTTTTGATACTCTCCACTTGGTAAATCATTCATAGAAGCAGCAGTTTCTTCTCCAGCACTTGAAACACCACCTTTTCTCTTTTTTGACTTATTTTAGATTATCGAGCCTCTTTTTTTTTTACCTGACATACAAACTGAATTTTACCCATCATTTTTAATCTTCTTTATCTACTAAGAATTATTTAAATTACTCTACTGGATAATCTTGCTTTAAGTACTTTTCATATTACTAATAGATTGTAATTGGCCTGATACACTCAAGTCAGTAGTTTTTGTTCTTGAGTTTTCATCACCTTTATTAGCTGAATAAGCCCTCTATCTCTTAGATCCTGTTTCATTAGAGTTTATATTAGATGCTCCTATAGAAGTCTCATTCTGTTCTTCGTCCACTTAAGTAGGAAGTCCTGCTGAAGATGGACGATAAACTTAATCAACGATTTTTTTAATTTAAATTCTATCAGTTTCAAATTAGATTAAATCATCTTTTATGTTTATGAATTCTTCTCCTTATTCCATGTAATCTACTTACTCCTTGACTATACTAAAAATGTTATTTTTTTTATTGGTCCTGATTGGAATTTGAGTATCTAAGGTAGTGCATTAAAAAGTATCTAGGGTTGACTCAAAGTGCTTTCCAAGATACATAGAAATTTATTTAGATTTATTACTGTGTATTGTACTTATAATTTAGTTTAGTTTCTAATCAAACTGTTTAGTATTAAATGTGTTCACTGGATCATACCAATGATGGAGAACTCCTTCTTCATCATACCAATCCATTAAACCTAGTTGCTTGCTCAAGATCATTTTTCGCCTTAAAATTATCATTAAAACTTTTTTAAATAGAGACATGATGTCATATATCCATTCTCTAGCTCTGTTACAAGCTTTTTCGAAAATCCAGTCCCACTTTTACAAAAAAATACGTATGATATGATTTTCATCGATATTTATTTTTTAGTTTCCCTCTTTAAAATCTTAATTATTTAAGAGGTATTCTTCTAAATCAGAATCATACTACTACTTTGTGTCATTAATCAGCTTCAAAAGTTAAGCCTTAGTGGTGTACTTATATATAAAGCAATGACTTTCAATGATCTCTAAAAAGAAATCTTTACATCTTTTGATATTGAAATCTTTAGATTGTTGGTAGATAGTTTCAATATTCTATTGTATGAGCTGCTTTTCTTATTCATCAAATGCTTTTGATTACAACTTTTTTGATATTCTTTCACAAATTTGTTTAAGGGTGAATCTATCTTTAAAAGATTTATCAAATATTTTTAAAATACCAAACAAATAGTTTTAATCGCCAACATCTAAAGTTAAGCAATCAAGGATATTCTTTTCTGTTAATATATTACTAGTTAGATACTTAATATTCAATTTTTTCATTTCTTAAACAATCAAGTAGCGACTTGTTGAGTCTAGCTCTTTACTTTCAACTTTCCACCCTCTTAAAAACATAATACTTTCGTCGACCAGATCGTTTAGCTCTTAATTTTATCCATCTCCTCTATCTCTAATTTGATTCAGCAGGCTAAAAAACTTCTCTGTTTGATAAGAAAAAAGAATGTTTTGAGAGATTTAGAATAATAAAATTTACTCAACATCAGATGAGACGCACTAAGAAATGTATTATAATTCTTACTAAATTCATCTTGCTCTTACTAGAATGAAGATTATTAAGGAATCTCATTTTGTTTGAGAAGTTAATAAATATCTAAGTTAGGATTATCATCTTCGGAATTATAATAATTATCCAAGAATTAATCGTTAACAAAGAAGCTAGAAATAATTTAGTTGTATGAATATTGATCAAGCTCTTTATCTACCTCCATTATGTCTATTTTTTTCTTTTTTTAATAAAACTTTTTTTTTACTTTTTCTGCTTCGCTTTCTGTTGAAATTAACTCCTCTTAATACTTTTTTTTATCCATTTCTAATTATATTACTTTAGCACTCAGGTTATCGCCAAGTTTGCAAGCATATATATAATTATCTTGTAACTAATTAAACAATCCAGTTATATCGTTGTTGTGGAATTCATAAAATTAATTTAAGATCAATATTATAAATTAGGCCTTTGCCTCATCAGAGTCTAGATCATTCTTAATTTAAGTAGGTTTCTTGTTAAGTTTTAAAGAATGTAGCAATAAATTTTTAGATTTTAAAATTTTTTAAGTATATTTGCTCTAATTATTGTGATTCGCATAGTTGTTGCTATTTAGTAAGTTTAAGAAGTTGTTTTTTTCTTCTAATTGATTTAAAATATTTGAAGATTTAGGAGTTACAGACTTATTATTTGTTGAGTTATTTTTCTATTGTTCACTTGAAACTACCTCATTTTCTTCATCTAAAATACTAAAATCTATTTTTGGCTTTAAACAATAAAAATGAAAAAAATATATCGAATTTAAAAATAAATTACTTCAAACAGCATTTAACTATTAAAGTGATTAGCAGGATCATCGTAAATAAAAACTCTTGCTAACATATCAAAATCACCTAAATGGTTCAAAAGTGAATCTAAATCTTGTTACTATTTTAATTTAAGCATATGCTGATGCCCTAAATATTCTATTTCTTATTATGTTTCTTTTAAAATTTCATTTGCTTCTACTAAGCTTTCCTTTATATCTTTGTATTAGTCAATTTCTAACTTTAAATCTGTTTCAGCTATTTACTGCAGATGATTAGTTTTTTACATTACAGTTTTATGAATCTCTTCTATGTGATTCATAGCTTTCTTAACATATTGTTATTTACAAACATTTAAAGTATTTTAAGCTTTTGTTTCTTTTTCATCATCTTCAAGATAGGCTATGTTTTTTTCAACAGCTTCATTAAGTTCTTCGTATTCAAGCTAAAGTTTTTACACCTCTTCCTTCTGCAATATTAACCTTTACTCCATATGGCATAGTGTCTTGGTATAAAACTATTCTTCTTTCACTTTATCAACTATTTTCTGAATTTTATCCTTTAATTTGCACAAAATCTCTTCAATCTCTTCTGGATAATACTCATCATATTTATTGATTTTTTAGTTTGCAAAAGTTCTTAGATTGTTATTGTTGTTAATATGCAGAAGAGGATCGCTCTTATCAAATTATGTATACCTATTGGTAATATATAATAAAAATTAAATAATAGTGAAATTAATGTTTAATAAACAATTTATAATAATTATTTTATTTTCTTTTATAACTTTATTTTGTATGTTAGTTAGATAATCCTACCAAAATCTACAATGATAATAA
Source organism: Tetrahymena thermophila SB210 (assembly GCF_000189635.1). Classification (NCBI taxonomy): domain Eukaryota; phylum Ciliophora; class Oligohymenophorea; order Hymenostomatida; family Tetrahymenidae; genus Tetrahymena; species Tetrahymena thermophila. The sequence goes on along the minus strand of NW_002476317.1, from coordinate 230,829 downwards.
TATTGTTCAAAAATTGATAATATTACCTGCTATTTTAAAGCTTGTAAAGCAGCTATTTTTAAGATTCCAACTACTATTGCTTAAAATTGTTTACCTAAATAAAATTATCAATAATAAATCTAAATTGGTATTCTTTATCTTAAAACTCTTTTAGAGCCTACTATGTTTCAATGTGATCTTTATATTCAGTTTGTAGTTTTTTTACTTTTTGACTTTTTTTAAACTGTAAATCATTATTATCTTCTTTATTTAGAGAAGATGACCCAGTATTACCAGTACTTATAATCTTTAATCCATTGGCCTTATTCTAATTTGTTATTGTTATATTAGATGAAGCTACTGTTTCTTTAGGATTAAATCTTATCACTTGATCTGTAAATTCTACTTTTACTTTTCTATCTTTCAAATCATCATTTGTGTTGGAGTAGTTTGTGTTTTTATTAATGGTACTCTAATCGTCTTAATAATCAAATTATTGTAACTAATATGCTTCAAACTCGAAAAGATTATCTTGATCATTACTGTCACTCATAGTAGATTATAAAGTATAATCAAGACGAACAAAATTATATTGTTTTTTATGTGTAATTAAATATTTATATGTGTATATATGTATGTAATTAACTATCAATATATCCTGAAAAACAAAAAAGTAATAAAAATTTGTTAATTTTTTAACTAGCTTTGATTTAATCTAAAAAATTGAATAAAAAACACAGTTATTAATTTCTAATATTTTATCAAACTTTTAAATACAAATGAAATTAATTATTCACAAAAAATACACTCCATTTAATTTAAAAATACTACAAAGCTAAAAGCTAGATAGATGAGTAAAAATTATTATTTTTTTCGCATAAAAAAAATGTTTTAAAATAATTTGTTTATATTTTATCTTTAATTAGCTTTAGATATTAAATAAATATTCAAATCTTATAAAATTAATTATTTGATTCTTTAATAATTTTTGAAATTGTTCACATTACTAGGAACTTAATAATATTTTCGTTTAGCTGATCTTCATTTGGATAACCATAAAATATATTATGAGTTTCTCTCCTGACTGAATTAATTACGTCTATGCCATTCTAATTCAGTAGATTCCCACTTTTAAATAAATAAAATTTATGAAAAGTCTACAATTTTGCTTTTTAAGTAAATAAAATTACGAAAGATAAACATCAGCTTACATAAGCTTAACCATATTTTTAAGCTTGTAAATTAATCTAATACAAGGAAGATTTTCTAATTAATTATGTGACAAATTCAGATCTAATCTTATCAAATTTTTTAAATTATCAATAAATTAACTGATGCCATAACCACCTTTTATTCCTATATTATTTCCCCTTTACGTTTAATGCTTGGTATTGAAATAAAATTATTTGAAATTTAATTTTACTTCAGAGAGATCCTTAAAAATTAGAGTTAGGAAAGAGTCATGATACCTTCGAAAATAGAGCAACACCCTTCATTATTTATGCTCTAATAGCTTTTAAAAACAATAATTATTCTTATTTGTTTGAAAAGTTAATTTAAAAAATAATACTCTAAATTCAAATCAAGATATTGTAAATTCTATAATTTATTTAGGGCTTATGAAATACCAACAGTAATTAAGTTATCTTGAGCTACATGTTTTCCACTATTTTAATTTATACTATTCCTGTTACTAAAAATAATCATCGACTTAATAATGCAAAATATTTAAAAATAATATTACGATAAACCCAATATTAATTCTTTTAACTCTATTTTTTCTTCTATTACATTACATAATTGTATAACTTCTTCATATGATATCAATGTTTTTCTTTTTAGAATAAATAGAATATGGATATTTTTTATATTCATAATAAATTAATACGATAAGTTGATCTTCAATATGTTCAAGCCATTCATTGATTATATTGATTTTGAGAGTTCTTAAATCGAAGAAAAGGATAGATTATTGTAGCTATTTAGATAATTAAAACTTTTTAAAGATTTTCTAGTGAAATAATATTTTACTAAAAATTAAGATCTAGGAATTAAATTTTTTAAGCATAGCCTAGACTCTTATTAAGTTATGTTAAGCAGGAGAAGTCTACATCGCATCGACTTAATTAATTAAATATAAAAAAACTTAATATCTTTCAAAAATAATAACTAAAGAAGTAAATAAATAAATGAAATACCTTATATTTAAGTTCAAGTATTCAAGATTGTTCATTTTTTGAATTTGATTTGAAAGACTCTTAACAAATTATCCCATTATACTATTATCTCTGATTCAAAAAATTAAATATAGAAAATGTTAATTAATTATAATTATATATTAATTTTTACTCAGTATTTAGACTAAAATGAGTTACAATACCTAAATTAATAAAAGATTCAATAAAGATAATTAAGCCGCTATCACTTATTTTATTTCTATAAAATGAAAAGTGGATCTATTTAAGCTTAGCTAAGCCAGTCAATCCCTCTGATAAATCAATAATATCTTCATTCATTAATTAATTCAATCTAGTTTTGGTATTAACTATAAAAATTTAAATCAAAATAAATATTAATTACCCAAAATTTATGTCTAAATTTGAAATATTTTAATTTATTTTCAAAAACTCTGCAAAATCTTTCCACACCTTTGATTCTGTTCTTTTCTTTATGACATTTCTAACAATATAAAATACTCATTAATTTAAAAAATACATATTTAAAAAATATGAGACAAAATTACATTATCACTAATTTGAAACTCTTCAACTACTTTATACATTTAAGGCTTTTAAATAAAAAAATAAGTCCTTCGTTTTCTATCTTGTTCCAAGATAAATCTAAATTTAAATAAGTTATTTTATTTTGCTCATTCAAGCAATCTCCCAGCTTACATAAGGCATTTTCATTTAATAAATTGTTCCTAAATTTTATAAAATTTAACTTTTTTTTAATTTTAACTTATTATTTACGATAGATTTAAGGATAAGTACTAAAGATTAGCCATCCTTCCTAAAGAAAAGAAAATAGCTTATGAACCTTCTGATGTTATCTTATTACCTCTTATTTATAAAAAAATTATATGAAGGTAAAATATTTGGTATTATTTTATTACACTAAATTTAATTTTAGTTTGACTAATCTTTGCAGCTAAGAAATACGATTAGAAAGACTTAAGGCTCCTTAAAGGCAAATTTTGCTAAATTGCAAATTTAAAATTAAAACGTTCAATTATGTTTATTATGAAATAGAGTCAAATATGTTCATAGAATCGTATTGTGTGATCATATTTTTAGAGAAATCTAAATTGAGAATACTCATATCAGGGAGTCTTTACAAATTTTAAATCATACTTTAAAAATGCTTCTCATTTAACTTTTTGTTGCTAATTTTAAAAGAATAAAGTAATATTTTTTTCTATGAAATCTAAAAAAATACTCCATAATTATGTTAACTTCTGAATTGTTTATTTGCTCTGGTTTTATATCAATTATTTGAGCTTGTTACATTATTGGAGCCATCTATATCCTTGGTAAATTCCCTGGGTTAGGGTCTATTACTCCTCTTGCATAGTCATATAAAAGAGACCTCTTTTCCATTTATATCATTAGTTATTTCTAATCTAAAACTAACTTTTCTGAATTTTTGATAACTAATATATTACTATTTAAAAATTCATAATTTTTACAAAGATTTTCAAACTATAAAAAATAAATTACCCAGCTTTAAATAGACATTTTTATAAATATTTCAAATTTTTTATGTAGAAACTGATTTCTTGAGCTGAATTTCTTTAAATTTACCTTTAAAAAATTGTTTTAATTTGAAATACCTTAATAAATTTACCCCAAGTTAATTTATAGGTGCTGGACTTGCATTTGGTTTTGGATTAACTTTATTATCTATTTTAAATCTGTTTTTTAAGCAATTACTTTTTAGTATCTTACTTAAATCTTGTTTAAACAATAGTTCTTGTTTATAATTTGCTATATTCTCATTTGAAGGATCTTTTGGTTTTAATCTTTAGTCATAAACTTAAAGAAATCATCTCTATTTTTTATAAACAAACACATTTTTGATTTTTAAAGATTTAAAAATTAATATACCCAAGCAAACTAAATGTCTAAACTCTTTTTTCTATTTTCTCCATTTTTTATCTGATTTTATTCTAAAATTCAGCATTTATTGCATTTTTACTAAAAAATTAAATTAGTTTTGTATTACATTTTATTAAAATAATACCCTATAACTAGATCTATATTTTAAATATTGTTTAACTGATCAGTGATCACATTGATTATACTCTTTATTTGATTGTCTTTCAGCATTTGGCCTCTATTAAAAATAAAGATTTGTTATAATTAAGAGTAATTCTTTATTAAAAAATACTCTAAACTTAATGATAAACTTGCTAATTTTTCAAATAGTGGCAGTGAATGCAAAATTAAGCTGCAAGTTGTATTTCTAGTTCTTCTATCTGGAGGAATTGCAATAGTAATATTTTTTATTCTTTTTGCAGAACTTTTACTGAGTATAGATACTTTCTTTAATCGAGTAAGATCATTCACTTTTAGTTATGCTGGAACTGGATATATGTTACCAATACCTTTCCAACTCTTTTATTTGTTTTCTGATTTATCTTTTTACTTTGTATCATTTAAAAATTTCATGGTTTAAAAGAAGACTTCAACTCCATCTCCATATAGTAAACGCTAAAGCCATATTAAATGTATCACAACACTTAAAGCAGAAACAAGAAATACAGATAAAACAAATATATTGATTGAATTATCTGATTTATGAACCCAAGAGTTCCTTTCTTCATTATTAATAAATTAGATAACACACATTGGTAATGCTTTAAACATAGCTTCTATTACATCTGCCATAATCATAAACTTTTACAAATTAGAATCTAGTAAAATTGTTTGAAAATTTGGCTCCATGTTAGAATCCAAACACAGATTTACATTCTTCTTGCCTTAATATTCTCTATTATTTTCATTAAGTTATTATTCATCAATTAGTTTATCATAAGAATTTTCTCTCTAATGATCCAGCAATCTATTTAAACATTAATAATGAAAAAAATATAAAAAAATTCATCAATATCATTCTTAGAATTAAAAGTATTTGTTCAAAGTGTAAAATTGTATTGAAAAAAATAAATATTTTTGATCAAATCAATTGAAAATGTATTATTATTTTTTGTGCTTTCCTTTTTATATAAACATTTTATATGATTACTTCTATTAAACACTTGTAGGCCTACTATATTTTTTAGGAACTAAACTTGTTCTATCAAACTAAGATACTATATTTTATGCTTAGCTAGTATTGCTTTCACTAATTCTATTATTCATTGCATTTTATATTACAGTTGGAACTTTCGATTCACGATTAAAATAAAGTTAATCTTGCTGAGGAAGAAATGAAGTCCTATTGTTAATCACAGCATTAGACTATCTAATTATATGATCTATTTGATCATTATCTTATTTATCATTATTTTATAGTTCTTAAATATCTTTTTTTTCTTCTTTCTCCATCTTCCATTGCTACTTTAGACTATTCATCATGTCATCAGTAATAATAATTTTGTACTTTTTGTAGGTATAAACAAACAATATGAATGGAAAAATTTTTATTGACTGTGCTAGTGCTATCATCATTGAAAGAGGTATTTTTGTAATTGCAATTTTAAAAAGCCTATAATAGTATTTTAAAGTCCATTTCAGTTCAACTAATATTAAATCAAATGTTCCTTTTGCATTACTAATTTAGTTTTATTTCTCTTCTTCGTTTATTTAAACTTGTGGATAAGACAGCTAAAACATCCACGTCAACATTTGTATAAATGGAGAAGCAAATAAAAAAAATATCATCGAACTCCTTAGAGAAATATAGGCAAAATCTTACATATATAAATAAAGTATATCAGCAAATTAACACCATATCTCGAGAAGAATTCTCCCAATAAACAAAATCCATAATACAATTAAATCAAAATTAATTTCACTTATCTTTGTTTTCTTCATTTTGATTCCTTCACTTTAACACAAAAATATTTAATAATTACTCAAATATTGTCTTTATTTTAATTAGTTTGAGAATGTAAAAGGATATAAAAAATTGAATTATGTAAGATTTATAATTAAATATTTGGTAATTTACTTTACATAAAACATAAAAAATATCAAAAACTAATTTTTTTGCATACAAAAATGCATTTTATTCTTATACATGTTTCTGATTATACAATTATCAATTATGTGTAAAATAGCTATTTTGAGTAATTTTAAAAATTATGTAAGCAAAGCATTATAATATATACCTTTAAAATTTATCAAACATATTATTAAACTTTTTATTGTCATATTTATATTAATTTTAGATTTAATTGGAATAAAAATTTATACCTATTTTCAATAAAAGTTGAGTTTAGTAGGTTTTACGAAATATAAAAATACCATTTTGAGTAAATATATAATATTTAAGTTTATAATTTATTAAACATATTAAAATACTATATGATATAAATAATTTAAATTTATATTTTAAAATTAATATGAAATTCAAAAAAGATTTGTTTGTTATTAATGGCTTAGAAACATTAATAAAATAACCATGTTTTTATGTATGCACACATAAATAATTAAAATTTAAAGTAATAAAGTATTGGGATGATTAAACATATTTAAGAAATATTATTGATGAAATATGAATTGTACAAATATTAATTAATCAGTTTTATGGTTATTTTGCTGCGCGCTTTCTTCTTAGTGCAGTAAATAATAACCATTTATAATATACTTTAGATTTTAATATAAAATCCCAAAATACAGAACTCATTTTGTATTTTCCTTCTTCAGGTATAATTTTTTTAAGCTCTTCATGATCTACATTATTTAAATGAACTCTATGAGGATCTAACTTGTAAACTTGATATGCTCTAGTTTCAATTCTTAATCTAACAAGAGAATATTTTAGAATTTATCTAAAATATTTCTTAACTTTATTCTAATTAAAAACTTCTAATAATATATCTAATCCTTAACACACTTTTCTGTTATTTTATTTTTTTGAATAAAAATGAGGTTTAAAATAGAAAAACTGATAAGTTTACTTATTTTTTTGCACAGTCTTTTTTTACTTTAAATATTTATACCACATTTAAATTTTTTTTGCAGCATTATCTTTTAGTTTACCTTCTGAATTAATTTTAGATATCTCTTTGTAGTGTCTGTATGATCTCTGAATCTAATTTTTCAAAATTTTATGTAAATTAATGATGAAAATAAGAATATACTTTTGTAGCTGCTAAATTTCTTTTTGGTTTAATAATACTTAGGTATCTCCTAAAGGCTTTCTATATTTTAACTACTAAACTATTCATCACTTTATATCTCATTGTTTCTCTTAATCTTTATTCTATTTCTTTTTAATTAAGTTTGACTAATTTAGCAGTTGGTAGTTTTAAAATAGAATCCTAAACTACATTAGGTAATGTATTAATGGTATTTTAGCTCCTTAGTTAGCTATTTTAGAATATAATGCTTTGGTGAGAACTTTGAGTCTACAGATTACTATTGTTATTGATATAAAGCTTTCTGATTGTCATGATCTCGTGATTAATTTTCTTGATTTCAACTTCAGCCTGCAACATACAAAAAAGGAAGAATCTATATAATGATATGCAATATATATTTTCATTTAAATAAATATAAATTCCATACTTTATCAATCAAATAAGAGTAGTCTTTCTTACTAAAGTTAACTTTTAGTCTTTCATGAAGAAAACTTTTGTTAGAGCCTTGATTTTAAATAAATTTATTTCTAAAAAATCAAATTGCAATTATTTACTAAATATTTTTGTAACACATGAATCAAAGCTTGTAAGTTTTTCATCTGAAACACAATCTTTGTATTATTAAGCTAATTCTTTAGTTTACTGAATGAGCTGACTATTATATTTTTTATATAAATCATCAAATTCCTCAACAGTAAGCTTAAATATTTCCATTTACTTTAATTAAATTTTAATCTTATAAAAAATGTGTATTTTTAATTTTTTTTTTCTTATAAATTTTTTTGATATTTTTATAAAAAACAAGATTTTTAAGATTTTTGATATTTTAAGAATTTGAAAACATGAAAAAATTATTAATTTAAACAATCATATAAAGACCAGCTTTAAAAATATGTATTAATTGAATATTTTATAAATTTTAGATAAATTAATTTATAAATATTTTTTCTGTTAACCATAAAATAATAAAATTCATTTATATATTTAAATTCTATAAAGTAGATCATTAATTTATTAATTTTAAATAATAAAATATAGATTTATTTAAAGTTTTGTCAATCTAAATTTTAATTTAATTCCAATAAATTATATAATACATTTTTATAAAAAAATAAAAGGATTAATTAACTGAAAAATTTTTTATTTAAAATAAAAAGTTGTTTAATATTTAAAATCAAATAAATATTTCAAAAATACTTTTTTAGATTGCAGAATGATGCTAGTATAATTTTAAATTATGAATTAATTTAAGGAATTAAGTATTTAGTTTTAAATAAAAATAAAAATTAGTTGTATCATGTATATTTTATAAGTTATAAGTTAATTAAAAGAATTGTGTATTTAACTTTAAAACAAAATAAAAATATCAAAAATAAATAAATTGATTATCAATCAACAACAATTTATTTAGCTCAAAATATTAGTATCTTTAAAACAAAAAAAATGTAATAAAATAATTATAATAAGTAATGATGTTTGTTAATTTAAAAAAATAAATTATTTTGTAAAGTAACCAAAATTACCTTTTTTTAATCAACAAAAAATCTTATTCTGAATATTTTATCTAAAATCTTTTGTAGATTTAGAAGTATTTGCATTTATTAATTAATTAATTAATTTATTTTTTGTAAATAAATAACTATTTATCAAGTAAAAAAAATTAACAAAGAATATTAGGGATGATAAGAAAAATTTTAGCAAGATTTAGCACAATGAGGCATGTCCACTGCTCTGGATTTGGAGGAGTAGATGTTTTAAATTTCAAGACAAGTCCAATACCTGTAATTATAATTAGTTATAATAATTTAAAGAGGTGCGAAATACTAAACATCTTTATTAATTACAATTATTATTAGGCATTAAAAAAAGATGAGGTCTTGATAAAAGTGTAGGCAACAGCTTTAAATAGAGCAGATACTTTATAAGTAAGAATAAATAAACTATACGCTTTTTTTAAATAAAACTATTTGTTAGAGATAAGGAAAATATCCTCCCCCTCCTGGAGCATCTGATATTATTGGATTAGAAGCAGCAGGATACTTATTAGATCAAAATGGGTATTTTAGATATGCAATTTCTATCTATCAGAAAATTATTATATTTCTTTGTTAAGAAATTAAACTAGTAAGAGGGTAGTTGCTTTATTGTCCGGTGGAGGCTACTCAGAGTAAATAAATAAGATGTTTTTTATATTTTCTTTTATAAAATTTAAAAATAAAATAGATATGTTGCTGTTAACAAGGATCATATTTTAGAAATTCCAGATTAGATGAGTTTCTCTGATGTAATACATTAATTAAATGAAATATTTTTTTAGACTCGATAATATTTTATTTTTCTAAAAATAATAATTAATTTCACTCTTTAATAGGCAGCTGGATTGGCTGAAACATGGTTAACAGCTTATTAATTGCTAAAGAAAGTAGGATGTTCTAAACCTGGTGAAAATGTTTTAATTTATGCAGGAGCAAGTGGAGTTGGAACTGCAGCAATTTAACTTTGTAGCCTATTCAATACAAATGCTATTGTTAGTGTTTCCTCTCCTGAAAAGCTCTAATTTTGCAAAAAGTAAGCATATTTATTTTAAGATTAATAAATAAAGTGTATAAATTAGCTTAGGGGCATAAGGAGGTATTATTTATAAAGATAACTTAAAGCAGAAAGAGTAAATTTTAGAGTTGACAAAAAGAAAAGGAGCTGATATAGTTTTAGATTGTATTGGAGCTTCTAACGTTGATTTAGTAATTTAATTACGAGATTATCTTACACTTTATTAATTCCTTTTTATAAATTCAAGACTCTAAGCGTACTTAACTATGATGCCCGCTGGGTTTTATATGGCTTGATGGGAGGAGCTAAAGTTCCAAATTTTAATTTAGCTTCATTAGTAGGAAAAAGAGGGTCTCTCATATGTTCTACTTTAAGGTATTGATTGAATAGTATTTTTTTAAATTTAATTTTCAAATATAATTAGGAGTCGTACTGACTGTTATAAAAGAGATCTTGTAAGAGATTTCTAATTTTAAGCTATGCCTCTTTTTAGAAATAACACTTTCAAAACAATTATTGATAAAGTTTATAATGTCAATCTAAATGATGATAAAGATGTGGAAAAGGTATTTATTTATCTATTTAACATCATTTTAAAAATATTAAATATATTATAAATTTGATAAAATAAACATATAAAAAGGTAAGAGAAGCTCATTAATATATGGAAAAAAACCAAAACATAGGAAAAATAGTTTTAAATTTTGTTTGAGCTAATTAATTTAGATTTTTATTAATTTTATTTAAATTTATTATTTATTCTGTATGCGCTATTTGTATATTTTGCTTAGATATGTATTCAAATAAAGCTTTTTGATTGTTAAACCTAATAAAAAAATTTCTTCAAGAGTAGTAAAAAAATTGGAGTGTTATTATTTTACCTTGCTTTAATTATCAAATTTAAAATTAATCAAAAAAGAAAATAAAAATTTAAATTTTTGGTAGTATTAAAATTGATTTAAATTTCACAAAAAAAATTGCTATTTTTAATTATTTTCATTCTCATTTGAATTCTTAGAGTTTTTATTTATTTATATTAGCGATTTGATAAATTATAGCTTAAATGCTAATTATTGTTATTTTGGATGGATTTTCAACTCCTTATGGTAAATTAAGTTAGTCAGTTAATATTTACTAAATATTTTGGATTAAGATTTTTATGGTTGAAATTTTAATAAACTATAACGAATTTAAATACTTATTTGCTTTTAAGATCACATGATAAATTTATAATCATGAATTTCATTGGCTCATATATACTTTTATGAGAGTTTGGGATGAAGAAAGTAAGTAATAAAAATCAAACAAATTTCAAAAAAAAAAAAAGATACGTAAAATTGTATTCAGATCATTAATAATATATTCAAATTTTAACTAAATATTGAATTTAATAAAAAGATAAAGATAAGCTATTAAATTTTGATTGAGAAAAAGGCATCTAAATTCCCTAAAATAATTGATTGAATAAGATAAAGAAGTAGTGTTTGAAGTTCTAATAAACAGATTGAGTAGTAATTAATAGGATTGTATAAAAAAATTTAATTAACTAACTAACTAAATAGCTAGCAAGTATATAGAAGCAAATAAAATAAATTGTTAAGAAAATAAAGACAAGAAATAATCATTCAGTTTTTATAATTAATATATTAAAAATACATCAAAAAGTAATTAATTGATAATTTGAAGAGAAACAAACAAAAGATAAGATCTTTATGTCAACCAGTAATATCGAATATCTTGACTCTAAGGTCTAACAAATGAATCTCGCTACATTCAGCGAGGAATAAATATCATTTTAATTAGACAAAAGCCGCGTTGTTGAGCTCGAAAGTGAAAACAATACTCTCAAGCTTTAGGTAAAAAATATTATTTTATGATAGCTTTAAATTTAGGAATTTTACACTCTCTTCATATTTTTTAATTTTCTATTGATACTGATTGTCTTTAAATATTTTTTTTTGATTTTACAGTATTTATTACTAAATAACATGGGCAATAAAAAAAAAATTTAAATATGCAAGTTTATTTGATAGCATTTAGGAAAATTAAAATTTAAACTGTTTTAATTAGATGAAGACGAAGGAGCAAAGTTGGAATAAAGATCGCGCAATTCTTACTTAGAAGATAGAATTACTTGAGAGCCATATTCATGAGAGTAAAATAAGATAAGAAAATCTTTAAAAAATGAATGAAGCGTTTATGACTACCTTAAACGATCTAACAGCCAATCCTAAAAATTTCTCAGTAAAAACATTTTTTAAGCACAAAATAGCTTTTCTATACAATAAATATGTATTAAAAAAATATATTTTTAAGAATAAGATGCTTAAGGAGTTATAGCAGCTATTTGAAAACAGAATATCAATGGATCCAGATACTGAATCTAAATTATAAAAAAGTGCATTAACTATCAAACAACAGTAAGAAGAGGTAAACTGATTTATTTACTATCAAATTATACTACAATTGATTTGATTAAAAATAATTTTTTTGCGTGGAAGTGGAATAACGTTAACTGTTGTTTGTTCTACGATGACCATTTTATTAGATGTTGTTGATATTTTGAAAATTGAATTCTGATATGATTCTTTCTTTCAAAAATTACATTTTTTAGATAACATGCATCTTTTTGATTAAATTTTTAAATTTTTCAATAAAGGAATCAAATATCATTAATAATTGACAATAAATTAGTTAGTTATTAAGTTAATAAGTTAGAGGATTAAATACAAATTATTTTTTATCCTTAGATAAATAATTACTGCTTTTATAACGATTATTATAAACTTATATCCATTTTAAAAAAAATTAAATTCAACTTGAAAATAAGAAATAAATAAATAAACAAACACTCTCTTTTTTATTAAATATTATCATTTAGATTTTTTTTCATAATTTAAGATTGCTTATCAAAAATATAAATTAACTCTTTCATAAAAAAAGATTGAAGATCTCAAGAAGAAAATCACATAATATGAGTAAGAAATTCAGTTTTTAAGGATGAAGCTATCAGAAAATGAGAAAATTATAGAAAATAGTTTGTCAAGATAACAATAAGATCTTGCAATGCTTTCATAAGAGTATCTAATTAATAAATAATTCAATTCCCCTCTTTTTTGATTAAACTTACCCTTAAAATTAAATAAAGAAAAGAAAAAGAAAATAAGAAAATTATAGAGAAAGAAAATGCTAAAATAAAGCAAATGTATGAGAAGGAAATGCTTAGCCTTTAAAAAAAGTATTAAGATGCACTTAATCAAATTGCATAAGTAATCAAATTTGAAACTTATTAAATATACTTTTTAATTAATCAAATATTTTTATACAAAAGAACTAATAAGGAAGAAGTTATTAAGAATAAGAGCAGGATAATGATGAAATTAGCAGACTCAATAGTATTATTGATTCTATGACTCAAAATCACAAATTAGAAGTATGTTAAAGGATTTAATTAATTTTTTAATGTTAAAACGTATTTGCTTGCAGTAAAATAAAATTTAAATATTAAAATAAATTTTAATTGAATTTTAATAAAAAAAAATTGAATTTATCTTAAAGAGTTTGTCATTTTAAATTTATAAAAAAATCTACTTAATAATACATCAATAAATAAAAAACTAAATTATAGATACATTTAAACAATACTATAGTTAAGTTAATAATCAAGCAAGCAAGCAAACAACTATGCTGATGAAAATCAAAAAAATTAATTTAAATTAACTTAAAAATATTTCTAAAACAGATTGAACTTATCCGTTAATAGACTTCAAATGAAATTAAAAATATGGAGAATAAATAAAAACAAATCGAATAAAATTCTTTAACATTGTCAGCTAATAAATAGGAACCTAATGCTTTACTTTAGAAAATTTAGTAGCTAGAAGAAGAAAAGAGTACATTGTCTTCTCAATTGTAAAGCGTAATTACTAAATTTTAGTAAATTTCAAATTAAAATTCCGGTATTAACGCTGCTCTCTAACTCAAAGAATCCCAGATAGAAGATTTGAAGACTAAAATGGCATAATTGTAAGCAAATTTACCTTTAACATCTTAAGACGTAAATTCTATCAATAAATATTTAATTTTAATCCAATTTGAAATGTAATAAATATATATAGTTTTTTGATGTTGAGTTATAAATCAGTCGCATAGAACCAGAAAGATCAAAGAGAAGAAGTATAGTAAATGAATCTATCATATCTAATATGACTCCTATGAATAGAGATAACAATCAGCCTAGCTTAAATATTTTTGGTAATAGTTTGGGATTTAATGGATTAGCAAATGACAATGGATTAAGTAATAACGCAAGTATTAATAGCTTTGCTTAAAATAGCTAAAATACTTTGTAAGTTTGTCAAATAGATAGTGCTATGAATAACGGAAATGGAAATATAATCTACTAAACTCCAAGTATGGGAAATTAAATCCCTTATTATCAGAGTAATTATTCTAGTGTTTAAAGCTAGAATTAGAATATAATCCCATAAGGCTTCGGATTAACTCAGAGTATCTAGTTTAATAATATCAATAACAATGGAAACTAGAGGATAGAATAATAAAAAACCAGTGCTAATTAATAATTTGCTTTTATGAGATAGGGATCATTAGCTAGTTCTGAACTTTCTAATTGTGATACTTTCGGTAATCCAAGTGCTGTAAAAAATAAAAGAGTTATCTCAGCTTCTACATCTTCTAGCAATCTTGTAAAAGATTTTATTCATTCAAATGGAAATGGTGGAATATAAGTATTAGATATGAATGCTTAAAACTTTTTAAAAACCGATTAATCTACTTAATCTTAAAATTCTCATCATCAACAACAAATTACAATGGATACTTCTATTGAAAAGAGATAATGCAAAGCTGGTTAAATTACTTCTAAAAAGAAGCTCTAAAGCATAGAAAACATAGAATCTTAAGCATCTCTTCATAACTTAAAAACAGAAGATACTGTAATAAAAAGAGAAAGGACAACTACAACATCAGCAAGCTACCATAGTGGAGCAGGAAACAGCCACTCTTTAACAAATATAATGCAATTTAAGAATGGCAGTAGCGAACTGCAATTCTAGAAAGGTATTCATTAAGAGTTGACGAATAAGGCTCTCACTTTGCAATAAATTTAAATGCAGAAAAAATAAAATAACCAAAATTTAAGAAATTAGTCTTTAAATCCAAGTAAGTCGACTGAATCATAGTAATAAAATTAACATTTGAAGTTGCAGCACAATAAAAACCAAAGTTTATCAAACAATAATATTCCTATGAGTACAAACGAATTAAAAAAATCAATTATTGAATCTTCAAATATAACTAATACTACTCAAAATAACATATCTTAATGCAACTTAAATTATTACAATTCAAATCAATCAATTATTTCTCAAAGCAATTTGCTAGGAGGATCATAATCATTTATCAAAAGCAACCCTATGAGCTAAAGCTCACTCCTTAATTAAGAATAATCTTTCTTAGTCAAGGCTATTCAGGAAAATATGCAAGAAAGAATGACATTAGAGGAAAAAATGAAAAATTTAGAAACTGAAGTGTAAAACTACATTATGATAAATTAGTAAAAATAAAAAGGTTCTTTGACATCTGCTTCGTCTTTTTCATAGCTAGTTTAATAAGTTATGAAGGAATTATACTCAAAATAACTAAATAAAAGTATTTTCTAACTAAGCAAAGAAGAAAGAGAAAGAGTCTTAAAACAGGAAATAAAAGCTTTAGTTGACAAGATTATGATTAAACCTCTTTAATAAAGACAGTAGTCATAGGAAAACAAATCAATTATAATTAATCAAACCTTAAATAAATCACTTTCAATAGAAGATGGTAAATTAAAATTATCATTATTTAAATTAGTTAAATTATATATTTTTTATGCATAAAAAATAATAGGGATAATGAGGGAATCTAAATCACCAAGATATAACTAATCCAGTACAAATATAGGAGTTTCAAATATTCTCAATTCTTCATCTCTCTCCTTCTCATAGAATAAAGGTTTCTTAAATTTTATGAATTAAAATAAGGAAAACTCAAGCTTCAATCCTAAATAAAAAGGATAACTAAAGTCAAATAGCAATCTATTAAGTCGCATTTAAGTCAAACCTAATTCAGTAACAAATATCCAATCACAATCATTAGGAGTAGATGTTTCGACTTTCTTTGAAAAAAAATCAAATCAATTTAATCTCAACGGATCATAAAGCAGAAATAATAGAATATTGAATTGAAATGAAATGAAAAAATGAGCTAAATTTTATTATTCTATCCATGCATCCATCAATCCATTCATCTATATATTTATACATTTAAAATTTAGCTCAGTAAATAGGCCTCTATCGTTAAAAAT
Organism: Tetrahymena thermophila SB210; assembly: GCF_000189635.1. NCBI lineage: Eukaryota > Ciliophora > Oligohymenophorea > Hymenostomatida > Tetrahymenidae > Tetrahymena > Tetrahymena thermophila. Next base: position 214,630 of record NW_002476317.1, on the reverse strand, counting down.
CTTGCAGAGATACAAATTAATTTTTTTAATTGAACGCAACGCCTCATTCTTACTCACTAACTAAATACCATTTATACTAAAATTAACATATTATAACATAATCTAATTAAATTAATAAAAATATTACAATAAATTTATTGCTTATTTATAAATAAATAAAGAATTTGATAGCTAAGTTGTGTTTCTTAAACTCCAGAAATATTTGAAATTCCCGTATGGATGACATAGGAGATACTACTTAGCTTTATTTTTTAATTTATAAGTTAACTAAAATAAAATTAGATGATTATAAATAAAAAATACATTTAAAACTATCAAGAAACATTTAGTTTCTTTTCGTTAAGCAAGCCAAAAAACAAACAAACAAATTGTTTGTTTAATTATATATTAGTATCATATATTTTTAAGTTATATTTTTAAAATATTTTACATTTATATCATATTATTTCAGTTAACCACTTTGAAATGATTAAATTTTATCAAACAAAGTTTATCCCTCTATTCAATATTAAAATTCATAAATTTTTATCTGTTATTTATTTCTTGAGTTTTGGTATCCTTATGTATGTATCTATGCACTTATTTATGCATTATTCAATAATTTTAACAATTTGGATCTTTCTTACAATTTCTATTTTGCAATAATCAATATATCTTTCAAGTATAAATTATTATCAAATAATTTTACCTTGATAATTGAAAGAAGTAAAAAAATTAAAGGAAATGAGTAGCGAATAAAATAAAGACAAATCAGGTAACTCTTTAAAATCTGACACGATGATCAGTAATCTAATTGATGTTGAGGAAATCTATAAAAGTTAGAAATTGTATAAAGCTACTCCAAAGTTAGAAACAAAACCTATTCATTTAAAGCCTTTAGAATTATAATAAAAAAGTTTATTTGAAGCTTTTTTTAAGGGTGATCAAAAATACATATATGAATTTGATAAAGAAACACTACTTTATAGAGAAAAATATATAAGAAAATTAAGTTAATAAGGATTAACAGTTTGTCTATACACTGGAGGCATAAATTGGTTTGTATATTAATTCGTTTTTAAAAGCAGTTAACACAGCATTGCTACAAAAATAAGTAGCTTTACTATACTAAATGCTATACCTCTTAGTTATTTCGCTTACAAAATTCTAGTCGACTACAATAAAGCTAATGAGTTTTTGTTTGAAAGATATTTAAAATAATGATATATATTTTAAACAAGAACGAACATTTTTTAGGAAAATTAATTAAATACTTTATAAATATGAAATATAAGATTATGGTATGTTTATAACATTAAATATATTATTTTAGATTTTTAGTTATTAATTTATTAAATATATAAGTAATTCATTTATTGATAATTCTACTAAATAACTTAACAGTATATTATATTTGTTCATTATATTAAATTAATCAATAAATTAATGAAAGTATTCTAATTATTTGTTAAATAGAGTTTACTCTTGATATTTACAACATCATAAAAATAAAATGTAGATTAATTTGAAATAGATTTTATGTATTTAGACAAAAACAAAGCAAGCAAATTGAGCTTCTTTATTTCATTATAAATTTCTAGTAAATAAAATTAAATTAATTTTTAATAATTCAGTAAACATATTTTATCAATAGGCAATAAAGATTAAGTTCATATGATAATAGCTTAATTATTTACTATTAATATTTGATCATATTAAACTACGCTTGATATCATCTATTTTATATAATCAATTCTTTAAATAAATATAAAAATACACTCCAACAATATTTTACATTCGTTGAAATAATATTTTTCTATAGGCACTAGGATAATATAAGTTAAAGTTAAATATTTTAGAATTAGTCAGTGCTTTGACAGTATAAACTTGAGTGATAAATAAAATAGTAAAGAGAGGTTCTTTAGTTGAATTTACTGATAAACATGAGCAGTAATATATATGCTTTTGTTATACAAAATAAAAAAGGAGAAACTATGTTAGCTGTCCCAAATAATGCCTTCCGTACTGATAAGGCTCTTTATTTAGCAGATAGAGTATATGATAAAGTCATATTGCAATTTAGTAAAATATTCTTTAGCTTCATTTTTTAGTATTTTTTAATTGAATACGCATACCAACATGAATGAATGATCAATCATAATGTCAAATAATTTAAAAATTTTTAATAAATGTAATAAATTTGTTGTAAATTATTCTATAATTAAAAGAATCAAATTCCAAAGTAGATCGCCATTTTATAATAGACCATAATATAGCAGGTATTATATACATAACAGACTAGGTAGATTAGTTTAATTAAAAGCTTAAATTTTCAAATGTTGATAATTATTTTTTAATGAAAAACTAGTTTATTTTCTAATTGTTCATAAGCTCTGCTCATATCGCAGTAGGGTATGATTTAATCAAAAAGCTAGTAAATGCTTTCAATGCTTGCAAAGTGTTAGATGCTTCAAACATGGAAAAAAAAATTTTTGAGGTAAATAATTAGGTTTTATTATAAATTTAAACAACACAATGAAACTGAAAAGTAAGCATTTAAATTAAAATAAAATAGGTTTACTTTATGCTACATCAAAGCATCTACTAAAAGTTTATAGATCACAAGCTCTTTAATATCAATTTTAAGAATTAGTATATTAAGAATGCTATAGAAGACAAGTTATGCGATAAAGATGTGATAAAAACGAGGTTTGGTTCTATGCAATAATAGCAAATAGGTTCTACACTTTCATCAAAAATATTTGAAGAAAGAGATGCAATTTCAGTTATTCCATACAAATATGCCAAAAAATACTACAATAATACAAAAACCAATTAATTTTTGTAGTCATTTAACAATAAAATCGAGATACCAACAGCGGTATTTAACTAAAATAATCATGAATCAAAAAGGGAAGCTATTAGAAACAAGCTTTATACCTTTGCCTTCTAAATGAAAGTAAAGAGTGCTTGCTCATAAAGCGATTCAACTAGAATGTCTTATCCTCTCAACAAAAGTAATTTAAAGTTTATAGATAAACTAAAACCCAAAATATAAAGCTTTAGCAGTTAATAAATGTAGTTGTTAAAATAAAAATATGGCAATAAAATTAATCACCAAATAATATAGGAAAACATAGAAAATTAGTTTAATGGTATATAGTTTATTTAAAATGATAAAAATGTAAAAAGTGATAATAATCGTTCTAATGGTAAAACTAATATAGATTCAAATAAGCAATAACTAGCATCATAAAGTAAAGATAAAAATTAAATAAATCCAGTATTTGTTAACAACACTAACGTTAATAACAATAATATTAACTAATAATAATAATAAAATGGATTGTAACATAATAATTTAGTTTAATCTGAAAATAAACAGTAAAAAATCCCCATTTAATAAATGCAATAGCAATTACAATCATAGTCTAATAAGCATGAAGATTTATTAGATTTTGACTTTCATGATCAACTAAATGGTAAAATTAAATATATTAAAAATGAATTTTTAACTTAAAAAATTATATTCTAAAAATAGATAACAGCAACAAAGAAGATAGCTCTTAGCATAAAAACTAATAAATATAATTTTTTTCTAATTAATAAAATAATTTCATTAATTTCCCAAATTAATAACAGTAGGAAATAGATTTAATTTGATATTTCTCCTTTTAAATGCAATTAATATTTATAATAATAAAATAGATAGCCAAAATAATTATTAAAAAATTTGCTCTTTCTTTATAAATATAATGAAATAAACTCTAACCAACTACTTTATAATTTAACAATTCTTATTTTAAAATTTAACTTATCAGTCTCATCTATGTAAATTATATCTGTGACAACTATCTTTCATAAAATTAATCAATTAAACAATATTCATTTTTTAAAAATAAATTTGAAACAAAATATTTCAAACAAACTTCATAATTGTGAAAAAAAATTGTTGAATATTTAAGTCCAATAAATAATCAGTGGTCATATTAATTGATAAAGACAATAAAGTATATAATTAATTAAGTAATTAAATATTTTTAATAAAACTTTTAATTATATCAATCCATATTTTTTTAAAAACTGCCCTTCTTTTTTAAATGATATCACGAAAAAAAGGGTTTAATTACATAAACAAATATAAGATACAGAATAATTGTATAAATTATTACTGAAGCAACCACCTCTAATACTTGATAGATAGATTTATTATTTGTTTTATCTTTAGTCTATTCTTATTATTATAATTATTGTTTTTTCTTTTGACGATATTCTAACAAATCGTTATGAATCTATTCTTTAACCTTTTATATTTTTTATATATCCAAATCCTCGTTTTTTATTTTAGAAATATAAAATCTTTTTATTGCCTAACCTGCTTGCTATCTTAATTTAACATTTGCTCTAATGCTATCATTTATTTCTTCATTCTTCATATACAAGTCAACATCTTCTTATGTTAATTACTTTTATTCTTTTTTCAAAGCTTCTTATACCACATTTTAATCTTTCTTATATTTCTCCATCTTTTAATAGAAGGTATCAAAAGTCATCTTTGTAAGTTCTTTTTTATTCTCAAGGTAAAATTCTAAATAAGATTCAAAAAGATGTAAACAGATTTTGGCGATTGCTGCTTAATCAGTCCTTTATTTTATAAAAAAAGCTTAGTTGAAATTAAAATTAAAAGATTACTCAGTATCATCTGCTTCAAAGATTATTTGGGTTTCACTGTTCATATAAGGAGATACTCTAATTTTTAATGAAGCTATATAATTTACTACTATTGTATAATAACTTATTTCTGCTTTATATCTTATTGCCTTCTTTTCTATTAATACCCATTTTAATATACTATAGCAACCGCTTATAATCTTGAAAAATTCTTAAGGATCCAACTTTTATTAAATGCATTTAAAAATAAAAGTTGTGAAATCCATACTAACTGTTTAAGCAGGTTAATAAGCATCATTATTTTCGTTTTATTTAGCTACCCTTTGTTTGATTTAGCTTAACTTTTATTACAAATTATCCTTTTATTAATCCATTTTTCAAATTTATATAGATAGTACTTATAAAAATAAAGTTAATCAATTTTTAAGATGTAAAATATCTATCTATCTTATCTTTTGCGTTTCACACTTGCTAGTTTTTTGAAATGCTTTAAAAATCTAGAAGTTTTTGTTTTAATTTCTAAAAAATAAATGCTATAATAAATATTTAATCTATTTTAGCTAAAAAAATCTAATTGTAAAATGAAAATTATTTTGAAAAAACATTTTAATTTTTAATTCAATCAAATTTATTTTTAAGATATATTGCAAAATTTTGTGAAAATAAAATAAATATAATGATAATATTTGATTTTCAATATATTTATTTTTAACTAATTCTAAAAATAAATTGAATTTATCAATCAATAAAAAAATTTTTAAAGTATTGATTGCACAATTTTGATATTACCAAATAGAGTGAATAATATTATTTGATAATCGATTTATTTTTTACTAATAAAATAAGATTAACTAATAATAAAATTTAATTATATTCTTTAAATATTCTATGTGAACATTTAATTTTTAAAATATTTAGTTGAATATACTTTTTATCAATTAGGAATTCCTAACAAAAATTCATTTAAAAATAATTCTTAAGAATTGTAATTTATTACACAGATCATTTAAATAAATTATTAAAATAAAGATATAGTGATAAATATTAGTTGCTTTATTCTACTTATTTAAGCTAAAATCAAAATATTTTTTTCGTTTATAAATGTCTCAGCAGATTCAATAAACTTTAAGCTCTAAGGCAAGTTAAGAGTAAAGTTAAGCAGATAAAGAAGAATCTAAATAAACTTAAGTAGAAAATTAATAGAAGAAAACATCAACTTAAGAATAAAATTATGATCAAATTTTTTGTCCAAAGTTAGATGTTAGAGAACCTACATATCAAGGTTTATGGTACTCAAGTTAAGACTATGAGTTAAATATTTAATTAAATGTTTGGTTAGATATGGCTAAATGTGATATTACAAGTATTAAATCTATAAAGGCTATAATAGCTCCGTACTAACTTATATTTATAATTGAAATTACTCACAATAAAACGTTATCATTTTAATAAATAAAAGACACGCAGGGTTTTCTTTCAGTGGCCCTACTGCTGCTTGGGCTTATAGATATCTTAAACAAAATCCTCCTACTTAAAAGTTAATTTAGCTTTTATTGACTTAAATTTAAGAATATTTATTTTAACAGATTAAGAGTCTTTGTTTTAGGGCCTTTTCACTATATTTTTATAAGGTCTTGTGCTTTATCTGGAATGAAAACATATGAAACTCCTTTAGGAAATATTGAAATAGATCAAGAAAGTAATTTTTTTGATAAAAATTAAATATAAAAATGCAAATAAATTAGCAATATAATAGCTGCTTAAAGAAGGAAGCTTTGAAGTATCTGATAAAGATGCTGAAGAAGAAGAACATTCTATCGAAATGCAGCTTTGTTTTCTTATTAAAACCTTAGGTTTAGAAAATATAAAATTAATACCTGTAATGGTAGGTTCTATTGATTCTACCCAAGAAGAAAAATATGGAAAGTTATTCAGCAAATATATAAATTAAGAAGATACACTTTTCGTAATATCAACAGATTTTTGTCATTGGGGTTAAAAGTAAGTAACTACTTAAACATAAATAAAATAAATATAATTGCTAATATAATAATAGATTTAAATATACTTACAGTACAAAAGAAGATTGTGAGATTTATGAATAGATAGAGAAATTAGACCAAAAAGGAATGGAGCATATTGAAATGAATGACATAGAGTAATTTTTTATGAAAACAAGAAAATAAATTTAAAACTCTTTTATTAAAAACTATATTAAATAGTGCTTTTTAATAATATATTCGTGAAACTGAAAATAATATATGTGGCAGACATGCTATATCTATTTTGATGAATGTAAATAAATAAATTGCTGCATAAAAACTAAAAACTTCAATTAAAATTTTAATAATAAAAGGCAATCGCAAAGAGCAAGATAAGTAATCAGATAGATACTAAATTTATAAGATATTCATAATCAAGTTTGGTAAGAGACAAAAATGATTCATCTGTTTCATATGCTGCAGCTGTTTCTATAATTACTGAATGAAATAAAATAAAATAAAATAATATATTTAAAACAGGTTTGTTTTCATATTTATCAATACTAATTAGTAAATCCTATTGATTCATTATACACTTATTTAAGGAAAAAATTAATTAAATAAAAACTAAAATAAATTTAATTATGCTTTTATTTTAGCATTTTAAAATTTTTTGTCTTAAAATGTTAGAAATTGATTCTATTTTAAAACATTGTGTTTAAAAATGTTTTTGTTTAATTTATTATATTTAATGATTAGTTCATTGAATAATCATAAAAGTTAAATAAACTAAATGAAATATTTTTTAAATTGTTTTTAAATAGCTTAATGTAATGGAAATATATATATTTATTTATTTATTTCAAAAAAGTATTTTAATTTATATTTAAATTAATATATGAATTATATTTAATTCTAAATCATAATATATAAAAACATTTAGATTTTATTTTTTTAATTACTGATACCTACCTATCAATTGACTAATTAATTAAGTTATATTTAATTAAAAAATCAGTATATTTTCTAATTAATTTACGGTTGATATATTTTTTGCTAGTTTATTAATTTTACAAATCTTTTTTTATTTAAATTTTCAATTTATATTTACAGCTCACTTAGAATAGTAATATGAATAATTAATACGTAGATTTTAAAGATAACAAAGAGAGCCTTGATCATGTTAGGGATAAGTTCAATAAATCAGAAAGTATTCTATCAGAAGAATCAATTAGAGATATTATAAGGAAAGAAATTATTTAAAATGGGGTTAATAATTAGGAATAGCTAAAATATAATGAAAATATAAATTATGAGAATAAAAAAGTATCATTTAGTGATAATATAACTAAATAGCAGAATAAAACTAGGCTTATTAAGGACTTGCATGATTTTGATGCTCATTAATCAAGAAATTAATACCAATACAAAGTAGGATTTTTATTGTAAATCTCTCAATCAGTTTGCATTTTTTAACTTTTTTTTAAATTGTTTGTTTATACTTAGGATTTTGATTACAAAGCATAATAAATGAACGAGGATTTGAGAAATACAGTATTATTTGAAGAAATTCCTAATCAGAAACAAAAAATTAAATAGTTTAATAATTCACTTTGGGATGAAATACTTCTTTTTTATGAAAAAAATGATTTAAACTCTTGTTATCAAATAGTATTAGATGAAGGTAGGTAGCATTTTGTCAGGATTAAAAATATTTATTAATTTTTTAAATAGAGGACGATGTTTATTTGATAAAATTAATGATGCTTACTGGGCCCTGCCTTAAAAATTTAGATATTAATAATTCTAAAAGACTAATGTCTCGATTGTGCATGATTCTTGATAGCAAATTTTTAGAAAAAATATACTTAGAGATATTTGATCATTCTTTATAAGAAAGAATTTTAGATAACTTAACTCCTATTGAATAAAAAAAATTAACAAATGAAGTATATAAACTCTCAAGTAGCTCTAATTCGTAAGTAGGAGAGAAATCAGCAGAACTATATATTCGTTTGGCATAAAAATTTTCTTAGAACTATTGAACTTATTAATAATTATATTATATTTAAAATATAAATAACATTGATGAGTAAAGCGATTAGTATAGATAGATAAACTTAAATCTAATATATAATCATATATAATTTAAATAAATCTACAGCTCTTTAGAATTTGCCTAATAATAAAAAAAGTATTCTGCTATAAAAATATTGTCTGAAATAATTGAGATATCGTTTAAATGAACTTCATTACGTAATTAAATAAATAATAAAAATAATAATTGTAGTATTTATTGAAAGCATTTTATAATTAAAAATAACAATAAAAGTAAGTTTGTTTGTAGATTATTTGTTTGTTTATATTTATTTTAATTTTTTTAAGCTGATTTTTTTTATTTATTTTAAAAAATTTACAAAGTCAAAGTAAATTTAAATATGTTGTAGATTCTCATTTTTTCTAACTTGGCCCTCCTAAAATAATTTTCCCTAAGATTAATGCTAATTTTATTAATTTAGAAAACGAATTTAAATTTATTGAGTCTTAATTTTTGAGGTTTTACAGTAAATTAATTTATTATATATTAAATATAGAAGAAGTAAGTATTTTTGTAGTTTTTTTTATATATAATTTGTAATTTTCTTTATAAAATACATTTTTACACTAATATATACAGTTATATTATTTTATATTTTTATTGAAGAATTCAAGCAAATATCTTATTTTTAACTTTTTAAATATTGTTGTTGTTATCTTGAGATTGCTAAATTTTTACTAATTTTTGTTTTTCTGAGATATTTTTAAGAGTATTTATAATTGTTGCAAACAGTCCAAAAGAAGCATAGGCTATATCTCCAAAATGGTCGCTCCTATTTTTTATAATAAGAAATAAATTTATAATTTTTGAAAATAAGATTAAAATTACACCAAATAAATTCTAAGTCTTTTACAAAGCATTAAAAATTATAAAATTTTAACTAAAATTTTAAATCTGTCTTCCCTAAACTTAATTCGTTGAGTGAGTAGATATTTACTCATGTAAAAATATTTTTCATTTGGTTCTATAATTACAGTGCTTTTTCCAGCTGTCTTTTGAAGTATAGTTCTAATTTTCCTAGAATTATTAGTAATTTAATAATTATAATAACTAAAACTCAGTAATAGAATAACTTACTATTTACGCTTTTGACACTTATAAACAGAAATAATTATTTTTATAATAATCTTAGCGAAACAGAATAAGTCTTTGAGCAATTTAATAGTTTTTGGGCTATGTGTAAGCAAATTACTATATTATTATTTAGTTTTTTATTAATTATTATAAATATAAAAAACAAACAGGTCTTAGAGAAAAAATAATTTTCTTTTAAGAAAGTATATTTAAAATTAGAATAAATTCATTTGTTTTTATGAAAAAATAAGCAAAAAATAATACCTAAATTTTCCTATTTTAGTTGCCCATAAAATATTATCGAACAAATAATAAAAGAAATTAGTTATTCTGCAAAGAATCAATGCTATTTTATAGAGGATGGGTTTTCTTTTTTCAATTACCATTTATATTCTTTTGAATTCTAGTAGAAAATTGAAGAGCTTAAATATTTTTCTACCATTTTTGATGGAATGCTTAACATTATTTGCTACTTTTGGTCCTTTTAACAAACCTTCTCTAAAATAAATAAATAAATTAATTAATGTAATAGATATCATACCAAAAAACTAAATTTTAAATAAATATTTTGTGTTTATTATTAATTTTATTTGAAATAGCTTTGTAAATATAATTTTGTAGTAATTACAAGTATTGCTTTTGAATATTTTCTATATTACTGTGTTAATAGCATGCATGAGTTAAATCAGAGGAATACTATATTATTTAACATATTTTATCTCTACCCTTAGATGTCTTCATCACTTTAGATACTTATGACATCTAATATAAATGTATTTTAACAAATTCTCAATTATTCTAAATTGATAATGCAAAATACTTTTGTAGCCATAATTTTAATCTGCTAAATGGGAACCTTTAAATTTTAGTTTATTTTTTTTGTCAAATCAGCAAATGATAATCCCTTTTTTTTACCAATTAAGTTTTTGTTTGCACAACTTTAAAAAAGTGGTGACGGATTGTTATTACTGTTACTATAATCCATTTCTAAATCCAATTTTTATTTTTACGCTTAATTTTGAATTAGTAAAATTAGAAGAAATAATAATATTTTTTGTTAAGATTTAATTGATGATACATACTTTCTTTAACAAATCTTGAATAAATTGAAGTATTTATCAAAAATTTCTGAATTCTATAAAGAACGTAGAATCAGCACATTAAATGAAAATAGCATAAGAATTATGATAATATAACAAATAATTTTACACTATCATATATTACGCACGAAATCTTAAGACAATTGTGCAAAACTTAATTATCAAAATAAGTATATTTAATACGACATTTTAATATTTCAAAAACTTAATTGAATTATTAATTTAAGTAAACAGTTAAAAAAATAAACAAACAAATAAAAAAATATAGTGAAATCATTTTTTAATTCATGAAATCTTTTTAACATTTACAACTTGTGAAACCCTGAAAAAAAAATCTTCGCTTTTTTATGATGATTGCTAGACTGTTTTTAAAATTAAAAAATTTTAATAATAAAGTAATTTAAAAAATTTGTTACCTTTACTAAAGTTTTTAGTCTTTAGCTATGCTAAAGAGAATTTGGTTTGAGGGTTTTAGATGCTACTTTATTCTGAACTTTAAAAAGTATTAAGATACATATTCATTTAATAAGGGTAATTAACATAAATTTAGTTATTGATAGGATAGAATTCTTAGTTAGAAGTTATATTTGATTACAAGGGGGAATACAACAGTTAATTATCTAACTGAGATCTAATTTATGAAAATACACGAGGTGTTTAGTGAGCTTAGTTGTTACTATTTAATGATTAGGAGCTGATGAAGTATTTATTATCAGATTAATTTGTATTTTGTAACATTGTAGGAGATACGATAGATAATTTATATTGATGCTCTTAATGTAATAATTCTTTTTTTTTTTAATTATTATTTTCATGCAATCCTCTCTAGATTTAAATTGGCTTTATTTAAGGTTTTTAAGCATTTTTTTTGGTATCAGTTTCTTAATTCAAAACTACTTCTGTAATTAATCCATCTTACTGCCTTCCTGATAAGATTATCTACTAGTTTTATTCTACATCTTGATTGTGAATTATATCAGAGTTCTGCTCTGCAAAATTATTATTCTCTTAATCTTAGTTACTTAGCCTATTTGTTGCTATAGCACTAGTATTTTAAGATGATGATTATGCTTACTTATTTTGAGCTTCAGTTTATTCTTATACATGAGATGTATTTCTATGGCTTTCGGATTCATCTTTTTTAAAACTTTTCTCTTATTAATAATCTTTTTCTTCATCACCCTACTAAAACGATTAATTTTGATTTTAATCTATAGCATGTTCTTCTATTTTGTTTTGATGATTTTGGCTTGAGCCTTAATTGTTTTAGCTTATACATTTTAAGCTTTTTATTTTTTTTTTACTTTTCAACAAATTCTTTTTTTAATCATATTTTCCTTTAAAAAATTTTTCATACATTTCTTAATAATCTAAAAATTCTGATTTTAAACAACCATCTAATCCTTAGAGCCACTATTACTTTCTTGATTCCCATTATTGATTTTTATCTTATAAGTAGTAATAATTTCCATTCAAATTATTAGACTATAAATCTTATATTTCTTTAGACAAGTTATACTTTCTTTATTTTATAAAATATTTTTAATAAAAATTTATAAAATTCAATGTTTATATATTATAAGCTTATTCATGTATTTAGTTAATTTATCATAAAAAACGATTTAAAGTTACTTACATTTATGCTGATATTTTGACAGGTTGCAACACTTTTTTTTTGGCATCTTTTATTCTACTTAAATTATCTTAATTTATTTAAGGAAGCCTAACTTTTTACGATGAATCATTTAATGAACTGGTGGAAGCTCTTTGTGCATTAATAGGATTTATTTTTCCTCTAACTTAATAGCCCTAAAGCGCCTTTTAAAGTTTAATAATTTCCATTTATTTGTAATAAAATTGATTGAGATAGCTATTTGAATCTTGCATTGTTTTGTTTTTAATCAAATTCGATACGCTTTTGTGTCTAGGAGGCTAATCAAATCTATAAGTATGATTAACAAAATGATTTTCCATCTTAAGAATAATTGTTAAACTCTAAGATGTTTTTTTAATTTATCAAGACAAGGATAAAGAAACTTTAGTTATTTGTTAAAGAAAACAAAATCGAAATAGCTTTGGTGATTAATTTAGTATAAAAAATATAATACAATAAGTAATAAATAAGTTGAATAAATTTTTTATATTATTCTAAGTTTATATAGATAGTAATACTAATAAATATCAAAGAAATAAAAAGATAATTCATACATTAAATTAATTTTCATTTTTTATTGTGAAATATTAGTTGAGTGTTGCATTATAAGCAATCTAAAATATTTTATATTTTTATAAAAGGAAAATGATTAAATGAAACAAAAGCAGATTTAAATTGATTTTAATAATTAAAAGTAAAGTTTTAAAAAAGCTGACTCTGAAAAATCTAATTAGTCTTAAGTTTCAAATTATTTTTGATTATTATAATTATTATATTTAGTTCTTTATTCTTTCTATTTATTTATTTTAAATATATAAAATTATTAGTTTTTAAAAAAATTTAAATGAAAATTTATACCTAAGTCTTAATCGTAAAAACTTACGAGCTCATTCCATTTTTGTTTATTTGAATCGATTTATTGCATATAATTTTTTAATTCTGGCAAAAAATTGCATATTACTTCATATAAAGGTTTTACAATGAAATCTATAAATCCGACTTAACTTTTAGCAGTATTTGTAGTATATCTATCACACAAGTAAGTTATTTAGATTCCTTAACTTCTTTCTTGATCACCTTAGCTCCAAAATTCGGACAACACTCTATGAGCCCATTGCTGATAAACATTCCATGTCTTAACAGGGTTAGAAACATCACAAGCATGTATAATTGTGTCAATACACATTTATTTATCTTTGCCTTTTATGTCATAATCATCTACAAATAAATATTCAAATAAAAGTATATATTTTGTTATTCATATTAAAAACTAAAATAAAGTCAAAAATGAAAAAAAAAAAAAATGCAAATAAATAAATAAATCAATCAACAAACCTGTTCCTAGTCTACTTTTTAATTTGGCTATGTCAGAAAAATGTTTTGCCATATCTGTACTTAATATTATAGATATTACCATTTCTCTAAATGATCTATATTATTCCTTTGTAAAGTTGGCAGTAATGTCTAAATTTTGATCATTAAACAATTAGAATGTTTTGCTAGCATGATGATTTTCTAATACAGATTAGTCTGATGAAAGAAATAAGTATATTAAAAATTAACAGTGTATGAAAAAAAATGTTTACCATTGTAAGTTAAGGCAATTTCATGAGAAGTATTTATGATGAAGGCATTATTAACTCCTCTATTTAAAATAATAAGTTTTATAATAAAAGAATTTATGTTAATAATTAAAAGTAATATTTATTGTTATTTATCTTATTTATGGTAGTTTTTTTAGCTTTAAAAATAAAATAAAATAATGGTAAATCATGCTTTTTTTGTTAAAATAAATATCAAAGATAACAAAATTTATGAAATTTTAGAATTTTGAATGTTTGATTTAATACGGATGATCGTAATCATGGCAAGCTGCAGAAATGTATATGGTGCATAAATCAAACTCATTTATAGCTGCTATTTCAATAAAATTGCATGATTTCAAAAAGAAATTTGCAGTTTGTAAGACATCAAATGCATGGAGTCTGTTGTGATATAAATTATCATTATAACCCTTTTCAATTTGTTTGAAGAAGTTGAATAAAATATCAGGTTCTATATCTACAGAAGCTAAGATATTATTAGATTAAAACAAATAAAGAAGTAGAAATGAAGTCTCCGACCCTTTAGCTATTTTTTCCACTTCAAAGCAATCAAAGCTCAATTCATTTACATCTTTAAAATATTTTAAAATAGGTTGAGGAATCTAATTCACATAAGTCTATAACTTTGTATCTATATTTTTATTCGAAAGAATATCTTAATCAAATTATTTATCTTGCTCTTCTTTTTGTCTAGCTCCATAGTTAATCCAATCTACTATCTTTTTGGAAAAAATTATCTTTTTTCAATTCACATTAAAATATTTTATTTACTTCTTTATTGTTTTCTGCACCTTAAATCACAATTTTGGTTTCATAAATTTTATTTAAAGCTATAACACTTATAGACCACTCAATATCTTCAATGATATCTTTTGAATCAAAAAACTCTTTTAAGTCAGTAAAAATATCAATTATTCTTTCAGCAGGTGTTTTTATCGTAGAAGCTGCCTTTATTTTCTTGAATTAATTGCTCTATAAATAAATTTGCTTAATAAATAAAGAACATATTTAATTAAATTAACCTTTCTAAAAAGAAGTATAATTCTGAAGAATCTAAACATTCCCTTAGCTACTGCTGCTATTTTTGTGAATTAAGGACTTTTTCCGAGTAATAAATCTAGGATAACAAGTGCCAGTGTAAGAAATATTATAATAAAATCTAGTACTTGCAATTTGACTTTAAAATAATTCTAATTAATTTTTTAAAAATTTTTATTTTATTCTAGTTAAGAAATAGTTATTTAATTTACACAAAATCCTTAAGTATATGCTGCCATTAGGAACTCCAAAATAAGACATGCTAGTAAAAATAATTCTATATAATTTATAACTACTGAGGCTAAATAAGCATCGTCAGAATTTAGTAACTGCTGAAGAGAAATAGAAACAAACATGATCAGTAAATATATCCATGTTATAATGTAAAAAAACCAACTAACAATCGAATTTTTAAGAAATTTTTTGAGCCTTCTCCTCATTAAAGATATCTCTCTGTATAAATTATTTGAATAGTTAATTATTGGTTTATTTAGTAAGTTAGATTATAGCTAGTTAATTGAACTTATTTTAAAGAAAAAATAACAAATATTTTTAAATTTATAGCTTACTTTATTTTAAAATATTATTTCACTTCATCTTTGTGCGTGGATCCATCTAATACTGGTTCTTGACTATTCAAATTCCCATTAGCAGGTTAAGTCGTCGAAAGAGGAGGGTCAATTTAATTTTAATCTAAATTTTTATCTTGTTCTGCAGTTTTGTGTGTTTATGTATTCATTTAATTATTAGGATGAGTATTAACGCTGGAGGAGAGAGCATTATTTTAGTTGGATTCGGTTTAAACAGGTTTAGCAGAATTTATAATTACTGTTTTTTTCTTCTCTACTGGCTACTAAATATCAATTTATTAATATTTAGGGAGTTTGTAACTATTGAAAATATTTATTTTACTATATTTTTTTCATCTTGAGTTTTTTGGTGCTTTGTTCTAAAATCATAAAGGATTTGAGGCTAATTATATTCTATTGAAATCTAAGATGTCCTAGTTTCACCTCTTGGTGGGTTGGTAATTTATTCTAAATTAACTCTAAGCTTTGGTTTTGTAATTGGTGGCTCTTCAAAGTTAATAAAGCTATCCATGCATATTAATTAATTATTCCTACTTTTTATTACTTTATTTTATTAATTATTAAATTTCTTTTTGAAAGTACTAGTAACCTTAGAATTGGTAGAATAAAAAAGTCAAATGCTAATTAATTATTTGTCTTAAATTAACAGATACTAATTAATTAATAATCATCTTTCAACGAACAAACATTTTAATTCACTTTACAGCAATGAAGCTTGTTGTTATTTTACACATTTCTTTGATAATAGATGCATTTAAGGGAAAGGAGTATTTCTTATTTTTAAAAGCAAAATTAAAACTCCAATTATTTTAGTTTCAATAAAATCTTCATCTTTATAAATATTTAAAAATAAGTTTTTTCTTTTCAAATTCAGTAAAAATGTAATTATTTAGTAAAGCAAAAACTATACAATAGGAATAAAAGAAATTAATTTAATCAATTTTAAAAATGTACTAAAACATAAATAAACTTTAATATTTAAGTGAATAAAATAAGTAGAGATTTGTAAACCAATCAAAAAAAGAAGAAGAAATGCTACTTCGATATGATTATTTTACTAGATACATTCATTAATTAGTATTGATATCAAAAATATATTAAAAGAATCTGAATTATTTTACTTTTATAATCAAATAAAGAAATTTCTAATTTATTCAATATTAGTTAAAAGATTTAATTAATTTCTTTAATCATTTTGTATTCAATTAATAATATATCTTAAATATTTAGTATTTTATTAATTTAATTAAGAAAACAAGCAATAGTTTTTTAATATTATGTCAAGATAGTCTTTTAAGGCTCCTGGTAATCAATCATTTAGTGTTAAATAAATAGAATATTGAATTTAGGAAGTTGGCTTAATTCATTATAAACATATGCCAAAATACAACTGCTAAATCTTTTTTTGTTAATAATCAAATAGATAAAGGTAGTTTTCCTCTTGATCATTTCCATGAATGCGATGAATTTGCTAAAGCATACAATTCTTGCGTTTTGAAACATTAACTCATGCCTAAAAGATGTAGATAGCATTAAATAGATTATTTAGGTTGTAGAATGAAAGCTGGACTTATGGAAAAAGAAGAGTTTGAAAAGCTAGGTTTTACTGAAGAGAGTTCATGGGAAAACGAAGAAGCTGAATAAAGATATTTGTTTAATAAGATTCAAAAGATAAAGGAAAAAGCTTAATAAAATGTTAATTAAAGAATGAAGGAAAAACAATAAATGGGGGATTAAAAAGTTGATTATTCAAAGCCCGAAGGTTTGAATTGATTCTTAAAAAATAATTAGTGAAAATGCAATATAAAATTTGTAACCATATTTTTATATTCATAAAAAGTAAACACTAGTATAATTATAATGATAAATAGTACATTATGCGAATCAAATAAATTGCAACAACCTTATTCAGTTCAACGGTTGAATATCTATTATTGCTAAAGTAGCATAGT
Source organism: Tetrahymena thermophila SB210 (assembly GCF_000189635.1). Lineage (NCBI taxonomy): Eukaryota > Ciliophora > Oligohymenophorea > Hymenostomatida > Tetrahymenidae > Tetrahymena > Tetrahymena thermophila. The sequence continues at coordinate 196,888 of NW_002476317.1, read as the reverse complement.
TTATTGTTTAATAATTTTAATAAAATTTGATTGGCCTTTTTTTATTTTGTATTTTTATAAAACTTTAAATATTTATCAAAACTGCAAAGAATTTAGAATATCATTTTATTAAAGAATAGGTTTGAAGATGGTATTTATTTGTTTGCAAATATTTTTACTTACATAAATTTAAAATTTTATTATATTTTCAATACATATTATTCTTTTTAAGCTTTTATTCTCTTTCTTTCTTCTATTCTTGAAGTTGTTTAATCTTTTCTTGAAGTGCTTTTTTTTCTACCTAAATTTAGAAATAATGAAATGAAATTACAAGAATAAAATGGTTTATTATTTACGTTTAGCTTTTCGCTTTCCACATTTATTTGATTTTCTAATTAAACTAACAGAGAATTTTCATTTTCTATTTATGCTATTTACTCATCTAATTTTCTTTCTTACAAATTTGTTGTAATTGAGGTATCTTTTCCTTCTTTACTATTCATTTAAAACAGATTTTTATTACTTTAATTTTAACAAAATAATTAGTAAATTCTTTAAAGAATTAATTCTAGATAAAAAATTAAAAGAAAACCTAAAAAGTTAGAAGTAAATCATAACAATATAAAGAAAGAATTCTCTTATATTTAATTCTGTACAAAATAATACAAAAAATAATTTTAATAACTTAAATTTGTTGAAATTCTATAATGAAGTTGTGATCTAATGAGAGTTTTTGTTTTAAATTAGGTAGGTATGTTTAATTTATATATTAATATTTGTTTTGTTTTGAAATTTTTGAATGTTTGAAATTTAAATCATATCTTTTAAGGAGGCTAAGGTTTTTGCTATTACTTCAAAAGAGGATTGGTTTATTAAAATATAAACATGCTATTCTACTAAGACTAGATTTGACCTTGTGGTCTAACACTTTGCTGCTACACTTATGGTAAGTTAGTAAATTGATTGTTTTATTATTAGTTAAGTAATGGAGGAGGATAAGTAGTAGATATACCACCTGCCTATGGAAAGGGTAAAGTGTTTAGTTATCCAGTTCTCTTTTCATAGTTTGCTTTATTATATGCAAACGTGTTTTCTAAATTTCTCTCTCCACTTTTACTTAGTGCATACATAGGTCTAACTTTATTTTACATATTAGGTACTGGTCTACCTTAATATTCAGGATTATGCATGAAGTTGCAAACATTATATCTACAACCCATAGCTGAATGATACATTCTACAAGGTATGTGCTTTTTACTTTCTTCGTTTTAATGTTAGGCAACACCGGAATTAGGAGTAGCAATTTATTTTTAATCGTTTTAATCAGGAATATTAGAGTTAAAATTAGGCTTATTTTATTGATTTTATAATTATTTTTATGGAATAAAAGTTTTATTTTAAATCATTTATGAAGGTTATCCTAAGTTATTTTAATATCCTTAATCTTATTAGAACTATTCAATCGGTTGCTTCTATTGATGTTGAATATTGTTACCCGTTGCTTAATTAGGTGGTATACTATAGTTATTTTATTTAATGTGATGTTATTATGGCTATTAGTTATTGTTATTGAAATTTCTATTTTATTAGGGATAGAATTAGTTATTAGATGGATTGTTTTGTTAAGAAATTGGAGGCTAATTAACTGGTCTATGAGCCTAAGGACCAGCTCTGTTATTAGTATTATTAGGATTGTAGCTAAAATTGTTATTGTTTTAAGGATGCTAATAATAATTTTAATGTTCCTATGAAAAATTTTAATTTTATATACCATGGAATTATTAGTTTTATTCTGGGTTTTGTTAATTAAACTCAGTGCCTTATTATGAATGGGAATGAGGAGGAGGCACAATATGCTAGTTGTTTTAAGGATTATTATTACTTTAGAATCTTTAGGAGGCTCCAAAATTATTTTATTAGGCATTAAATGAATTGTTTCCTTGCATCTACTTAGGCTAATTATTTGAGAAGTTATTATTGAAATTATTAGAGAAAGTTTATTGAGGATTAACTTATTAGCTACGATACTAGTTATAGGTAGTGTTTTAAGAATTTTATTGGTTGTAAGATGTAGAAAAAGGATTATTAATAACAGGCTACTAGTTTTAGCTGTTTGGCAAACTGTTATTGGCTGGTCTATTTATAAAGTTGCTATTGAATGGTTGCTATGTGAGGGGATTTTAAGGAGGGGGAATTGCTGGTTTTTCTTGTTCCTTTTTCTCTTCTACAGCAGGGCCATACCTAACATTAGATGGAGTTGAAACAGATTATCTTTGATGCCAAAGCTTTTTTATAACATTTATGTTTTGGTAAATATTTTAAAGTTCTATTTCTGTGAGTCCTAAGGCCTTAACTGATTATTCTAAAATAAAAGTTGGTTAATAAAATTTGAAAAATAATTAGCTATTTAATAAAAAATTACTTAGCTCATCTCTGCTGTTTTTATTGTGCATAATCAAGTCAATCAATTAGTTGAAGGTATTCTGATTTATTTAACTTTTAAGTCTCTCTTCGTCTTCAGCTTGCTTTTTCTTTTCTTGTATCATTTTTTTACGTTGTAGTTCTTTTTCTTCTTTAGAAATTTTAAGAATACTTTTAAGAATTTTCTTTTCGACTTTCTACTTTTGTTGCTAATTTTCACCTAAAAATAATTTTAATAAAACAAATTTGTTTTAAAATTTAATTTACTTCTTATTGCCATTTCTATAATTTAAATGAAATCATTCTCATCAATTTTATTTAAATAAACTTATTTGGGTTATTCTTCAGATATTTTATCATTAATAACATTTTCGTAAGAAGGAGAAGAAGGAATCTCAGCATCACTTCCATATAAACTTTGTAATTTACAGAGTATTCTCTATTTATGTAGCTCTTTCTCAGTTGATTCTGAGCTGAGGATTTCAAAATATTAAGAATGAAGACCTTTTAATTTTTATGGAGTTCTCCATTAAATGTCTTCTTTCATTTCATCGAGCAATTATCTTTCTTTTCTTTCAGACTCCTTTTATTGATTTCTGCTTTCTTTTTCGAGCTTGTTTTCTCTTTTCTTCATATCTTAACTTGTAAAAATATGGCTATCAGACTATTTCTTTTAAATACACTCTTCTTAGTATTTTTCTATTTCTTCTTCAGTCAAATCAGGCATAATTGGTTCATCTTCTTTTCTGAATCTCTTAACTTAGTCAGTGTTAGCGAACCTTTAATAAAATTATAAAAATTAATGAAAAGATTTTTTAAAATGAATTATAATTTAAATCTATTCTAAAATTTTTTTTAATTATTAGAGCTGAGTTGTATTTATAATAATTAAATTTGTTGATTCTTAGCTAATTATTGAATATTTTAAAATTAATTGTCTTAAGGGTTTAGTGCTAATTTAGGAGCAGTCAAAGTAAATATTTTGATATCTACTTTAAAATGTAAAAGCTTAAAATTTTTAGTAAAGCATGTCAATTCGTGATAATTATCCATTTATAGATAAAGATAATATTTGATAATCTATTATCTTTAAAAAATAAACAATTAGTCTATATTGACATGCAAAACTAACCGCTAACTAACTGAAAAGTACACCAACTTTTTGTACTTCAGTTAAATTTCAATTATTATTTAATTTTTTCTTTCTTTCTTTTTGTAAAATAATAAAATTATAATGAATATATATTAACTTATGCATTAATATTTATGCAATTATAATTTATTTCAGCTAAAAACTGCCCTTTAAAAACACTTAAAAACCTATTTATTGAAAAAATTATACAATTAATCAAATTTCGTCCATATTCAACTAGCTAACCAATCTACACTTTACTTTAAGATATTTTAGACACATTTTTAGACTGGCCATATTATGATTAAAATAATCCCAATATTATTTGAAGTATTAGTCAAAAGATAATACTTAAAAAAAAATCGTCATAAATTGATTGAGGAAGAACATAAAATCAAACTAGCCAGCAGCAAAAAAATAAAAATGTCTTATTGAGTATATTTGTTTATTTATTTAATTATTGTAAGAAAGTAACTCAATAGAAAGTACTAGATGGGTTATTTATAATGAAAACCTATTATTTCATTCATTATTCAATTTCTTCATTCAAAAAATAAAAATAGTTAGTTCATTCTTTGAATAAACTTTTTAAAGAAATTTTAATATAATGAATGTACTTAGTACTCAATATGACTAAGGAGATAAATAAATAAATAGCTAATCAATTATTTTTAATAAAATGTCTAATAATTTAGCTTGAATAGATTTAAATAGAACAGATTAAAATAATTTATCATCATTTTATACCTGACAGATTTAGCTCCTGGCTTTTGGTTAAGATTTATATTGTTATTAAAACCAGTGCTACCTGCGTTTCCGTTATTGTATTTTACTTTTTTTTAGTTAGGAGGAGAGTCTCCTCTTTAAAAGTTATTAGCTCCATATTTACCATTATTACCCTTTTTTATAAGTATATTAAAATTAAAATAAAAATTTAAAATTTAAATATTTACTTTTTAAAAGTTGTTGCCCTAGTTAAATTTATTTTAGTTAAAGTCTTTTTATTGATATTTGTTGTTCATGTTATTATTGTTATTAGCAGCATTAAAGCTTCTCTTAACGTTTAATTTTTGCTATTCAGACCAAAGTTACTGTCTTTTAAAGTTGGGGTCTTGACTTCTTTTTTTAAATGACTCAAGCCAATCGTTGATGATTTATTTGTTGAGGTTATAAAACTTATAAAAAATATTTAGTGCTTCGTTGTATTCACTATTTTGTTAGGCTATGTGCATCTTCTCTATACCTAGTCCGAGATACTTTTAATAATTTATAATAAAATTATGACTCTTTGATTTTAATTAAATAAACTTACATGAGCGTTTTCAAAATGTTCATTTTTTAGTGTAATTTCCTTTAAAAGAGCAAAAATTTTCTCTAAAACCTCAGAATTTTAAGTGATGTTATCACTTCCTTCATAAATCCACTCACCAAGAGTCCTAAGCCCAGGAGAGCTATAAAATCTAATTTAGTTAAAGAATATATTAATTACATAGTTTTTAGTTTATAAAGTTTTAATAGAGTCTATTTAAGGCCTATTTGAATGTGATATTATTGGAGGGAATAGGAGGTTAGAAGAAGAGGAAAATCAAAAAAATAAAGAAATATTTAGAAAGACAAAGAAAAAAAATAAATGAAAACCTGTTGAGTATAGGAGATGGTGTTTCAGAAAGAACCTTGAGATCATTTAATTTATCTTCGTTAGTTTTGCAGTTTCTGAGCTAGAAGTTGAATCTATTAATCATCTTGACATCAGTCAATTTTTCTTTTTTATTAAAAAAATTTATTTTATTACTTCATCTATAAAAAATAAGATTTAATCTATCTATCACTATAAAAATGTCTTAAAACTAGTTTTTTTTAAACTAATTATATAAAAATCTTTTAATGATGGACTGAAATCAGTCTTATAAAAAGTAAAATTTTTGGTTTAGCCATGCTTGATAAGAAAAATTCCAAAAATTTGCATTAAATGCCTTCGATATGATAGATATTTTTTAGGATTATTTATACCTGTGATACGAACGAAATCTGTTTATTGAGCATCTTCCTCTCTTTCGGGAGAACTCTTTTCTACTTAAATATCTTTATTTTTTTCTATATCCATTTTTTTAATTCACACAAATTTTCTTTTTTGTTGTTGTTATTGATGTTTGTTTTATTTGAAAGTCAAAAAAATGTTTTTTAAAAAGTTAATTTTGCAATTAAAATGAAAAGAATCTTTTTTATCTATGATTTTTTTTGAAAGTACTGCAGTGATTAATTAATCAATCAATATGTTATTATTGCAGTTAATGTTGATATGGACGATGATGATGATGATTAACTGATAGAATGGTTTATTAGTTATTTATGAATATATTTATTTTATAAAATATAAAATGAATGAAAAATTTTTATCAAAAGTTATTTAGCTATATATATTAAATCTCTATGTTGAACAGAATATAGATGATTTGCTATATGGTCTTGCTATTGTTTATTCTTGTATTTTATCACAAATCTAAATTAATTTGATTGTTTTTCCTGTTTTTCTTCCTAACTATTTAAGAGATAGATAGCTCTGCCTTTTTTTCTAAAAAACTTTCTTTTTAATTTTTTTAAAATAATAAATATAATAATTTCTTTTCAGTCTCTTCCCTGTTCTTCATATTACTAATTTTGGCTAATAAGAAATATTTTTTGATTATTAGACAATAAGTGTACAAAAAACTCCTCTATTAATTAATTTGAATAAATAATTTAATCAATTAATAAATAAATAAATTCACAAAACAAAATACATTTTCAATAAAAATTAAAATCTTAATCAACATATTTTCAGTTTAATTTTTATAATCTACTTTAATTTAATTTATTCGCTTTTCTCTAATAGCTAAATATACACTTATATTTTTATTAAAAATATAGCAAATTGTTTAATAATTTCTTATTTAATAGAGAAAAATTTTTTTCCAAAATCCTCCAAATAATTTTATTTATTTATTTATTAACTTGTCTAGCTTTTAAATAAAAGTAATTAATTAAAAACTAAAAAATAAATAATATTTGAAATTATAACTCTTTTATTTCATAACTGATTTTTAGAATATTTTTTTATATTTATTCTAATTAAAAAAACGTAAATTAAAATTTTGATTCTTAATTTATATAAAACCTAACATATTTACTCCTTTTTTAGTAATATTGTATATCCAATAAATAAGATTTATCTAATCTATATACCTTAATTTTACATCAGTTATTAAATTATAAGTTTAGTCCAAAAAAAATATCATTAAAATTTTGAAAATTAAATTTTTTTTTTTATCGATCATAAATTTATTTGCTTTTTTTATTGATTTTATCGTAGTTATATATATCTATATTATTAGATTTTTTAAATTTATAAATAAATATATAAATAAAAGTAAAATATTTATAAGAAGCATAAAAATCAATTATTTTTATATTATTTTTTTTTGATTTACATTTAAGAAAGAGAATCAATGTACAAGTAATTTATATTTTGAAAATTAGCAGTTGATTAAGACAGAGTGAAATGTGTATCAAAAATGCAAAATATTTAATTAAAATGAATTGTTGATTATTCATACATGCATACATACATTCATTATATTTGATAATAATATTCAATCTAATTTTAAAACAAAAAATAAAATCAAAATTTTAAATAGGAAGAATTCAAAATAATCAATATTAATTATATAGAAGTAGTATAATAACCAAATATTGATTTAGGGTAGCTAACAAAAAAATTTAAGGATAGAGTTAAATGGGAAATTAAAATTCTGATGTGAAAGCAAATGCAGATGAGCATTCGTAACTGATGGAAAATTACATTACTGTCAAAAATATTTAGGATGAAAAGTATGGAGAAGGAGTTTTAATGCAAAATAAACTTACAGGAGCATATTGTTTGTTAAAAGAATATAACTCTACAGATGATTATGAATTTGAAAAAGCATACTCAAAATACAAGAAAAGATAAGAGTTAAAACATGAAAATATTGTCATGCTTCTAGGTAAATATTTCAATAATTGCAACTTTACAAAAATATTGAAACTTCTTATTCTATATTTTAAAAAATGGCAAATTTAGATAGATAGATTGCATAAAATAATTCATTTGATTTATGAAAAATTAAATTACTTAAAATAAACTTACAATTTTATCATATTTATAGGCATAGCATAAAAGAAAGAGTCTTAACTATGCAGCACATTTTATAAATTGTATGTTCTTTATGAGTATGTAAACGATAATCTAGAATAACATATTTAGCTTCACTAATAAACTGGTTAGCATTTTATAGAAAGTGAGCTATGGGATATTCTTATGTAAAGCGTTTCTGCATTAAGCTACTTATAGTAAAAAGGGATTACTCATTAGAATATCAAACCATCTAATATATTCTTTGACTAAAATTAAATGGTTAAAATTGCTGATTCTTAGGTTATTTAATAAATGAATACTTTTTCTTTAGTTGCAACTAACCCAAAAGAACCACCTAAAAACTCATATCTTTCTCCTGCTTTGATAGAGGTAATATCTAAACATATAATTTATACTTATTTTTATTCATTTTTAATCATAAATTCAGGCATTGGCATAAAATAACTGGTCTCCAAACCATGATACATCTAAAAGTGATATTTTTAGTCTTGGTATGACTATCATAAGTGCAGGTTTACTCGAGGATCTTGATTCTTGTTATATTTACTATCCTGAACCAGCTTTCTAAGAAGATATTTTTAAATAAAAATTTAATTAATTCAAATCAAACTACAGCAGCAAACTAACGAATATCTTAGGGATAATGACATCACTTGGTGAAGAAACAAGACCTGATTTTAACTAGTTATGGAATTAATTGTAGTAATTTTAAGTTAAGAATCCTCACTAGCCAAGCAACATTTAAGTAAATAATGAGCTCAATGTCTTATTTAAATTATGTTTAATTAGTTAATTTTTAAGCACTTATGGTTTAAATTCAAAAAGTTCATTAAATATTGTTTTAATTTTATTGATGATTAAGTTCAAATGCATTTCATTCAAATAAGCTTTTAAATTGATTGATTATTTTATATGAATAGGTTGGACATGAAAAATAGAATTATGACTAAAGCAACCCACAGCTAGACTTATAAAATAGATATTAAAATCATTATATCCATGAATAATAAAAAGATTTGCATTAAGGTGAAATAGTTGGATAAAATAATCATAAAATGAAGTAATCTCCAAGCACACAGCCAAAAATTGTTAACGAGGACAATGAAAATGTTGTTGATGATACAGAAGACTCAGTTGATTAAATAAAGAGATAAAATCCTCAAAACTACAACAAAAATTATGCTGAAAAACAATAATTTAATTAATTGGCTTAGCACTAATAGGAAGTTAGAACTCCAGCTGTGCCTTCAAGGTCTATATCATAATCAGGTAAAATAGAAGGAAGTAATCCTCTTAAAAATAGCAATTTGAATTAAAATAATACTATTAAAACAAACTATGCGGTTAAATAAACTAGCAATATTCTGCCTCCTTCAATACAAAGTACTTCATCCGTTACAAACAATAGTTTATCTTCCAAAGCACTTGCCCCTGTTAATGCTAATTTTTCTTTACCTAGTCATCCTATGAGTAAAGATTTTGAAAGTTTATAATCATTGCTAATGAATGTCAAGACTATTTATATTTGCAAAACCTAACCAGATGAAAATACTGGAGCTATAGAAAGAGGAACTGTGCGCTAAGGAGAAGTAGAACAATTCTTATAATCACAACAAAATAACAACCTAAATAGCTAATTTAATATAGATAATACTTACAATAACAATAATAAATATAATTAATAATAAGCTCTTAATAATACTTAGCAAAAGGCTTCTAGCAGATCTAATAGTTTCTATAATAATTCTTCGAATATAAATTATAATAACAATTTAAATGGTAATATGAGAAGTGGTAGTAGTGCTAATTTACATGCAAACAATAATATCACAGGTGCAGGAGGTATGCAATCTCAAAACTAAGGAAACATAAATGGTAGCATGCAAAAAAACAATTCATTCCATAATAATAGCTAAGCTAATTCTTCGCTTTTAAAGGATCACAATGTTTAAAACCTGAATGATATTTCAAATATTCACAACTATTCGAACATTGATGACTTTAAAATTAGTAATTAGTAATCTAATATCTTTAATAATAATCCTAAATTGTAGTAATAAATAACTTCTACAACACCCTACAAAGCTCAAAATCAATACCCATAAGAAAACAAAACAAAGTTAGATGATTTATAAAATATTAAAATTGTTAGCTAGCAAAATAAAAGCTTTAGTAATAGCTTTTATGAAAATAATTTAAAAAATTAAAAAGAAGATATAATCAAAAATAATCTGAATGGTATTAATTCTACTCCAACAACAGTAAATAATAACAATTTATCATCTTATTTACCTTAATACTAAGCTAAGAGTATTAATTTGACATCTAATAATACTTCATTTAGCAATATTAATAATCAATCAAAACCTGCTTAATCATCGTTCCCTCTAACACAACAGTTCACAATTCCTTAATCAGCAAACGATGGAAAAAATCTTCTTACTAATTTTGAAGAACTAAAATCGAAACTTCAGGAAGCTGAATTAAAAGCCAAGATGGAATATGAATCCAAATATGGATAAATAAGTTCTAATGCTACATCAAATTATGGCACAGTAATTTAATAAACAAACGATTATTCATAAAATATAGATTATTCAATACAATATGGGAAAGGAAATACAAGTAATTTTTTAAACATATTTATAAATTTTTAATATTTAATTTTATTTAAAATTAGAAGCAAACAATAATATTGATGACATTATTAAAAAATATGATATCAAAAATAACAATAATAGTAATAATAATAATAATACATCTTATGCGAATTTCAATTAAAGCTAAAGCAGCGATGGAGATTAAACTCAAAAAAGAAACCAACAATACCTTGGAAATTCTGATGGATAAAATAATTAATATGTTATTTCAAAAAATTTTTCTTCTTAAATGATGAATGAACCTGAAGAACAAGTCAAAAAATAAAAATAAGTAATATAACACACAAAATAATAATCAATGAGTGACGCTGCTTCAAGAAATATTACTCCTGTTTCTAATGTCAAGACAAATGGTGCCCCTACATTTACTCCTGTTACTAATGTTTAGAGCTTCTTAAATTAATCAGCTTAATCAAATCATAATTATTAACAATTTAGTCCTATGCAATCATAACAAAATAACTAATCCTAATAATATAAAGTTTAAGAAAATCTACCAAACTTTAATTACCAAAACTCAGATTATAATAATAATAATTAATTCTATTCAAATAGATTCAATAATGAAATACCAGAAGTAGTTATCGAAAATTATTAAAATGGATCTAGATATGAAGGTGAAAAAATGAATGGTTTGAGACATGGATAGGGAAGATTCTTCTATCAAGATGGTGGTCTTTATGATGGAGAATGGAAAGATAATAAAATGAATGGTAGAGGTGTGCTATATTATGCAAGTGGTAAAATTGCATATGACGGATATTGGGAAGAAGATAAATTCCATGGTTTTGGAGCACTATTTAACGAAAACCCTGCAGAATTGCTTAGTTTCTTTGATTATAGGGATTTTGATTAAGTTGACGAATACTGGATTAAATACGATGGAGAATTCAAAGATGATAATAAAGATGGTTTTGGAACTCTCTATCTCTCTAATGGAGAGAGGTTTGAGGGTAGTTTTAAAAATGATTTTGTTTGTGGTCCAGGATCTTTTTATAAAATAAATGGAGAAAAAGTAGATGGAATATGGTAAAATAATAAGCTAATTTAATCTTGAAATGATTGATAATCGATTCCTTTATTCTTTTTCTATAGAAATTAATATATAAATATAAATAATTTTGATAAATAAAAAAAATAATTAAGAAAGTAAATAAGTTAGTTTGTCTATATTATTTTATATCGTTTATAAATTTATTGATTTAAAGTTTCTTTATAACTAACTAAATTTAGTTTATTGTGAAGATTTGCTTTTAGAAATTGATTATTACTAAAAAGTTACTTTATATTTTGTTATCCTTAAAAAATATATTTGCCAACAAAAATAATTAAATTATTGATTTCAAAATAATTTTAGATTTAAATTAATGGAGAAAAGTGAATTAAAAATTATTTTTTAGGAAATGTAGATGTTTATTTACAATTTATTATTTAAGCATTGTTTTTTGCAAGAAGGTAATTAAATAATTGTATGGTTTATTTGATGTTATTAACTACAAACTGACTTAAACATCATTGAATTTCAATTGTTATATTTTTGTATGAAGAATATTTTCTTTATATTTCTAGTAATGTAGAATCAATTGAATTGGACACCTTAAATTTTTTTCTACAAAATTATCATTTTGTTTTCAAGTATTTGATTTATTTTGTTTACATGGCTAAGATTGATAAATCTTATAAAAAAATATTTAATTAATTTTGAGATTAAGTTTATAGATAGATAGATAGATAAAGACTATGACATCTAATGCTAATAATTTGAAATTAGATTTTAATAAAATTTCGAGTATCCATTTCTTTAAATCTGAAGAGTAGAGTCCTCTTGAAACTCCTACTGACAGTGATAAGGACTAATAAGAAGAATAGCTCTCTCCAATAAAAAAAAAAGCCTTGATGTTTTATTCTAGGCTTGGAAAATCAATAGATTTCGCTAATTCACCAAAAGATGTGAAACAAACATAAAAGACATAGCTCTTACAGAAAATCGATATTGTAAATACATATAAAGTTAAATAGTTATAGAATGGAATTCAAAAAGAGAATAAATATGAAGCAGTAACAGGTTCTAATAACTAATTTAAGTTAAATTTTGGATATAACTCTGTTCTACCTCATAAAAATTAAATTGAAAATGATTCTTTTACTTAATCTTTGCAGCTTGATTTCCGTAAGCCTAATTTACAACAATAAATACAATAACCTGCTATTCACTCAAATACTAACAGTGCTAGTACACTATCTTCATCAATAAAACTCTGTAATGATTAAGAAACTAGTAACAAGAATTAGTTTTAGTCTTGCATTAGAAATGGCAAAAAGCACTCTTCGTTGAAATTCTAGCACTCAATCACAGTAAATTAATAATAGATTTAATAAGAAAAGTCTGAAAAAGATAGAATAAATTTAGAAAATTAATAAAAACTTTTAGTAATTAACACTAAAAAGCCAAATTTTAATATTGATACAGATTAATAATTGAATAATGGTTTAAGTATATTCCAAAATGAGTTTATATAAAAGGTAGCTTCTCTATCTTCTATTTAAAGTCCTAATGCTAGCTAAAGAAATTCATTCTCAACTTTATTGTCTCATAATAACTAAAAATCATTACTATAACATCAAGAACCCTTTACTTTTTAAGATCACTTAAATTAGGTTTAGAAAAAGAAATATTAATAGGATAAAAATAATTATTCAACAAGTAAAAACAGATTAAAATAAGAAAATATAAATTCAGAGTAAACTCCTAATTATCAATCTTAAAAAAACACAGCAGATTCTAAAAATTAGACCTTATTTTTTTAAAAGAGTCACCAATAAACTTAATACAAAAATAACTAAAATCCTGATAATAGTAATATAGTTAACTATTTTATATCTCAAGTCTAATCATCTATTTCAGTATTACACTAAAATAATAAATAATTAATAAATGATAAATAACTTTATTCTTCCAGTAACACTGAAGTTGATTAAAAGATGTTTAAATAACACTCTGAATCAGAATAAATTATCAAAAATTCATCCTAAATTTAAAGTGCTTCTCTATTAGATAAATCTGATAAAACTATATCATCACCAAAATCTGCTATAGACAACCCTATCAGACCAAATAACATGCCTTATGAAAGAAGAATTAAATTATTTTAATTAAATAATTAGTTTTATCCATAAAAAATTAGTAAATAAGGCAGTAGTCTATCTCCTTCTCGTTAAAAAACTAATGTCATTTAGTATAAAATAAGTGATAATCTATCTCCAAAAAATATTAATAAATAAACGAAAAATGTTTTATACTCTAAATTAAATTCTGTCAATAATAAAGAAAGCTAATATTATTAATCCGAAAATGAAGAAACTATTTAACAAATATATCCAGAATCTTAATAAAATATAAAATCGTTTTCTTAGTTTTCTTAATTTGAGAATTTAAGTTAAAAAATAAAAAACTCTTCATTAACAACAATATAAAATATTATAAAAAAGGAGGTCAATAAAATGTCTGATTTTACACAATTTACTATAGATAATTTTACTAAAAATCAATAAAATATCTCATTTTTGAACTAAAATGAGTTACAGAACAACTAAATATATAAAAATGATAGTATTTATCAAAACAGCAACCATTTTCTTTAAAAATAAAATAATCTTACTTAAAAAATAGTAATTGTTGATTAAAAAGAAAAAGACTGCTCGCCAAATAATGCAAATATAATGATTTAATTAGCTCAAATAAATAAGAAATCTTCCAACAATTAAATTTAACTGTTTGAAGATATTGAAAGCTCTCCTTCAAGAAAATTGAATTCAATTCATTAGTAGAATATTGAATAAAGATACCGTGTTCGGGATTAATATTAATAAAGGAGTTTATCATAAATATGCCCTATCAACAGTAGACTATCCTTTACTAATGCAAACGCTTCATAAAGTAATACACCTTAACAAAAGCTTGCTGAAGGGAATACAGAAAATACCTTTAGTGATTTTATTTTTTAAAACTCAAGTTAGAAAAGCTCCACTCTCTAACTATGTAATAGTAGCATAACTCCAAAAAATTAAGATCCTGAAAAAAATAGAAAAATTCTCAAATGTCTATTCCTAAAAAACCCTCAAGAAAGCCCTTTTAAACTAATATAAAAACAAAGAAAAATAAAAAGCAATAATAACTAACTTTAAAATTGAAAATTAAATAATATAAATAATAATATTGATTTTAAGTATATCAAAATGATAAATTAGAAATTATTTATGAATTAATAATCCAAATTATAGGTTATTCATATATTTGAATAGTCAGTCATTCATTATATAAAACTATTTTCATTGTATAAATTTATTAAAAAATGTAAATATTGAAACTTTTTAATTGTATTTAAGTGATTTTTATCTAAAAAACCAAATTTTAAGCTCAAAAGAAGCAAAAGAATTATAGTTAATTATTTTATATATATCTTTTAAACTTTTAGATCACATAAACAAAAAATATTTGTAAATAAGTAAGTAAGTATATTTTATTATTAAAAACTCTAAAACGTCATAAGTTATAAAAGGAAAATTTAATATAATTTGAAGATTACTTTTTGTTAAAGTATTTGTTTGTTTTTTGTGAAATATAAAGGTAAGTCTAAATTAATACTTTCATACCAAAATAAATGATTATATTTAATTCAAAGTAACAAAGTAGCTAATTTTAATTTTCTTAATTAAATAATTGAAATTAATTTTTAATAAATATTTATAAAAAAAAATTTTAATATGATTAAATTTAGGATTTTAAAAAAATTTAAATAAAAAATTTAATAACTGAACATTTGATAGAAAATTTTGATAAAATGAATGCTCTCTATTTTTGATGTAACATATTTATTCTTATTAAGATTATTATGCTAAATAAAATATAAAGAATTAAATCTTAAACTATTAATAAATCAAATAAATAATTTTTATAAAATATTAATGTATAAAATGATCATATTATTATTTCAGCTATATTAACACCCTTAAAGATATCTTTAATAAGATCTTTAATGGCTTCTCTTCTGTAAGAAATATTTTATAATGTAGGAATAAATTAATAAGCAATCAATGCTCCATCCTCGTCAGTTAATTCAGATACATATTGTATTTTTTCAGCTAAAGAGGGATTAAATATATACTTAACTAGGAGACTTTTAATACTATCTTTTTATAGCTTTTTAGATGCACGGCAATCTAAAATACCTTCTTCAATTACATCGAAAATGTAATTCAAAATACGGCAAACGACTCTTAGCTTTTCAAGGAAAATTGGGATGTTTTCTATGAAGATTTCAAGGAAATTTGTGTGGAGATTAATATTTTCAATAATAACTTTTCTAACTTATTTAAGATAGTCCATAGGTTAATCGCGTTCATTAAGCTATGATTCAATGTTCAAATCATGCTAATTCAAAGAAATACATTCTTAGGAATTCAATTATATTTTGTTCAAAAGTTACAAAAGTTAAGGAATATCTCGATTGAAAAGTGAATGGAAGTATTTATTTTTATATTCTTCCTTTAATTTAAATTTCATACTACATGTGTTAAAATTCTATGTGTGTTAACTATTGCTACTATGATTACTATAATATAAATTGCCATTGCCTTGGTTGGTTTTGAAAGTTTATTCTGCTACTTCTTCAAGAGCAGATTCGAAAATATTATCAGAGTCTAAAATTGGTTGAGAAATTTAATGCTAAATATAATCTTTAATGTTGTCTTTTTCCATAGGTCCGAATATTTGCAAATAATTAATGATCAGCTTTTAAACTTTCATGTATGCGTGATTACGATAATTTGCTTTTGATTCATAACTTTTTAATTATTCTTACCAATTTGCATTAACATTTAAATAACAAATGTCATTTTCAAGTAGTTATAATAAAAAGGCTATATCACTGCTCATGTATATCTTAAAATCATCATATTCTTCTGCATCTTTCTACCATCTCTATACAATTGTGTCACAAAGACTATCTCCTCCTCCAAGAAGAATCATCAATTACAATGCCAATAAAACTTCATCATATTTCTAAATTAAAATTATTATTTTAATTAAATTCATATTTTTTTTATAAAACTAAAATCTGTTAAAGAAAAATCAGAATGACATTAATTTCTTCCTAATTATAATTTAAGCCAGAAAAATATTTTTTTTTCAAATTAATTTAGCTAGTATTCTGACTTATTTTAATTCTTTGATTAATTGAAGAAGAAAAAAATTCAATAAATTTACTTTTCCTTCAGGAGAATAGAAAAAATTTTTAAATTCAGTAAAAGTTAGAATCAAATGATTTGATTGTTAGCAACTCTTTTCCAGCATAGAAATAAATAGTTCTTTCATAAACACGTAATTGTGTAACAAGGATGAGAAGGATTTTATTATAAAAAATCTTTCTTAATCATCTGCAAAGGGAATGGATTAAATAAAATGCTAATTAATATTTTTCATATGGGGAACTTCTTGCATTGAGTTAAGAATTAAATGGAGAAACAAAGTGGTTATTGATAGGTCTGTTTCAAGCTGTTGAAATCCTTTGAGTTTATCATCTCTTCTAATTTTATGAATCCAGCGAATTTCTTAAAGATAAAATGGTCCTACTTAAGGAATTTAGGTTTTGTTCTAGCAGAGGAAAGTAGTGAGTATTTTTTAAATCCATGTTGAGCATTTTGCACGAATTAATATAATGTCTATGTTAAATGTCATCCAATTTACTAAGTCAACTATGTTAGAGTTACTGACTGTTGTTGTTTCGTTAGTCTCTTAAAATGCTAAAGATTTTAATAACAATTCTAAAATATCATCTCTATATTCTTGGAAAAATTGTTAATTGTTTTATTTGTTTTCTATTATGTTCATGATAATTAGGAATAAATTCTATAAAACTTTTTCTAAATCCTAAAGATCACTACTGCTTTTTTAGGATAATTAACACAAATTTTCAATGATTCTAAATGCAAATCCTTCTTGTATCATTTATTATGCACAGCTTTAACTAATGCCACTGCTTAAAATTCTGCAGATTGGAGAAGGTATCAGTTTTCTTCTATGCTCGTTTTAATGTGTGTATGTTATTGATCCTTGAGATTTGAAGTTTTGAGTTTAATGAGAAGACCCTGGACCACCTTTAGTAACATTATGAATAGATTGCTGCAAAGAAATATCCTAACGATGGGAAATATGCTGATTATGGAAATTGTGCTATGTACTTTCATCTGACCTAGAAGTAGAAAGTTCATTAAGAGCTTAAGTAAAATTGCTATCGATACAAGAAACAAAATTTATATTTTTAGCTATACACATCTATAAAAAGAATTAAAAGCGATTATCGTAACTAACAAGCATTTATAAGATAGTACAGAATTTTTCTTATGTTTTTATGCTCATTAGTTTTGTATAACGGATAATAATTTCAAAATAATTAGTTTCATATTGCTGTTAAGCATGAGAAGGTGGAACGCTTGATCTGAAATCATGAGTCAAATGTAGCAAGTCGCTTAATATCATGTGATTGAATGTTCTAGCTATAAGTCCTCTTAACAACTCACATTCGTATTAGTTAGAATATTTAAGTTGCTATAATAGCTAATCAAATATCATTTCAAATATGTGATCAATCATATACAAATAATTTGGCAAAGATCTAAGTCTAATTTATTCTTAAATAAATTTTAAAAACTAGTTGAATAACTCAGCAAATAAATCGTAGAATCTACGACCAAATTCTTTGGCAAATTCACCATCAGAGTTTACTTTGCTAAAGAATTTTTCAAGCTTGATTCCTTTATAGATAAACTTAGAAATGGAATGGTTGAAATCCTTAATGATTTTTTTCTCTGTTTCTTCACAATTGTGTTTTTGTTTAATTTCTTTAGGTTTAACTATGAGTGATTTTTCATAATTCAATTTATACTTATTCAAAAAGTTAGTTATAACTTCTTCCTTTTTGATATTGCAATTTTAGTATACCCAATATGAAACTCCAACTAAGCCAACTAAACCTATGCTTCCTCCTACCATAAGCCATTTCTTTTCTAATTTCAAGGAATGAAGCATAGCTGAAAACTCAAATCCCTACATCTTCGTTTAATATTAAAAAAATGTGCAACTTTCTATCTATAAGCTATTCCTTTAAAACCTAAAAATATCTTTGCTTTTATTTAAAACTAAAATTTTAGAATTTGTTTCTACTTAATTAATTATAAATTTATTTACCCTTAAAATTTGATTTTAAGTAAATTATCTTTAGATACATTTCAATTTATTTTAAAAATGTTAATTTATTTATATTAATCATTAAATAATAAAATTTGTACAGTAAATCAAATTAATTTGCACTATATTTGAAGTATATTTTTCAGCAATATCATTTATTTATTCAAATACTATCAGTTAGTAGGTAAATACGTAATATAAATCATCTTACAAGGATATGAAATAAATAAAACAAAACAATAAATTTATAGTTTGTTAATGAATGATAAGTATAATATTTTTTTAAAATGTCTACTGAAGATTTCTTCATTTAGCAGAAATAATACTGACCTTATTTAACATGATTTTATTATTCTAATATAAAAAACTAATTTTTTTTATTGTATCTGCAAATTTTTATAGGCAGTCTTTGGAACTGCTGAGAAGTATTAAACATTTTTTTAATAGTTTATATAAATTAAACATTTATAATTAAATAATAATCTATTAAAGACCATTAAAAAAACAAATTCAAATTATTTAACAAATATTCTTAATAAATAAATTTAGACGAAAAAAAATTTTTTTCTGATAAAAAAA
Source organism: Tetrahymena thermophila SB210 (assembly GCF_000189635.1). Classification (NCBI taxonomy): domain Eukaryota; phylum Ciliophora; class Oligohymenophorea; order Hymenostomatida; family Tetrahymenidae; genus Tetrahymena; species Tetrahymena thermophila. The sequence goes on along the minus strand of NW_002476317.1, from coordinate 177,698 downwards.
GATCTTAAAAGTATTTAATGTTAAAATATTGAAATAGATGATGCTGAATTGACATAATTAAATTCATTAAGATTAATTAACTGATTTATATTCTTAATTTAAAAATCTTTAAATTTATTAAATGGTTTTACAAAATAAAAATTTTTCTAAAAACTTTATTTATTAATTTTCTAAATTATATTTTATTTTTGTCAAATACATAATTTAAATTTTGAAAATTTAGAGCAATTTTTTGTAATTTTTGCATAAAATTTAAAAATATTTTTAATAATACTATTTTAACTATTTTTTGTTAAATATATCAAAATATATCAGAAAATAAATTTTTTATAAATATGTACATAATCTTTAATTTAATTATGTTTATTTCTAAATATTATTTAAATCATTGCTAATAAATAGCGATGATTATTTTTTAACTCTATTTAAAGCGTTTATAATATATTAAAGTAATCTTATTATTTAATCTATAATATTTTAGATGACTCACCAATATTCTTTATTAACGATTTATATTTACGATATTAACTTAAGCCATTAACTTTAAAGTGAAAGTTTATGCTATTTTGTAACAGGTTAGCAATTATAAAATTTAAACATTATTTTTAATTTAATAGATATTAATATATAAAATAATTGGATCATATTAAGTTAACAAATAATTGATATTTAAAATTTCGATTATCTGAATAAACAAAGGAAATGTCAAAGAGGTAGAATATTTTTTAAAGCCCTTAAATGAGGATAAATAGGCAAATAGACAATAATTTACCTACTCCTCAATCCATAGCTATATCTCCCCCTGAAACAAAAAAAGATTATATATTATAAACGGATAAATCATTTGATAATAATAACCCAGATGAAAAATATAAAGATTAAGTAAAGCCATCTATTAAGCCTAGTATTCGCTACACTAGGGCTTAATCATAGCAAAAGGGATTGCAGGTATAATCTCTTACTTAGTAAAGTATTGCACCTATGCTTTCAAGTGGTTTTTAAACACTAAATACAAATTAGCTATCAAGGCCTACACATACTAATGGAAGTAGTGGAAATATTTTGTTATCTAGAAGTAGCTTATAAAGCCCTCCTCGCTCAAACCCCAAATAATCACTTAATCAATAATCTGCACCTGGATTAATTAAAAATTACCTCAGATGCTGCCCTTCACATAGTGATGAAGGTTTGAAGAGAATATGCTCAATTCCATTTTGTAGTAAAGATATTCTTTTGTGTGGAGATTGTATGTACGAAGATCCTGATCATACAAAAATGCACTAATAGGACATTATGTTGGTGAACGAATTTTTAGATGTAGTTGAAAACGAAGGAAATAAGCATAATTGGAAAACTCTATTAGAAAAGCAGAAGGAAGTATTTAGCCAAAACACATATAATTTAGTAAAGTTTCCTGAAAAGCATGCAACATAATACGGAGAATATATAGAAGTTCAAAAAAAATTGATTTAGAATGATATAAACATTATTTTGGGTAAATTTTAAGCACATTTATAAAGCATTGAGAACGAATTGATTTAACTCCTCAACCAGCAACTGCAGAGTGTAAAAATATTTTACGTTTTTCTTTTAATACAGTTTGCATATACTTCATCGAGTTTAAAATTGATTTGCTCATTACATTTATTTGAAATCAATTAAACTGCTAATTTTTTTTTTGAAATTTAATTGATATTATTAAAATTTATCTATACGTTAAAAAAAATTTTTCAGCAAAAGATTTTAAGTAGAATTATTTTAATTAAATTTTATTAATAAAAATTAAATAGGTGTGCTAACAGCTTGAAGAACTAAAATCTGAAATTTTTAATGTTTAAGAGCTAGATTCAAAAATGTATATAAACCCAAGAGGTTACTTAGAAAACTAGCTTTAAATGAACTAGAATATGAAAGAAGTTAGTTAGTAATTTAGATGGATTCGTGATATTTTATTTGGAAACAAAATAACTATAGAGAGCCAGAGAGCAAGGGTGTAAAATATAGAATAAGTTGGTATTTAACTTTCAGAATAGCTGAAATCTCCTCCTTAATATACTCCTCTATCAAAAGAATCTTTAAAAGTCATAGATAAGAGAATTAATTAGCTAGCTACTAACGCAACAAGCGAAATAAGGTCTTCATTAAAAAATAATTAATTTTACCAAATAAACACAAGTGCTGCTAAAACTGATAGCTTCAAAAAGAAGCTAAATCCAAATATGCAGATTTAAGATAGTATTTAGGTATATGATTTGAATAATCATTAAGGTGTTAATGGAGAAAGGTAGATTTAAAATACTTTATAGTCAATGAATCCTATCCACTTAGCTTCAATAGATTCTTAGCAATCATAGCAATATACAAAAGAATATTTGATTAACAAAGTACTAGAAAGTACTATAAAAGACTTTAACTAAGAAAATTTACCAAATGGTTTTTAGTATTTGGGTTCGTCAAAGCAATCTGAGTATGATTATGGAAAGTAATAGTAAAAAATGATGACATTTGCAGGAGATGGCTCAGTAGTAGATTATACAACGCTAAAAGAAAATTAAGATGAAAAAATAAAGCATACCTCTATAAAAAATATATCCAATATACCCTAGACTCTGAGCAAAGATAATGAAATAATTTAAAATAGTGAGCCTTTTAGTAGGGGTAACAATTTTATGACAAAATAGTTGTAAAGTTATTACAATAATAATAACGATGGTTAACAAACTTTATAGAAGAATTAGAGTTCATATAAAAGCTTAAACTCAAACTTTTAGCAAAACTTAGATGAATTAGAAGCTGTAACTCCATTTTAGAACGTCACCCCTTAAAAATCACAAAGTTCAAATTGGAAAGACTACTCAAATTCAAATTAATCAAGCAATTAGTAGGTTTAGTAGTTATAGAATCAAGCAATTTAAAATTTCAATAATAAAACACCTTCTTCTCAACCCTCTCCCCCAACACAATAAATAAATTTAAATTTGCCTTTATACTAATAATACTAATCTGTTTAGAATAATTTAGAAACAATTCCAGAATTAAATTAATCTAACTCTGTAAATTCACTTTTTTCATAGCAACTTAGCAACACTACACATCCTTTGCAAGATATAGAAATTATGGAAGGAAATAAATCAGTTAGAGTAAAAACAAAGAATAACAATTTTATGAATCTAACATAAATTCCAAAAGAAATTTCTTTGCAGTAAGAAAAGGTAAACTGTCTTTGTGTAGTTGGAGGAGCTCTTATAGCATGTGGAGATAACAAAGGATTTATAAAACTCTATAATATTTCAAATCAGACTTGCATAGGTGAACTTTAGCCTCACAAAACTAGTATCTCATGTATAAGTTCCTTTTAATCAGAGTAGCCTTATATTCTAAGTGGATCAGCAAGCGATAGTTTAATCCATTTATGGAATATCATCAATGAAAAAGGAAATATTTCTTTAAGAGAAAGCTAAGAATTAGTTTAAGGCTAACAATAAACAAGCAAGTAGAATTTGAATACTAATTTTATTAGTTCGTTATTTGATGAAAGAAATATCATAGCTGTTGTTAATAATTTTTCATCTATATGTGTCTGGGATACTAAAGTTTAAAAAAAGGTTTAAAATATCAAACCAATTATTCAATAAGGCGACCTTTCAACATCTTAAGTTACAAGTATTCACTCAATGGGAAAAGTTATGTAGTCAATATTAATAGGGTATAAATGCAGTAAAGTTGGTATATATAAAGTAGAATATGATTCTGCAAAAGCAAGAGTTGAAGAAAATAAAATTAAATAAATAGTATTACTCAAGCAAGTTGATTTAGGAAAGGGTAATGTCCCTTCAAATATTTCCTCTTTATTCAATAGCAAAGTATTCATAACTATTAAAAAAATGGTATTAGTCTGGGATACAAAAACATTTGAGCTTTGCTAAAAAATTGATTCATACTAAAATGATAGTTCAGTATCTGACATTTGTGATATCCTTGTTGCTTAATACTCAGATAATAACCAGAAATATTCTGTTATTTAGATATGCAAAAATGATAATAGAATAATTATACAGAATCCAAATTCACAACCAAGCACAAAGCATCACATAAAAGATTTCAAGATAATAGACTCTGTATTTAAAGAGAAGCTTCAATTTTGTAAGAGCCATTTAAATGAATTATTCGTAGTAAGCTTAAATTAGAACAAAAATACTTTAATATATTGGAAAATGTTTGAATCTTAATGAAGCAATTAAATAAAAGTCATTTATTTTATATGTTCGTTATTTTGTCTATAATTTATATTTATTATTTGTTTGTATGATAAGAGTTTAATCATATATATAATTTAATTAGTAATTAATTAAAACCTAATTCATAATTAACTTAGCCTAGAACGAAAATTGATACTTTGAAATTTTGGAAAATATTAGCAAAAAAATGATAAAAATTTTAAAATGTTAGGAAAAAAATGATAAAATTTATAAAGTGTTAGGAAGTTTTAAAATATTTGTTATTTTGTATATCATTAATATCTATTTATAATAATATAAAAATATAAAATTAATTAAATCTAGATTTTACTTTCTAAATCATATTCAATTTAAATGAGAACAAAAATATTATTTTAGCTTTAAATAAAATATTTAAATATCTCCCTCAAATAATCAAGATATACATTCATAAATTATTTTTTGTATTGTTTATTATTAATATTTGAAATTATTTATTATTTAAAGATATTTTTAAATTTAAATTCTTGAATATTTATCCAATTTATTTTAAACTGTGGTGAAAATTCTCATTTAAATTAATATTAATAATTTTAGATATTTATTTTATAATAAACTATTGAATGGTAAATAAAAGAGGATATATTCCAATTTTAAATTCCAATAGTGACCCCACTTTTATATTTAAGTTTAAGCAAAATCTTTTTCTAACAGAGATTTTAAAAATAAAGAAATTTCCAAAATAATTATATTCATAGACTATTGAAATTAATATGTAAATTAAAAACAAATTTATTGATTTGTTTTAGATGCAAATAATCATTTTTTTTTGAAGATAGTACAGTTTACAAAATTAAATAGTGAGTATATACTCAGTAGTTAGTCAGACACTTTTTAATACATCAAATATCAGGGATTAAATAAATTTGGAAATATTGTATCAACTATTACTTTGAGTTAAGATTTCCTAATTTAGATTTTATTAATAGAGTTAATAATTAATTCTAATAATTTTTATTTGTAAGATTATTAATTTGTACTTTGATTGATTACTATCAAATCAAGATTGAAAGAGCACCATTAATTAAAATTATTAATTAAAATATAAAATATTGATATTTATTATTTTATCAAATAATATATTACTACAACCTTAGCAATTAAATACTTTTTAATACATTCTTAAATATTGATTGACATTTATTTACAATTAGAGGAAGCTAATAAAAAATTTAATTGTAGAGATTTCGCTTTAGAAGATAGATAGATAGAATTAACAAGCAATTTATTGAAAATGTCAAAAGAGCTATCATTAAAAGGTGTACCATTTATTTCTTTAGATGTCAATTATGACTCCCTCAAAAGCTATTTAGAGGAAGTTCATGAAACAATTAATGCACAAAATGATAAAATAGAAAAATTAGAATAGTAAATGAAATAAAAAATAGCAATAGATTAAGTAAACAATATTTTAGTTAACATATTGGAGATAAAATATTCAATTTAATCATTATTAATTATAAGATATAACATCTTCTTAGGCAGGTTACAAAATGTACTGATCTTTATGATGAAAAGATGGCTAAAGAAATGAAAGATTAAGTGAATGAAGCACTATTTTATACTGGTGCTGGTATCATAGATAAAGAACTCTCTAAGCTGTGCGAAAAGATTAATCTGCTTAGTATGGGAACGACTCAAGCTTTCAAATAAGTATAGACATACAACTCAAGAATTGAAAAATTAGAATAAAAAATTGATTCTAAATTAGATAGTAAAAATTATAAAGAAAAATAAAAGCAGTTTAAAGAAAAATTAATAGCAAAGGTATTAATAATTATATGATCTTTGATAAATATTAAAGGTAAAAGTAACGATCCTTAGATAAATTATAATTTAATTTACTAATAGATAGACGACTTCTCAAAAGTAGTAAACGAAGATACAAAAGCTATAGAATAAAGAGTATAGGTTCATATCACTAACTTTGAAGAGTTAGTACAGGATGTAGAAAGAAGAACTATATGGAAGATACAGGACTGTTAAGATTTACTAACAAAAAGAATAAATGAAGAGTATGTCCAAGAAACAGTTTAAGCTATGCAATAAAAAATAATGAAAGAGGTTATTTATTTTATCTAATTTTTCCAAAAGAAAATGTATTTTAAAAATATATTTTAAAATAGTTTTAAAATTTAAATGGAGGGAGTGGAGAAAGAAATGATAAATTCTAGGAGAGATTAAATTAAAAAGTTGATGAGTTTATTAATTCAAATGCAGAGAAACAAAAATTGGTAAAGGCATCACTCAAAGAATTAGAAACTTAGTATTAATTATTGATTAAAAGTATTTTTAAATTAATTCGAAATATTTTTATCTTATTTATAGGATTAAGCAAACTTATGTAACACAAGAAAAACTCAATGAATACTAAAAAATAAACAATGACAGAATATCAGAAATGAGAGTAAGGATGAAAACATTAGAAGGGTAATTCAATATACAAGCTACCTTAGAAGACCACAAATCAAAATTTGTATAAATAGAGCATAGATTTGAAGAGTTTAATATTCTTGTAATTAATTGATTACTATCATTATATTTAGAAGATATTCATAAAAGTATATTTTTATTACCAATAGAAAAGTAAGATTAAGGAAACCTAAAATTAAACTGATGAAATCTAAGACTATTCTTCTCTACTTAAAAAAATGGATCCTCATAAGATATGTTAACTTGAATCTGATCTAAAAAGAGCAGAAGAAGAAATAGCTAAGCTAATTGAGGCTTATGATTACATGACTTAGGTAAGATCCTTAAAAAAAAAGCTAAATATACACTTTTCATGAAATACTATTAATTTTATAGGAGGTTAAACGTAAATTTGATGGCATAGACTTGATCACATAAGTAAATTAAGCTCATTTAGGTCATTCTGATATAATTGGGGCATCTGCAACAACTTAATTGAACATTGGAAAAGCTGAAATATAAAAAATGATTGATTAGTCTGTTCCAAAGGGTATATTAGACGAAGAAAAATATAAAAAGCTCCAAAAAGATTTAAATGAAATACATTACAAAGTCGAAACAGCTAATGAAATAGAAAAAAGAGTATTTATTTGTCAAAGTTATTAACTTCATACTAATTAATGTATTTTGTGTTATAGGTAATGAGGGTGTTTAGGGATGCAGACTTGAATGGTTTAGTTAAACAAGTAAAATTAAAGTTAAATTCTGAAGAATATAGAAAAGAGTTAGCTTTAATAGACTCTAGATTAAACTAACTATCAGAGTAGCAAAGCTTTTTGAGAAGAGACTGTGATAACTTATCTCTTTTTGTTAAGAAATAGATGAATTCTACAAATAACATGGCTATAAATAACTTCATGTCTTCTGAAGGAATGTTAACTCCTAGCTAGGGAAACTAAAACCAGAACAATTCTTTATTAAGCACAAAAAAGTTAATTCCAGTTAAATGTTTATCTTGTGGTTAAAACAAGGTAATTTTTTTATTCTATTATGTTGTGCTGAAATTAATTATTTTTAATAAGGGTAACAACCATGTGCATAATCACGAAAGATACTCCAGTATTGGTAAAAATATAAACGAAAGTTTAGATTACTGTTTTACTTCTCCAGACGATAATCGTGTTTTGAATTTATCATCTACAAACGGTACAACTTTTTTGTAAACACCCAACAAAAAATTTCAATACAGTAAATATTATTTTCCCTCTTCTTTTGATTTAAAAAATTAATTATAGTGAATAGAAGAACAGTAGCATCTCCTATGGACATTAGAAATAGGCCAATAAGTGCTGCAAAAAAATGAATACAGCAACTCATCATCATAAAAGGCGGCTAAAAATTCTAATTTATTAATTTAAAAAAATTTATATCCAAATATAACTTAAAATTAACAAATTATTCTTCCCTATAACTTTGATTGTAAATATATTATTTTATATTCTTATAATTGTATAAAAAAATTAAAATTTAAGAAAAATAAATAAGCATTTTTAAAAATTAAGAGATAAGATATTTTCAAGCAATTTTTTTATTATTCATACTTTATAGGTGTTTTGATTGATATGATAATACTTAATGGATTATTTTTCATAAAAAACTTAACAGTGAATTATTTTAAATTAACTCAAAAATTGCCTTATCTGAATTATTAGGATTTTTAGTTTAGTGATTGTAAAAAAGTAGCAAAAATAAAAATTTACTTATCCAAATAAATTACAAGATATTTGTTCACACAAAATCTATGATAGTAAAATAATTACAGAAAAGCTTGCTGTGATTTTTTTTTTCAATGGAGATATTAATTTAATAAATAAAATCTATTCAGATTTAGCTATTTATTTAATTTAAGCCAGTTAATAAATGAAAAAAATAAAATAAAATCAAAGTTAGTATAAATAATAAAGGTGGGTATTAGTTCTAGAGATATATATAGTTCAAGAGAATCCAATCGAATTAAAAAATCATTAAGTTTTCAGATTTGAATAATAATAATTCTAAGTAAATAATTGCTTGAAAAAAGACCTAATCACAAACATATTATCAAAATTTCAAGATAACTTTGTATAAATTTTTTTATTTTTATATTACTGTAAAGAACAAAGGGTGGTTGATTGATTGATAGATAGATAATTTAGCGTTAATGTTTTCAAGATAGAAGTCAGGAGATAACTTCATCTTAAATAAATATAATAACACTCATGAGCAGAGCAGCGCATTGTATACATTTCATAAACCATACTAGTCATAAGTTACATCAGATTCAATGCTTGGATCATCTAATATGCAATAAATTAACAAATAATAGCCATAATTAAACTAGCAAATGCAATAAAATAACAGAAAAAGCTACAATGCAATTTCTGCCTAAAGTGCTGATTATGCTTCTTAGCAATCATTAGGATCAAAATAAGTCATATAAAAATCTTAAAATGAACTTTTAGAGTAGGATGTTAATATTAGTGATATTCCTAGTTAAGGTGCACCTTCACTAATCGATTTTAACATATTATAAAGAAGTAATTAAAATTACTTTGTATAGTTATTCAACTTTAATTAAAATTATTAGATTTTATTAAAGAAAATTTTAGGAAATCACTTGAAATATGATTGAAATCTATTGCTAAAAAATTGTAATTTTATAAATTTCATTTTTAAAACATAGATGGAGGCGAAGACCATAAAACTAAATCAATAAATATATTAACAGTAGGAAGCGAGTTGAGTCAAAATTAAATAGGTAATATTAATACTATTCTTTATTGAATAAACATATCATTTATTAAAATCTATCTTTTTAAAAAATGCTTAGGTAATCAAAATGTTATGAATAGCAGTAACTCAATTACAAACTAAAGCACCTCTTAATCCAAATAGATTTAGCAATAAAACTAAGCTTAGAAGAAAGTTAAAAGCAATATTTTTGCAAAATAATTCGAATAGCAACATCTTTAGTATTAGTAGCAGCAGCAGCTAGCATCTCAATATAACTCGTAATCAAGCTCCAGTAATATATAAAACAAGCAATAAATATAATAAAATTAGTAAAGCAATCAGTCTATAGTGCCTCCAAATATTAGTAATTTATTCAAAGGAGAGATAATATATTTTTAATATATTTTAAAAAAAAGATTTAAATGCAAAAGTAAACAAAAACTCTCTAAACAATGTAATAGGACTAGGTTAAAAAACAAGTACTACTAGCACTCCTTAAAATATTTCAAGTGGTTTAGCTAAATCAGATAAAAGTTTAAATTAGCCTTTATAAAACTCAACATTTAAGTCTATGAAAAGAGATGTAAGTCCCATAAAAAATGCTCCTTATTAGTTAAATAATAATATTGAAGATAATTAAAAGATTGCTTATATTTCAAGTAGCATTGCGAATCCATCACTTTTAGTGTAGTCAGGATAATCTACAAGCAGCAATCAGAAAGCTCAAATATAAAAATAAAACAGTTTTAGTGAATAATTTAATAAGTAGCCTTCAAATTTGATAAATTAAATACTTCCAGCAGGATAAACTTAGAGCTTTATAATAAATGGCTAGTATACAAACGCTCCTGTTTTAAGCAATAGCACTTATAATGGAGTTTAACTGTAATATGCTCCTTCTATATCAACTAGCTGCTCTAATTTATCTAAATCCTAAAAAACATAAAGCACATATGATTAGTATTTAGTAAAACATAATGATTCAAAACCTTAAAGCAAAAATTCAATAGAAAATATAGGTGGGCTTAACAATAACAGCAATTAATAAAATAAACCTAATAAGTATGGAATTTAGTAAGGAAAAAAATCAAGTTACACATCGTTCAGCATAAACGGAGGAAACACAAATTCTTAAGATTTTAATAATGCACAATAGCTTTACTTTTAAGAGAAATCACCTTCATAGACTGCTAATAATAATGGAAATACTTAAATCAAAGCTAATGGGCATAGAAGATAAAATAGCTATTCTCATAAAAGTAGTAATGTAGCAACTGAAAATGATGAACAAATTGAGGATTACAATGTATAATCCCATCAAAATCTAAATTTATCTGTTGGTGTAAAGAATGAGCAACAAAGATCGATCGTTAACTTTTAAGAGGAAATATAAAATTAATTTGGTAATTTGAATAACAATATTTCAAGTAGCAGCTAAAATGCTGATTCTATTGCTTAAAGAATGTCTTCTTCTTCTTAATCAACAGTACAAAAATAATTGTAAATACAACTTTTACTTACAGATTTAAAATATGAAAATTTTTACATTTTTTTGTTAAATTTATTTTAAAATTAATATATTTTTTGTTAAGTAGTAATTCAAGGGAATAATAAAGTAAAAAGGAGCATTTTGGATTTAATAACAAAATAAGCTTTTACAATAATAATAGTAGCAATCTTTAAAAGTAAAAAGGCTAAAATAGTTCATATGGCATCAAAGAAAGTATTGACATTTATAAATAGAATGCAAATAATGCAACATAAGTTAAAAGTAAAAATACATAATCAACTATATAAAGTAATCATAGCATGAGTAAGTCATTATATGATAAAAATTAATTTAGCAACGGAAAATTTGAATGGAGACATAAAACAGAATAAAATGATGAGGATAATGATTAATTAGCAGCATAAACTTATGCTATAATTAGTGGTTAGAGTAGTACTAATAAAATAGTAGATGAAATAAGTAAAGATCAATAAAATAATATGGAATAATAATAAATATAACATCATCATCAATAATAACAATAACAACAACAATAATAATATTAACAAAATTCTCATTAAAATTTATAAATAAACTAAAATAGCCTAAATACTTCTAAAAATTAATAATAATAAAATAAATTAAATGGTTTTTAAAGCTAACACTAATAAAGTTTTGATAAATAATTTTTAAAAAAAAATTTTACTAACTATGTTTTAAATTAAAATCTTTCCAATAATCAAAAATAATAATTTAATTAATAATGTCCTGAGTAGCTGGTAAACCTAAATTCTAATTAATTTTCTTCAAAGTCTGCTATGCCATCCCCTGGTTCTAATAACATAGTTCAAAGAATGTAAAAAAATATATTCTTTACAAAATAAAATAGTATTAATGATGAATCAATAAATACATCAGAGAATTAAATGAAAAATTCTTTAGATAGCATTACTATTTAATAAGGTAAAACATTAGAAAAGCCTAGCTTATTTAAAGAAAATTTTCAAAACAATTTTTAAAACAAAACTAAAACTGAAGAATCCAACAGCAAAGTGGAGTCTTAGTTATCTTAAAAAAACTCAAGTTTCAATTCTAAAAAACCTCTCTCATTTGTATTGTCGTATGATAGTTAATTGATAAGTAACAATTATTACTATAATTAAGCATCACCTGCAAATAATACTTAAATATAAATGGGATTCGAATAAAAATTAGAAATGTCCAATCCTGTTAATAAAAATATATCTAATTACTTAACATCAACAGAAGAAAAACAAGAAAGTAAACCTATTAATAATTAGCAATAGTAGTAATTAAGTTAGATTAATTAATAAAGTAAAGAAAAATATTCTTAATAATCACCATAATAATTATCAGGTGCTCAAGATCAAGAATAAATAAAAAGTCTTTACTATAACTTACAAAATTAAAATAATTAATTTATATTAAATTAATAAATTGATTAAGGTAAATAGTAGTAAGGCCTTAGTTCCCTTAATGATTTATAAATCAATAAAAGCATTAAATTAAATGATTAGCAGTAATTAACACAAAGCTTAAATATAAACACTGAATATACTCAAATATAAAATCAAATAGAAGTAAATTTAGATTATTTTAATTTATTAATCAATTTTTTGTATTAATTTAATTATATAAATACAGCATACATCAATAAAAGAAGCTAAATAGCAAAATTTTGAAGAGCAAAACAGAATATCTTAGTCTCAATAAAAAAATTAAATGAACAAACTTAATAACTCCTCAAAAATATAAAATAAAGTTCAAAGCGTATCTGAAGATTCTCAAGAATAAAATAGCTTTTAATAGAGAAAGAAATCTTAAAGTAATCTATTAAATATTCCTTTAAGCTCTTTAGACTAATAAGATAATAAGGAAGAAGATACAAATAATGGTTTATATAGTTCTGCAGAGTAATTCAAAATGAGAAATAAAATTCATGAAAAGGCTATAAACAGAGTGAATATCACTCTAAAATAAAGTAAAAAAAGAAATAAAAGTAATAATTCTAAAAATTTAGAGGATAGTTAAGATGATAGTGGAAGTGATGGTTCCATGAGTGAGTTAAATACATCTAAATCAAGAGCACCAATAGGTACACTGACTTAAAGTAACCCAATCACACCTTCAAATTATAATAAGCAGAATAGACATGGTTCAATGGATAATTTAGATTCTTATTCTAATAGTGTTCAAAATAACTCGAACCAATATAATGCTTATGTATAAAGTGACTTACAAAAGGGGCAAAGATCAGAAGATTTAAAATAAGTAAATTTTAATTAATTAATTTAATTATTTTATCTCTTTAATTATATTGATTTAGTTATTATTAAATTTTTTCGAATGTTATAGTTTATATAATATTATTTTATTATGGTTTTTAGTTTAGAAGCTTTTTACTAATATATCTTTCTTATAATTTACGATTTGATTATAATAGAGTAATGAATAATCATAAGATTTTATTAATTTAAATTTTAAATAATTCATATTTAATTAAAAAATTATTTAACTTAAAGGAGTAACTCGCAGACAATTCTTAGAGAAATTTTCACTATAAGACACCTTCAGATACAAGCACATTTATAAAATAGTAAAATAAAGTTATTTTAAATGGAATAAATTAATAAATTTGAATTAATATTTAGATTATATCAAGATGAAGCATACAGAAAAAAATCTCCTTCAAAAACATCTGCTCAATATTGTAAAAATATTACAAAAAACTAATACCATTTGAATTAAAATAACTAGAGCTTATCAAAAAAATAAGATAAGAGTTAAAGTTCTTTTAATGGCTCTAAAACATCTATATAAGGATCAATACAATGTTCTGCTAATGAGGACACGAAAATTATAAATGGATCTGCTTCTTTAAACAACTAAGATTAAAATAAACAAGCTAATAAAAATTTTATTTAAGTCACACAAGATAAGTAAATTGATATTGAAGATCCGATGGGTAAAATAACAATTAAAATTAAAAATAAAATAAAATGAAATATCTTTATAAATAAAATATACATTTTCTATTATTTAAATTTATTTTTATTAAATAAATTTCTAACATTTAAACTAACCCTTATGCAATTATTTTAAAAGTTTAAAAGGAATTCTCATAAATAGTTAGGAATCTTCTTAGATTAAAAAATGATACAACAAAACTTCACAGCTTATTAAATAAGAATGAAGTTAAAAGCATGAATTCTTCTTTAAACGCTAATTTAACTCAAAAGACCTACAATAAGCCAGGAAATATCACTACAAGCAACTCTCAATAATAACATCAGCAATAAAATAAGCATGACCAACTTTTTGAGAAGTAAGTATTTATTTATTTATTATTTTTAATTTACTAATAAATAAAAATGATGTTAATTTTTTTATAATTTTATTATTTTTAGGTTATACTAAGAGATAGTAAATAAATTTGATTTAAAAGAAGCATCTAATAACTTGAATAATAGTCATAATAATTTAAATGGGAATGCTTCAAATTCTACAAGTTAGTATAGTTCCTCAATGCTTAATTCTCATCATTAATCAACATCTTCACAAACATATTAATCAAAACAATTTTGAAAATATTTAGTTATAGAATAAATTTAATAATTAATATATAAAACTTATTATAATTTTATTTATATTATAATATTTATTTTTCTATATAAAATAAATAAAATGGTCAGATAGTACTAAATTATTTAATTATTATAATACTGCTTAATTGGATTAATATATATATATATTTAGAACAGAAAGAAGTTAATAAAAAATAAATATATTAGAACTTAAATAAAATATACAAAAAAATGTCATAATTATATAAAAGTTAAAATAAATAAATTAACAAAGAATATATAATATTAGAATAAATTGGATAAGGAAGCTTTTGTAAAGTGTATAAAGGTGTTAACAAATAATAATAGCTAGTCGCCATTAAGGAGATAAATAAATAACATGCTTCGAGATTAAATTAATAAATGAATCTGATGATTCAAGAGGAGATAAAAGTTATGAAAGCTCTTTAGAGACATAATTGCGAGCATATTTTAAAATATATCGATAGTTTTGAAGACACTTAAAATAAATATATAGTTACTGAACTCTGTAAATAAGAGACCCTTTTGGATAAACTCTAAAGATAAAATTCTTTCAGTGAAAATGAAGCTTTATACTATTTCTTTTAGATAAAAGATGCAATATATTACATGCATTACTCGAAAATAGCACACAGAGAGTAATAAATAATCATTTTAATGATTTTTTTTAGATTTAAAATAAATTTTATTTATATTAGAAATTCATTATTTTAAAAATATCATTTATTTGATCTTTGATATTAGATTTTTTTTAATAATTAAGTTGTTTTCTTTGTTAGAATATTTACTTAAATAAGATAAATTAAAGTAAATGAGACGCTCTAATCAATAGGATTATTTTAAATAATTATTTTACAAATTCTTTTTTATTTAAAAATAAAATTTTTGCTTTTTTATAAAATTTATTATTAATATTTCTTTAATTAAAATAGTATAAAATTACCTAATATTTTATTTGGTCTTGATAACAAAATAAAGTTAGCTGATTTTGGGTTTTCAAAAGAATCTTTATAAGAGATGGAATATTAGTCAATATTAGGTACTATGACTACAGTAGCTCCTGAAGTTCTTATGAATAAGGGATATACTTTAAAAGCAGTATATATACTTATTTAAATATTTATTATTTATTTTTTACATAAAATTTATAAATTTTTAGGATATTTTTAGCTTGGGCTAGATATTAAGTAAGATGCTTTTTGGTGCATATTTGTTTCTTATGCAAGATTTCATCTAAAATTTTTAGTACCTTCAAGAATGTATTGACTAAAATTTAAATAGATTTTGCATAGAATTTTAAATATCAGATAAAACAAAATATTTATTGAGTTAGATGCTTAAAGTTGATCCTAACAAAAGAATTGATATTTTGAAAATAACTGACTTGTACCCTCTTGGTAATTATAAACAATTAAGTTACTTACCACAAAAACAAGAACAAGAAAGCATGCAAAACAGCTCGCTGAGCAAAAAATAATAAGGCCAATAATAAGTTAGATAAATAATTAGATAAAATAGTATATAAATATTTGATTCTTAAGGTAGCTTTGGCTCAAAAATATAAACCCCAAAGGGCATAATTAAATCTTAAAATAGTTTCTAATAGTACTAAAAATAAAATTCGAGATAGTAATTAACAAAATAAGAAACAAGGTCAGAAGTAATTTAAAAACATCCAATAAATTAAAATTCTATTTAGAATGAAAACCCAAGTTTTAGGCAAAATTCAAGCATTCAAGCAGGATAAAACCAATAATTTTATTAAAATAAAACTAAATCAGAAATTAAACCTTAAATAAAAGAAAATACTTTAGCTTAAAGCATGTCTTAGTAAAATAAACCTAAATATAGTTAGGTTACATCTATATAAAAATAACCTGTTATTAAATACTAAAAATATGTCGAAAATGAAAATAGTCTAAAAATTTAGTAATCTAATCTTAATAATAATAGCTAAAATAAAGTATAGAAAGTAACTAAAGTAGATAAAATACAAAAATTAGATGAAGACTAATTTATAAAGTAAAATGAAATTTTTAAATAGAGATAAAAAGAAAAAGAAGAGTTTTCTAATTTGATAGATTACTTAGATTAATTAAATTAAATCTAGAATTTTGTTCAAAATTAATATACAAATAAGGAATACGAAAACTAAGATGACTTAAAATAATGTTTAACTAATTATTCTTTGTATCTATAATAGTTATAATTTACTCATTTAAAAAAAATTTATGAAAATAAGCATCCAATTAATGAAAATTTTAAAGATTTAATTAGTAACGATTTCTATAATTAAAAAAAAAAAAAATTAGATGAGCGAAGAAAAGAGTTATATAAGACTTGCTTAAAAATAAATGAAAAGTAGATTTCTGAATAAGTGACTTAAGATCTTAAAATTTCAAAATGCAACTAAAAAATAAAATATTATCTTCATTTTTTTTAGAAATAGATTGATGATTCAGAGAAAAAAATGGAATTTAAAAGAATAAATTAATATGAGATACAAAATGAATTAGAAGAATATTTACTGAATATGGAATAAAAGAAAAATATAAATATATAAGGAACAAGTTTAAATGGTTCAGTCAGCAAATAATATTGAGTATAAAACAGCTTTCAAAGTAAAGTGAAAGTTTAAGCTTTTGAATATAATATTTTTAGTAAAAATACTTTTGTTATTTAAATATTCTTTTCATTAACCTAAATCTATTTTTTAAAAATTTAATCATAATAAATTGTATTTATCAATCAAATTTTAGACTATTAAAATAATTTAATTAGCCAAGTAATGTATTTTTATTTTTATTTAAATAGAATCTACATATAATTATTAGATAGTTAGTTTTTCATTAGTAAAGGTTTAAAAAATTAATAAATTATACATTTTAAGTAATAAAAACTACTTTTAAAGTATGTTAAAAAGATTATTTGAATTTTAATTCTTAATTTAATTTGATAACTATTGAAATAATTTTCTATCAAATTATTGTTTTTGTTTTAAAATATTTTGAATTAACAAAAATTTTAACTGATTTTTTTTTCATCGAATTTTTACTTGTTAATTTATTTCTTATTATTAGTAAGTTTTATATTGTTTTTTATGTGGATATTTTTATAATTTTTATTTATAAGATTTAATACATACATTTATTTTATCTTTATATTTAACTAATTATTTGTCTTTTTAAAGAAAATATTTTTGTAAAAAGAGAAAAAGATAATTCAGTAAGAAGATATGAAAGTAAGTAAGTATATTCCATTAATTATGATGAGTTTTTTTTTTTTTGAAAGAGCGATTTCTAACAACTAAAGCTAGATTTTAATTGATTAATGTGTTTATCAATAGTCAAAAAGAAAGGGTTCATATTAATTTTGAATTTACTAAATATATCAAAGAGGATATTTATCTTTTGCTTTTTGTTTGATTCAATTAAAAAATTTTCATGTTGATGCGAGGGTATTTCTTACATTATTATGTATTTAGATTCAACTGCTGTTAGAGAATTAAATCAATAAGCATTTTTTATTTTACCCAATAAACCAGCCCGGTTTGTTGGGCAAAAAATGCTATTTCCTTAATTCTATTGTTTATTTATTAAACTAAAAAACTTTTTGTTAAATAAGCAAATAAAGTAAATATCCATCTTCTTTTTATCTTGTTTTATTTTTTTTGTTTTGTATTATTATATTTTTAATTATAAATAATATTTTTTAACAGCTAATTTTTTTCTTTTCTTTATTTGTGTTTAGAAGAAAACGAAATATTATTTGTAAAAGCAAGTGAGTGCTTGTTTTTAATAAACAATTAGTAAGATATCTTAAATAAACAAAGTTAATTAAATATATGACTAATTATTAGTATTTAGCGGGGAATAAGTGAGCCTTTATTAATTATTAATAGAGTATTATAAATTAATAAGAAATAAAATAAAAATACGCATTTATTTTTTTTATTAGATTTCAATTTTTAAATTAATTCATTAATACTTTTTAAAAGTTAGTAAGAATTTATTTAAATTTTAAAAATATTTTAAGCAAAAAGGAAATGATTCTAAACAACAAAAAAGTAATTATAATTTGATAAGTATTTCATTAGTTTGAAAAAAGATAAAATAGCATCAAATATTATTCATAGATTATATCCTTTTAAAATATAACAATTATAATACTTTATAAAACTAGGAGAGTAGTGGATAAGAGGAAAAGTAGCCTTTAAATTAAAATGAAGCAGATTTATAGAGTATTCCTGCCTAAAATTAGTAGATTGAATAAGCTTAATAAGCATAGGAAGTTACTGGATAAAGAAAAAAATAAACTGCTCTCCAATCTTCAATTTAAACAGCTTTAAATAGACTTAAATTTTTAATCTCATTCACTATGTTTTTAGATGTAATTGGAGCTGAGCTTTTATGGTAATTTTAACTCTATTATTTCCATGCAAGATCAAAGAATATTAACTTTAATTTATTTAAAATTAAGTGGATTAACATAGGTCTGCTACTTCAACGGTATCGAATCTCCCAAATTTCTGAGCTAATCTTTACTGTTATTCATGGCTCTTACAATCATTTTTTTAGTAATTGCTTATAAGTTTATTAGCGTTTTAAATAAAGAATGGATAAAAATTTTAAAATTTTTGCTATTTTTCTGGGCTATCACTCTTGTAGTTTTTGCTATAGCTTCATTTGCATATGCCTTTTCTAGCGATCAGTAAAAGAACTTTACTAATAGCTATTAAAATTTCTCTGAAATAACATAATAATACTACTAGAAAAAATGCCCATCAACTACACAAAATTCAGATGGTTCATACATAAGTGATTCATGTTTATAAGATAGATATAAATTAAATGTAGTTTTAATCGCAATTTTCCATTTAGTAACAGGTAAAATTAATAAAATAATTTTTTATTCAAGTTTTTAATATTCATTTAAATAAATAAAGGTGTGTTTATACTGGGAATATTTTTATTGCTCATCAACTTAGAGGTACCAGAAAATTTCAGACCAGTTTCAACTTCTATTAGAGTAGGAAATGAAAAATGTAATATTTTTGAATATTATGTATAACTGACTTTAATTTTTAAAATAGAATTTATCATAATTGACTCAAGATATACAAAAGTTAACACAAGAAAGAAATAAGAAAATGTAGAAGCTGAATCAAATATACCTTCTAAATAAGATTTAGAAGATCCAAAAGTTAATCAACCAGAATATAATTTATAAAATATAAATGATGATCCAGATAAAAGACCCTTCGGTCACTTAAGAAAACCATATTGAATAAGTGAAAGAAATAAGTTTGAAAATAAGATATTATTTATAGAATATATTTACAAATATAAATACACCTAAAAAGAGCTTAAATAAATATAAATTAATATATTTTATTTCTAATTAATGTTTTTGTATGAATAATTCTATTGCATTTTTATTTGTTATTTATTTATTTATTAGCTGCTTTATATATATTTATAACTTAAAAGAGTAAGTATTCTTTTATTTCATCGTCATTAAATTTGACAAAGTTTCTTCTTTAATAATCCTAATTAATTTTCTGTTTCTTGAATTTTGTTCATTTCATTTTCAAGGTTTTCATTAATGCTATTCATTAATTCACTAAGCTATTAAAAATAAAAATGATAAACTAACTTTAAAAGAAATAGAAAGCTTTAAAGATTACCTTTAATTCAAGACTTTTAATGATGTATAAATTTTGCTCCTATTGTTCAGTCATTTCTTCTCTTTGAATATTTCTTAATTAAAAAATAATATAATAAATTTTATTTAATGAAAAATAAATAAAAATATAAATACGAATTAATTTGATCAAGGATAATGAACTTTTCTTCTATTTTTTTTATTTCATTTGCGTATTTCTTTTTCCTTTTTTATAGTAAATAATTTAATAAAATGTAAAATAAAAATTAACTATAAATTACGTTCCTGCAAGCTAATATTTTAGATTAACATTTTTTTCAAACAAATATTCAATTTCTTTTTGTTTTTTGTCTAATTTTTATTTTTCACATATATCCTGTTGTTCCAATTCTTATGACAGAACCTAACAGTCCTTCAAATTTTTATAATTTAACTTTAAAGATATTTTTAAATATGGATAAATTTTACTTAGTTAATAGAATTGATTTCTTGAGTTATTCTCACAGTGTTTTCTTTATCAAAAGATTCTAAATCTTCAATAAAGCACTCTTATTCTAATATGTTTATTATAACTTATTGTTCTATTTAAGAAAGTTATTTGTTGCTCAGCTCATCATGAAAACGAGAGGTGATTTTGTTTTTCCTTTCTAAGTTAGAGATGTATTCAACATCGCATCTTAAACTTCCTATTTCCTAATTTTAAAAAGTAAAATAAATCGCTTTTATTAATTATTTAACTGATAATTATTATAGTCTTATTATATGTATGTACTCAATCATAGTGAGTATTTTATATATTTTATCATTATAGTTGAATATACTAATTAATGCTGAAAAAAAAACAAAATCTTAATAAAAAATACTTTGTAAATGTTTCTCATTTCTGCATTCAGATCTTAACGAAGGTTATCTAGCTTCTCAAAGCAGATATTTTTAATCTCAGACATTAATTCTTGTTTAAAAGAGAAAAGCTCTTCTCTTGTCACTTGGCTTTGCTAGATGGTAGATACATTCATAGATTCTAAAGGAGAAGTGTTTGATTTAATAGAATATAGTTAGTTTTTAAAGTCATTCTTCTACTTTTCTAATTTTACTTCTAGACTTCTTTAGATAGTCTAAGATTCTTCCTTTAATTTTGCTTCATACCATCTATGTACGTTGTTGAAGTTGAGTTCAAGATCTTTAAGTTGTTAGTTGAGACTATCAACATTCTTACTAAGCTTAGCTGTTTCCAACTTCTACAATGGCGATTTGTCTACCTTCTCTTTTAGTCTTTGCTCTACTATTCTTTCTACCTTAACTTATCTATTTTCAAACTCATCAAATTTTTTGGTGACATTTTTTAAAGTTGTGTCATATTTTTGAATAACAGGTAGATACTCTGCAAATTAAAGTAAAGGCATTAAAGCATCCTATTGAACACACAAGCGATTTAAATTGCTCTCTAAATAATTTAATTTGTTTTCAGGACAGACTGACTAGGATGAATTTACACCACCATTTCCACAATTTTAGTTGATAATATTTTGCATGACATCAACCTTGCAGTTTTCTTTGAAGGCAAAAGAGGAGTGACTACTTCTGTTTGTTTATTAATATACCTTATTTGCGTTTTTCATTTTATTATTATTTGATTTTAAGCAGAAAAATATATAATTTCTAATTTTTAATTTCTTTAAATGTATTATATATCGCTCATATAATCAACACATTATACTTATTTACCTATTGGATTGATTCGTTTAAATAAGATAGTTGTTAATTACATGATCAAATTTCGATTCCAAACACATTCCTAACGAATTTCTTTGACAAACAATCAGTAATATTTGTAATATTAACAGTAAATTTTTAATCCAAATCAAAGAACGAACAAACAAACAAATAAACTAAATCTCATCTTTATTTAATTTATAAAATATGTTCAATTTATTTTTTGAAATTTCAATAAAAAATTACGTTTTTATTTTAATAATAAAATTTTTTTAAATTAAATAATTTTATTTTTAAAGTTTTTCAAAAATCATTATGAATAAAATTAAATTTTTCCTAAATTATTTTATAAAAAACTCAAAAAATATTTGGTTTATCTTTGAAAATATTTGATATAAAATAAATTAAAATAATAATATTTATTTAAATAGAGCAAAATTTAATGTATTTTGTGTTGAATCTTTTAACCATAATCAAGCAAAGCAAGCTAATTATCGAAGATGAATAAATTAAGATAATTGAAATATCTCAAAAAATATCAAATATTTGGATTGATAAATAAATCAAGTAGTAATTTAAAAAATTCAAATTGATAAAATAGTAGCATTAATTTATCAATTCAAAAATT
Source organism: Tetrahymena thermophila SB210 (assembly GCF_000189635.1). Lineage (NCBI taxonomy): Eukaryota > Ciliophora > Oligohymenophorea > Hymenostomatida > Tetrahymenidae > Tetrahymena > Tetrahymena thermophila. Next base: position 155,117 of record NW_002476317.1, on the reverse strand, counting down.
ATAAGGTTTTTAATTGCAAATTAATAACACAAAAATGAAGAAAAATATATTAGAAGAAATTAAAGATACAGATAATAAAATAAAAAAAGTATTTGATGATATTATAGAATAGAGGAAAAGAACAAGCCAACTTTTATAAACGAGTTACGAATAGCTCAAAACATCATCTTTTAATTAAAATACAAGCAAATAATCTTTAAATATATCTCGTGAAGCTACATTAGAAGGGATGAAGAATGATGAATCAAGAGATATTAAGCTTACAGATTATAGCCCAGACATAAATATAAAAAACAAGTAAATTTTTACCTAAGACAATGATGAATAACTATTTACTTAGGAAGATGATTTAAATTAGCATAATTAAGATAAGAAGTTTTAAAATAAGCTTAATATTTCTTAAGACACAGAAGATTTGCTTAAATCTTAAGATGATTTAGACTTAGAATTTCCTACGTCTTTAAGGCAGCTCAGCTTAAATTAAAATTAATTGGGTTTTCAAAATAATAATAAAAATAATACATAAGGCATCACAAAGGCTTATAATAATTAATTTAGCCAAAACAGCTTAAGAACTTCAGTGGAGAGTTTGAATGATGACTCTTTGCTCTCTTCTTTGCATAATAATAGCATATTTAATGGATCTTAAATAAATTAAAATTCAGATAATTTTTAAAATAGAAATGGAAATGAAAGTAAGTTAAATAGTATTTCGACTTAAATTCAAAATTAACAAAAGAAATAAAATATAAGCAATTATATCAAAATCAGAGAGAAAGAAATAGATTTTGGAAAGTAATTTATTTTCGAAGAGACTTAAAAGTCATTAGAAATACTGAATAGCTCTGATAGAGTAATAAGCATCAGGCTATGCTTAGAATCTCAAAATTTTGAAATAGATAACAACTATTTGATTATCCCTGAGTTTTCAACAGTAAAAGTAGTTATAAAATGCTATAGAGAAGAAGAGTAAAGGATTTTTGATACTTTATTCATTTAAGAAGCTGATGACTAATAAAACTAAATCATTACTGCTAATAATTAAATTGCCCTAATTTTAAAAGCATAAATACTAAAACCCTAATTAATCCTTAAAAGTGATTAAAATATGCAAATTCAAGGTTAGTTTACTGCAATTGAAGCCAAAATAAACGAATTAGGAGAGCTGAACATATAATTAACAAATCCTTTAACTGAATTAGCTTAAGATATAGAAGTTGATGTAGTTTAAAAATAAAATGACTCAACGAAAATAACATTTTTCCCATAAAATTTTATATTAAAATAATAAGAAACTAAAAAGATATCATTTACTATCTCTCAAAAAAATAACTAGATGCAGTCTGAGCAAGTATTTTGTGTATTTTTCAAAATTAACTCCTCTCCAATAATTTTTGCCACTAAAATAATTTACTCATGATTTAATAAATGTGCTGTCATAAAATTTTATAGAAATAAATATCGAGTTTAATTTATAAATTCTAAAACAATTATTATAAATATAAAAACAAATTATATGGAAATAAACATTTATAGTCAGTTAATCAATCAATCATTCAATAAATTATTCAAACATAATAAATAAATAGTTTATTTGTAAAATAGTTAATTAATTTATTAATATTATATTTTTAATATATATAATATATTCAATTTAAAGCATTCAATTATTCTAAAAATTATGTTGCTTATTAAATAATATCTTCGGCTTCAGTCTTTTCTTAAGTATCTTTAATAGCTAAATTATCACCATTTTCATTCTAAATTTATATAATACAATTACTGATCATAGAATTATATTTAAAAATTTTACCATCCAACTAGTAAATTCGTTTAAAGTATCTTATAAACGAGTTCTGCATCCAGGAAAAACTGCTTGGGTTTCTTCTAAGAATTCAGTCTGTTTGTTTTAAATTAATATATTGTTTATGATATCTTATTTTTATGATAGAAATTTATTACCATTTTCTTGATTTCATAATCGTCAACACCTTATTATTTCATTTATTCAAGCTTCTCTTTTTGCTTTTATTCTTCAAGTTGATAGCAAACGTATTCCTTTTAGAGACGCTTAACAGCTCCGCTCTTAATTTTAAGTTGCTTTAAAACAGGATCCATTTATTTAACTATTTTTTTATTATTTTTTTGAAATGTAATTATTTATTTTAAATTAAAATTTTTTTAAAAATATATAAATATATCTTAATTAGCTATTTTCAATTAAATATTATATCAAAAAACAATATTGCCCACAATAATTGCAAATTAAACTCCTTAAATTATTTTTTTTCTTTTTTCTATACACAGTATTTATCAAAAGCGATCATAGAAAAAAAAATCTGGCTATTTCTAACTAAAAAGATGAATATTAGCTAGAAAATTTTTATTTTACCTATCTTTAAATTTTAAAGAAACAAATAAATCTTGATATAATAAATATAATTTTTCTTTAAAACTAAATATTATTTTTAAAACAATTATTTATTTTAGTTTAAGTTTGAACTTCTAGATAAATATATTGATATTTTTTTGATGTAAGAATGAATTTACTATTAACTAATAAACTATTATTATTATTATTTTCTATATCTCTCAAATAATAATAAAATTTAATCAGAAGTCATGTTTGATTTTTTTAAAATTAGTAAAATTATTATATTCATAGATTTTTAAAAATAAAATGAGAAGTTTTTTTTAGTAAATCATCATTTATTATTAAACTTATTACTTGATTTATCTAAAAATAAAATTTATAAAAATTTCAAATTAAAATGTTTCTTTGATTAAAATCATACTGCTTTATTACATTTATTATTATTTTTTAAAAAGGAAATAATTTTGAAATATTGCTTATTTTTTTATACTGAAGTGCTAAAGCATATTTAATTTTAATAACAAAATAACTAATTGACATTCTTTGTAGTAATTAAAAAAAAAATTAAATACAGAAATTAAGATTTATGTTTATTTGTTATATTTTTAAAATAATATTAATAAGTTTTTAAATTATTCTAGAAATTTATTAAAATAAATATAATTTTTTTCATTTCTAATTATTTATCATTTTTGATTGAGTATTTATATTTTAGAAACTAAGCTTTTGATAGTTAGATGAATATGTACTGATGGATATTTTGAATTTGGATTATTGTTTTAACAAATCTATATATTCATTTTATAAATTTTATGTAGAATCTTACTTTTTTTTGATTTATCATGATACAAAATTTATGAATTTAAAAAAAACAACGCCTAAACACATACCTGCCTATTTATTATATTTATCAATAAATTAATCAATCATTCATTGATACATAAAATATCAGTAAAATCAAAAAATTTATTTTTAAAATAAGATTTTTATTTTTTATTAATTTGTTTGAAAGCAAATAACAAAAATACAGTTAATTTTAAATTAGATAAAATGACAAGTTAAGCTTTCTCATAAAGAGAATTTGATGATCAAGTAATTATTAGGCTCATGGCTCATTATTAATCAATTTAGAATAGCAATAATATTTATATTATTATTATAAAATTTGTTAGCCTTAGTTATTTTGAATTATAATAATTAATATTTATTATTGCTGCTCTTCATTTAGCATTTAACTAAATAAAGAAAATTATTGTTTAATTAGGTGGATATAACGTAAGAAAGAAGAAGAGTAGAACAGTTTTGGAATAAAAGAAAAGAGAACTCTAAATATGTTCCTATTGAATCATTAAATATAGGAGATAGTAATAACACAAGATCGTATTGCTTACAAATAGATGAATTAGATAAAATTTAGCATTAAATCACTTAAGTAAATAACAATTTTTATAAATAAAATCATTTAAATGAGTATATTTTAAAATGATATTTGTAATCATAAATTATTAAATTATTAATTTAGAGTTAGTCATAACCAGTAGAAAGGTTATTGGTTAAAATTTTCATTCATCTTTGCTACAAGAAAGAAAAAAAAGTATTTGGAAATACATATAATACAGTAGGACTAGAATTAATAGAAACATAAAAGTAATCTTATAAATTGTCTGAAAAAAATCGTCCATCAATTTACTTCCACACAAGCATTTAGCCTAATGATTAAGTATATGCAATTTTTGACTTCTAAATACATGGTAATTGATAGCTTTGTATTTTATTTATAAAGTATTTCTTAATTTAATTTAACAAATCAATTTGAATGTTTTATTTATTTACTAAATAATTGCTTTTATTTTTACAAAATAGAGATGGGAGCTAAAGAAATATCGTTAAACTAAAAATAAGTTGGAATTGCTGAGTTAGATTTAGCTAAGGAAGGTTAAACCTAGTTATAAGTAAGGAGAATGGCATTTGCATAGTATTTCAATGAGCCAGATATGAGCTAAGCTTAAGATTTAGGAATAAAATTTATAATTTCATTAAACCCATCTTAGTAGTTTGAAAAAGCTAAGCACTTAATTCCCTAAATGTTTTTAGTAGACAACATGCAACACGAAATTGAAGGTTTAGAATTAGACTAAGAAACAAACAAACCACATTTACCCCCTTTTGATTAACCAGTCTAATTGAAATAGTCATTTACTATATTTTTAAAATAAATTGAAATTCATTTACCTGAAGCTATTGAAACTGAAATCCTAAAGAATGCTTAATAAAATTTGATGATCACTAATTCATCTGGATAGATAGCAGATCCTGTGAACTAAATGAAAAATATTGATAAACAGTAAATTTAATTAAAAAATTATTAATCTATATTTTTATTTTAAAATCTTTAATTAAAAAAAATTTTAGTTTTACTTTAAAAATTTAACTAATTTAAGAATATTCAACATATATTTTAATAATTAAGAGGATACAAACTTTCTTGCTGCTATCATAATAACAGAACTTGTGTTAACAGAGGTGGTATTAACAATAAATTAATACTTTTAGATTCAGGCCGTGTTGAAAGAGAGGAAGATAATAAAAAAGTTCCTTACAAAATCCTTAAATATGATGGAGCGATGGAGGTAGATAATGTATTTGCTTCAAAAAATTCCATGATTGTTCTTTAACTAGAGTTTAAGGTTATTTTAAATACTAGTTAGAGTAGAGTAGACAAAGATTTTATTATAGGATTTATACCTATTTACGTTAGTGACAAATTTGGTCTATCAGATTTTAAAGTAATTAATTAATTGTCAATATTAAACTTTTAAAAAATTATATCAATAAAAAACATATGAAAGCTATCTGAACCTTTAATGACGCAAGGAAGCAAAAGTATAGATTTAAAAAGTATGATAAAATATTAGATCAAATATCCTATTTACTTGTTAACTCGTATTGATTTGTCTCAAGCTGTAGGTGGATTCTCGCCTAGAGAATCTATGGTTTCTGACAAACCTAGTTAGAGAAAAATGGGAAAGAATTAGTCATAAGCATCATTAGCTGGAATTCCATAGTAAGAAGCAGGCCATGAAACAGCAGTTGTTTAGGAAGATAAAAATAATGAAATTTTAAAGAGAACTTCTAAACTATAGGAAATCATGAGAGAAAATTAAGAAAAAGAAAAAGAATTAGAAGATTTTTAAAATCAACTCAATTAAATTTAACAAAAAGGTCCTGGAAATCCAGGTGTAGTAGCATAAGCTGGCCCTAGAGTTGATTATAGCTAAAATAGAGCTCCTTTGGGTAAATATAAATAAATCTTTAGATATCATTTGTTAACTTAATTTTATTTTTTTTATTTAAAGCAAATACTAAAGAGTTTTAAGATATAGTTTAATAATATGAAACTAAAATATCAGATTTATAAAAAACAATTGCATAATTAAGATAAGATAATGAATAATCTAAATAAGAAGCACTTAAAGAATTTTAGGAAATTAAAAATTTGATTGGAGAAATAAAACGTCCTAGAACTGGTTATAACACATTTTAAGATCCTTTTGCATAAGAGAGAGCTCAAAATGAAGTTGTTATCACAAATGAAGATGATAAAAGAAGGTTTTTAATTATTTAAAGTATGTTTTGATTGTCATTTTTTAACCTTTTTTTAAATATAGATGGGAAATATTAGAAACTCTAGTAACTGTACCTAAAATGAAAAGTAACTATAAGAATTAATAGGCTTTTACTTTAAAACCTTAATCTGGTGCTGAAGAGATCTCAAATGTAGACAAAGTTTACTTGGTAAATAAGGGTGTTAGAGGTCTACTAGACGATACAGTATAAGTCGGTGGAGAAGATGATTTTATAGATGATGTTGATTTAGTCAATGAGTAAAATTAAAATTCTTAATAAATTATTTTATATTTAAAAAAATTAAAAATTATATCCAATAGGTATAGAGATTAGTTATAAGCTTCTTTGTTCTCTATCAAATTAGTTGCGTTTAAAGCACAAATAAGTAATTTTGAAGATCGTGATTAAGTTAAAAGAGACTCAATATTCAGTGAAAATTATTATGTTCCTGAAAAAATGTATTTTACTTTTAATTTCTTTGAATTTGATGAAGTTTAAACAGAGCCTTATTCCTATTAAGATGCTGGCTAAATTACAGCTATGAAGAAAATATTGACTGATAATAAACCAATAGTGTTAGAAACAACATCATACTTATTCAATAAAATCGGGCCTCAATAAAAGAGTTATAATTTTAGCATAGATCCCTCTCGCTTTTATCCAAATGTCCATAAAAATTTTGTTGATTACCTTTTCAGAAAATCTATTCATGTTGATATTTGGGATGCAGACAATCTTTTCTTGTATGGGTCAGTAAAAATACCATTAAGATCTTTGCTAAGGTAAAAACAATAACATGCATTCAAATAGAATTGATAAATTTTAATTTTTACTAATATTTAGGAGATAAAGACAATCTGTAGAAAAGCAATTAACTGTACCTATCATAGATAGTGATTTTACTAGAGAAAGGGGTAAATTGATTGTTTTCTTAACAAACAAAGGCTTCGAACCATCATTATAAGAAATTAACCAAACTATCCCTTTAAATAAAACGCTCTAAAGTACATAAGGAGCAGGAGGATTCTACAAATCTCAAAACAACTTTAATCAGACAGGCATGTCAAATATCAGTAATTTAAATAGTACAGTTGGGCACAAAAAGAAAGTAAAATCTTATGATCCAATAAGCTTTGAAATGGCTGCTAAAGAAAGTTAGTTACAGACTACTTTAAAGAGCAACTTTGAATTTGCTAACGATCCTGAGTCAAGACAAAGAGAAAGAATTAGAAGGTTCAAAATAAAAAATTTACAAACTGAAAAAGGAGAAGATGCAGACATAGCTAGATACATATCAAAGCAAGAGGAATAATTAAAAAAAATTCATGATGTTTAAGTTCTCAAAGAAGTGTAATCAAATTTATATTCATCCAATTAATTATTGATATTACAAGCTTCTTTTTTTATAGTAAAAAAGGAAATTATATAAAAAATGTTTTATCTTAACTGTTATCATAAGAATATGTATCAGATGTGCAGTTTGGAACAACTGAATATATATAACATACTGTTGTTAACACAGGGTATGAAACAGAAAATTTCTAAATAAGAATTGATGATCCTGATTTAGGTTGGTTAGGCATAAACGAATTAAATCCTGTAGTTTAACCTGAAGAATGGAAAATGATATTAGAAGCTGAAAATATATAGGGACCAAAAGATACAAATATAATAGAAAAGGAAAGAATGAGCTTTTTATTGTAAAAAGGCCAGAGCATCACTTTAATTTTTAGATTTTTATCTTACAGAGAAATAGATCCATAAATTCAACAAGTTGTTAATTTAGAAGAATATTTAAGATCTTAACATGTTGAATACCATAAGAAATTTATTAATGAAAGAGTAATTAATGTAAGCATAAGCAGTTCTGGATCAGTTAGCGAAAATCAAGGTTTTAAGCTAAGAGTTAGACCTCATAGATAGGTTGTTGATCACGTTTTTAGATATTATGAAAGAGGAAATAAATAAGTTTAGCTTATATTACCAGCTTTATATTCATAAGGTTATTACTCTGAGGCAAGTATTTAATAGAAGCCCTCATTATAATGCACTAATGAAAATGTTCTATTTGAATGGCTAGGTGATAATGAGATTAGTCTCCAAATGAGAGTTCCTTCTGTTTAAAAAATAACTAGATTTAACTTACTAGCATATAGAGACACTTTCTTCAAAGATCTTTTAGCAAATTGGCAAATAGAAGTTCATTCATTAGAAGGGTATTTATTTTATTCTAAGAATTTATTAAACAATAACTTTCATTTTATAAAAAAAGAGTTGATATTAAGATAGATATGGGATTGTCAAAAAAGACTAATTTAACTTTAGATTCAGATGGAACTAGATTAGTTAGATTTTATTCTTCTCATCCTCTATGTGCTTGGTTTGATAAGCCTTTCGATTAACCATGCACAGTCTCCAAAGGAAAAGTTAATTTAGTTGGTTTAACAATGAGAAGCTTCTCGCTTATGAGATAAAAAGTATAAGTTAATTGTGTTGATTAAAGCACTCGGGAATTACTATATTCCTGGTTGGTAAGAATTGAAACAGATAAACCCGTTGTATCCAAAATGTATGATCTCAAAATACCAGTCAATAAAGAATCACATATCCAGAAATTTAGCTTTTAAAATAGATCAGGAACTGAAAGCACATTCTTTATTGAATCTTCTCAAATAGATGTTCTTTAAGTAACTAATTAAAAAATTTTCAACCAAAAATTAAAATAATATTCAATTAATAAATTAGATTGTCGAACCAAAAATTTTCCTAGGTGTAGGTGAAAAAACCTAAATAAAGATAAGAATAGCAAGATAAGAACAACCCGGTATTGCAGAAGTATTTGTTTTCATCACAAATATAGATGAAAAAATGGAGTGCATTCTATTTAAATTGCATTTTACAGTCAATAAATGAGATAGCATATTTATAATGTTAATAAAATATTAAAATCATAAATAAAAACTAAAACAATTTATTAAGATATAAATATTAATATATCATTAGCTAGCTACTGCCTTTTATTCTATATATTGTAAACATTCTTTATTAATTAATTAGATTAAGTATCTATTTATATCTCTATTTTAAGATTTTACACCAAAAATTTTTGAAAAATTTTTTGATGAAGAGGGAGTTTGTTGGTGATAACCTACAATAAATTATATTTAAATGTTATTAAAAAAATAATATTTTTGGTATGAAAACATTTAGTAATTTTTTATTTGATTTCATAATATACATTAACTAATTGTTAAAACTATTAGTAATCCAAAAATTTAAAACTGAAATTTAATTTAAAAAACTTTCATTGATAAAATATACAATTAAATATTTTGAGATAAATATGAATTTATTTACAGTTATTTCTATATAGCTTATATCCATTTTTATATTTATTTAAATTTATATATTCAAAAGTATGTTTGAATTCGATTGATTACAATTACTAAGGATTTTACTGGTTCAAATAATTAAGTAAATTGTTTAAACATTTTATCAGGAAATAATATAATTAATTCCTCTTTTAAAATAGTTATTTGAATTAGGTAATAAAAATCATCAAAAAATGATTAATTTCATTTTTGATGATAACAAATTTTAAATCACTTCTCACCAATTTAATATTCAGTCGAAGTTTAAGTCTTTCAAAATTTACTTGTTTCCTTTTATTAATTCTGAAATAGCTTAGTTGTTACTCTATATCTTTTCAATATTTTCTTAGCTTATTGTTGAGAATTATGACTAATGCAAACAGTAGCTTTCACCTCTTTTAGAGCTATCCAATCTATTATCTGTAGAAACATTTCTTTTGATTTTGTATTAAACTTTTATGGGTGTATTAGTTTAGTGAATTCTAAAATGTCTTTATTTTTATTATTAATTATTAATGATTTCTAAATTTTATTAGCTATTAAATTTGCTTTTATGCTACATAGGAGTGCTTTCATTTAATTTATTTATATGCTAAGAAATACAATTGAACTAAACTCTTTAAAGCGAGTCATTCTACCTATTAGATTTAGGAGTATTAAAGTAAAGTGATTTTTAAGTTTCTCCTACTATTTAAGTTTAACTTTTAGCATTTATCGATCTAGTAAATGGGGCTCGGTTATTTATTGGTACCGGATTTACGTAGTAAGCATTTATAGGGCTGTTATCTTTGCAATATGTTTATTAGTAAGGGGATTAATTATTAATTAACTTAGAGGTGCTTTAGTTGTTTTAAATAATTAAATATTTTTTATGAACAGGAGTAGATTGCTTTTCAGTAGAACTAATAGGAGATTAATCTTAGCTACTTTTACGAATCAGAGTTTTCTTATATAATTATGGTGAACCTTTAAATTAGGAAACCTATTTCTGTAAAGGAGATCCTGCTTAGTAAGAATCTGAGTAATATTGGTTAGACTATTCATAATTAACTTATTTAATTTTAAAAACTTTCATAATTGGAGTACTGTATCTAACTTCACTAATTTATGGCTAAGAAGAAGATTTTTAAATTTTCGCTCTTCCATTTTAAAGCCTAATTCCCTGATTGACTTCATTATAGTTTTTTAAAAAAGAAGTAAATGTAGCAGTTTCTGTCATTTTTTTTAGTAATTTAATAGATCTTTTTAGCTGATTTTAGTTAATTAAATTTATAAATATTGTTTGCAGTATATTATAGAAGTAATATGATAATATTGTTTGCAATTGATAAGAAGCAAACAATGATAAAAATTAAATCTAAATACTTAATTATTTTTGTTGTAAAGTCTTTTTTATGAGTAAATTAAAAAAAATTTGTGAGAAATAATAAGCAAATTATTAATAATACATACATAATAAATTGTACATAATATCCAACCAAAGTATAAATATGATTTTGTTAAATTTATAGATTTCATCATAAACACAAACGCAAAATAAAATTGAATTCTTTAACCATCAATCTTTAAGTAAAGCACAAAAATTAATGGTTATTTTAGATGTGAAATATTTAATTTGATATTATTTTAACTTTTAATTAAATATTAATTTTTAGAGACTTTTGATTAAATAAATTGCAATCATAATTTAACCATTATTTTTTATTGAATATTTTCAATTAAATCGCAAAAAAATTGTAATATTTTGTAAAAATTTTGATTTTTAAAATAAAAAATTATTTGAATTCAAAGATCCGTTCAAAAATATAATTTTTTTCTATATAATTAATTTTTTTATTATTTATAATGTATGTTTTAGAATGTTATGCCAACCAATAAATTTCTTGAGAAAGTTCCCTTATTGGAAATAATTTATAGTTTTTAAAAATTGCGGAACTCATAGAGCAATAATTTTAAAATCTACAATAAAAAATATTTATAAAAGAGTAAAAACTATTTTATATAAATGACTAATATAACAGAATACAAAAAAAAACTATCTATAAAAATCATCATCAATATAAATTTTATAGTGAATAATGTTCTCAGCTTGATGATAGTAAATTTACATTAAACAATTTTTGAAAATTTTTAGCCAAAGTAGGAGCAAATGTGCTCAAAAATAAAATTAAAATTCTATTTATGAAATTATTTTAGAAAGCATTTAGTAGATAGTAGATTAAATCTTTTTAAAGATTTTAAAATTTAAATGAAATCAGCTCTTAAAAAATGAATAAGCAATTAAATCAAATTTGAATATTCAAATGTATCCTAACTTTTTTAAATAGTAGTAAAATTCTATCCTCATAACTCATTTGTTAATATTTACAAGCTTTTTAAAGTATTTTAACTCAAAAAAATTAATAAAAGTTAAAAATTAACAATAATTTTGTAAAATTTTTAATTGAATATCTAAAAAAAATAATTTCTAAGTTAAAATGTAATTTGAGTGAGTTTTTAAAAATCTTGATAAATGGAATCATTATTTAAGAATTATTCATAAAGAGACTATCAATTTTATTATAAAACAATATTTACACAATCAAAAATATTTTTATTATAGAATATTAATTAGTTTTAATCATGTAGAAAAATAATATTATCATATATCAATACTTAATGAGCGTCATAAGATATTAATTGCTTGCTATTTTTTTAAATAAAATAGAACTATTTTTTAATTGAAAAAACACTTAATTTAAATGCTAACTAGCCTATTTATCAGAAATTATAAATTTAAAATAAACATAACAAAAAACAAAAAAAATTCCAACAAAGATATCAAATAAATCTAAATATTATTTCAGTCTCTCTACTATTTATTTATCAATTCGACATACTGATCTTAAGATCTAAAACGCATAAAAAAATACTAAAACTAAACGTGAAGCTCAATGTACATCTCTCAAACTGAAAGCAACCAAGTAGTTTTTGAAGATTGCCCTTCATCTCCTTTAGGAAGAAAAGCAACTTCAGCTTTGAATTAAGATTCTTACTCAACTCCAAAGAGCAAGTACAAAAGTGTTGAAAAACATGCCCACGAGTTGATTAACACACCTAAACCTTCTTCTAAGAAGAAAAGTATTTTATCACACTTGGAAAATACTTTAGAGTTACCTAGTTTTGATGACGATATTCCTCATAATCATTTATCTATCAATCTTCACAAATAATTATCAACTATATAAGAAAATTTCGAAGATGACAAAGAGAACAACTAGAACTTCTATAATTAATATAACTATCATTTCAGAGCTCCAGAGAAAAACATAAAGAAATAAATTTTTTAGAGCGAATTTGTAAACTAACTTGAAGACTAATTCAAAGTTTAAATGAACAACGTTTTTTCATCTTTGAATACGAGTGATCTTGGTATTCATAACATAAATAACCATTCAAATTTAATGTAAAACATGTGCTAATAAAATAAACTCGTTGACTTCTTTTACATGTTTAATGAGAAAAATGAGAGGATATAAAGTCTTTTCGATACTTCAGCTCAATTTGAAATAATTAATTCAGGATTCAATACAAGCGTAGCCGAAAATATAATCTAGCTAAACTAAAACTTTAGCAGGTTTCAAATAGATTCAAATAGTATTGAATTTGAATAGCAATAAGATGATATTATTATTAATCTAAGAGGTACTGGTTTTGGATATTCGAATAATTGCTTTAATCTTCTTGCAAGTGCTAAGATTAATTATAATAATAATCTTATCTCACACATTAGAATTTAATTCATTTGAAATTAATCAAATTCAAATTATTAACCAAACCCTTTTATTTTAAATTTGAATGAATTAACAAACAAACTAATTAATTAACAAAAAAAAAAAATACACTAATAATCAGAAATTTAAACGTATCATTTAAAAAAATTAGGTAAATTATTCCTTCATTGCTTGCTAATAGACAAATATATTTTCTTTTATATTTACCATATCATAATAAATAAATAATTAATACAAAAAATTCACAATTTTTAAAACTATAATTCAGTTGAAAAATTAAGGAATTCATAATTTTTGAAAATATGTTCATTATTTGAATATAATATATCATTACTGCATAATTTTGCTTACTATTCTTTATTTCTTTAGTAATCTTTATAATATATAGATGCTTAATTGTATTCATTATATACTTTAAATTATTTTAAAGTTTATTTGGTATTTTTTTGATAAATTTAAAAAATAAAATATTTGATTTAGCAATTTGACAAAACGCTAATAGAAATTTTTATTTATTTTTATATTAAATAGAATTAATTTTTTTCTTAAAAAAACAATAAAACTTATTCATTTTATTCTAAAAAATAGTTTTTCTAAGAATTAATTGATTAATTAATCGTTTTAAGTTTATCTGCTCAGATATTAATTTTTAGTTTTTGAAAGCTTAAAAAAAAAATTAATGTCGTATAATAATAGAATAAAAACGATGATTACATTTCTTTTCACCAAAGAAAAGAATTTATAATAATGTTGGCATTCCTTTTTCTATTGAGATCTATATATAAATAAATAGACAGATTAATTAATTAAAATAGAAACAAATCTGATATATTAGTATCTAAAAGAGCAAGAAAGAATAATTATTAATGGTAAAAAGAAAGGTTAAAAAAGAAGAGTGATATACATTTATTTGTATAAAAATTATTAGTAAGAAAATAAATTATCAAATTTGTGTTTCTACTTATTTTGAAAGAAATAAAGCAAATTTATATTTAAACAAGTTAAAAAATTAATATATACATATTCTATACTAGCAAAAATAATAGATAAAATATATTATAAAAATGTTTTAGCCTACTGGTATTATTAAGATGACTAACGTCGCTTTCATCAAGTATAAAATCAATAACAAAAAGTTTGAGATTGCTTGTTACAAAAACAAAGCTATTAATTGGAGAAACGGAGTAGAAAAAGACATAGGAGAAGTTCTTTAATTCGAAGAAGTCTACACTAATGCAAGTCATGGAACTATTGCTAAAAAGCAAGATCTCTAAACATACTTTGGAGATATGAAAAAGTTAGATATTATTAAGTTAATCCTCGAAAAAGGTGAATTATAGGTAGGAGAGAAAGAAAGAGAAGTTCAATTAAGTTCTCTGCAAAATGATATAATTAACATAGTCTGTGAAAAATGTGTTCATCCTGATAGTTAAAGAAAGTTCTCAATTGATCAAATGTAAAAGGCTATCAAAAGTATTAACTTTAAAATTAAACCAGATTAGCCTGCAAAAAAACAAGCTCTTGAGTGTATTCGTTTATTATGCAAAAAGTTCTATATGTAGAGAGCAGAAATGTTAATTAGTATCAATTTACCTAGTATAGATAAAAATAATTTATTATCATATTTCAAAGAACTTGAAATAGAAGAGTCAAGCATTAAAAAAACAGTAAATAAAGATAAAAATAGAGTTGAATTAGTTGTCAGCATCGAGCCCTCTAAGTTCCGTTCCATAAGTACTATTGCAAAAGAAGAGCTTAAGGACTGTATTATTGAAGTCATTAGCAATGTAATTACTAATGATTAAACTTAGGAAATTGAACAAGCAGGAAGTGTTAATCTCGTTATAAGAGAAGATTGGAAAGATGATGAAGCCGATCAAGATAAGAAAAAAGATAAAAAGGATAAAAAGAAAGAGAGTAAAAATGAAGACAAAGAATAAAAGAAAGAAAGTGATGATGATGAAGAAGAATAAAAATTTGATGATTTCGATGATGACGATAAAGGAAAAAAGAAAAAGAAGAAGAAAAAAAATCCTTAACTTGATATGAGAATGCAGTTGGAAAAAGAAAGGGAATTTGCAGCTCAGTAATAAAAATTAGAAGAATTGAACAGAGTCAAGCAACAGTTATTAGAATAAGAAGAAAAATAAAAAAAGCCACAAACTGCTGAAAAAACTAATACAAATTCTAAAACAGAAGAGATTATAAATAAGGGAAGTAAAAAATGTACTTCGTGTAAGGAAGCCTACTTTGAAACAAACGAAGAATATAGAGCTCATTTCAAGTCAGATTGGCATGTTTTTAATGTTAAAAGAAAAGCAGCCTCAGAAGCTATCCTTTCTGAAATCGAGTATAAAACTCACATGTTAGACATAAATTTCTAATGAAATAAATTTATTGAATTTTAATAGAAAGAATTTATAAATTTATATTTAGGTGAAAATGGTAAATATATACTAAATAACATATTGTAGATATATAAATAAATATTTATATTATGTAAATTATTTCAATTAATAATTCTTAAATATAATTAAATTTTATCTAAATTCAAATAAAATAATTACAAAATATTTTTTTGTTCTCTAAAAAATTCAAAAAAAATGTATCTAAATCTATCAATTTATTAATAATTTAGGGGTTTTTATTACTATCTAAAAGCGAAATTTTATTTAAAATCTAGCATTCTCTTTTAATTGTTGTAACTCTTTTTGATGGATCCATTCTTATACTGTTTCGTTCGAAATTTTAGTTATTCATTCAGATAAATTAAATTTCATTATAATATCTGATAATTAGAATATTTTATCTTTTCTTAATTTTAAATTTACAGATTAAAATATTACTTAAATATGACAATTAATATCGTGATTTAAGATTCTTCAGTATTTAGTTATTTAAGATTTTTATTTGAGTATATTTATCTTAGAAGCTTAAATAATAAAATAATTTCTGTATTCTAAAAAATTAATAATAAAAACTCAAATTATTTATGAAATAATTGAATAAAAAAATAAAAACCAAAATAAAATAAAATTATAAAATAAATAAAAAAATAATTTAATTTATAGCTTGTGAAAAATATTATTTTTTTTTAATAAATTATCAAGAATAGAAATATAAAGATAGTAAATAGAAACATAAATAATTAATTTCAACATTTTTTCAATGAATAAACTTTTAGAAATAAACTTCCTTTTCTTCTTAATCTAAAACTTTCTTAAAATCTGAAAACTCCTTTGTGATTTTTAAAAGATTTTCTTCATCCCACTCATTCCAAAGATTATGAGATTATTCTTCTTCTAATTTAATAATGAAAAAAAAAATTTATTTTTGCTAAGTTTTATTTTATTTTTTACCTTTTCTTCTGAATTCATCCCTGATTTATTCACAAAATTGACAATGTTTAAGGAATTGTTAAAGCTTTTATTAATATTTTAATCTATAACTTTCATCTTTATTTGGATTATTTGCTTTTAATTAAATTGCAATAAATTTAAGGGCTGTCTCTTTGCAAGATAATGTAGGATATTTGATTCTTTTATAGCCTTTTTAATATAAATTAAGTCTAATTAGGTTTTTCATAAATTAAATAAATCTTATACCTAGCTAAGCCAAAACTCTCATTACTATATTTCCTAAGTGGTGTTCTAAAAATGCAGTACAATCTCCCTTTTTAGCTACTTTTTTTACTAGGTTAGTAGGGTCAAATTAAACTGGCAATTTATCATGGAGTTTAATGTTTATATAATCATGAGGATTGGTTATAAATTTGATCATTAAATCAGCAGTTGAGAAAGAGTGAATCTGATCTTAGTATTAAACTAATAAACTTGGTTAACTCTTTTTGAGTTCATTTGCTCTTAAAGTACCAACACAATGTCCTTAATTGCTTACATCTATTTATAAAAATAAATTTATTCAACAAAAAATTTGATTTAAAAAGATGGGAATTTTATCGTTTACCTTTGTATTTTGCTATTATATTATCTATTTATATCTTAATTGGGGGATTAAGCTTCTCAGAGTATTGGTAAACATATAAATCTGGTCTATTAAGGAAGTCATTGAGTTCTTTTTCATTATCAAGGATATACAAAAATCCATCGTAGTAAGCCAAATAAGGATGTCTAATATTATTTTATACAAACTTCTTTTATATTTTCATTGAAACTGGGGAGTAATTCTTAAATTTGCCTATGTTTTCAAGAATTTCAGAACGAGTTAAACTCATTTCACTTACATTAGCAGGGGATGAAGTTACAATAGCTCTAGTAAACTAATATTTAGATAACAAGGAGCTATGTATAAACTTTTTGGCTTGATCGAAAATACCCCATTTGGAAATATTTCCATCTATAAATCTAATATTATTAAATGTGTCTAAGTAATAGTTTTCTAATACATCGCATTCACTCTATTATAATTTATCATGCAAAACAATGTCATTATAACCAAACTTTTTAGGTCCTCTTCTGCTTTTAAACCTTTCAAGTATCTCTACTGAGCTTAATTAGATAGAAAAGACTGAAGAAGGGATAATCTTTTTAATATTGAAAATAAGGTAAATAAATACATCATATTATTACAAATTGATTTACTCCTCTTTGATGGAATAGAACTGCTTAGTTCCTATTTTAAGGCAAGCCATCAAGTGCCCAGCCATTTGCTTTACAATCAGCTTATTGAATTCTTTGAAGAACTAATTCAACAATTTGTTCGTCAGAAAGAGTTTTTCCGTTTTCTAAAATCTACAAAGCTTCAGCAGCCTTTACATTCATATGATCTTTTATATATTCTTCTAAAATTTGTGAAAATTTCACTCTTACTAGCCCAAGCTTTTCCTATAAAAGCTTACACAAAGTAGATTTACCAGTTTTAGGTTTACCAATAACAAAAACTACTGGTCTTATTTCGACATCTTTTGGGAAGCACTTTTAAATTAAGTATTTAAGAGGTTCATGAGCAACCATTCTCAATTCTTCTTCGCTACTAAAATAATATATTCTATCTCTATAGAGTAGAGGATATTCTCTTATCTTAGGTACATCTATTAATGTCAAAGCATTTTTATCTTAATATCTACTCTTTTTGAATGTATAGCTTTTTTCGAAAAAGTCAAGTCTGAAAGGTTTTTCCTAAAACAAAATAAAAGAAATTAAAATTAGTTTGAAAATTTTATAAATCAATCTGCTTACTTCTTCATCATTTTCTTCTTCTGTTTTTTTAGGTCTCATTAACATTAAACATTAGTGTCTCTCAAGCAGATTCTATCTTTCCTCCATATACTTTTTCAGTTGATAATTAATACGGTTAAATACTTATTGAATTGGAACATCACAGTTTATTTCCACTACAGGGATACCTAAGCCTATGAAACTCTAGCAATATTCTTCGATTCTATTTGCTTCTGCTTCGCGATAGTCTTGGAGTTCTTTCTTTTTATTTTCTATTTTTTCTTAAAGCTCTTGAGCGTCAGCTTGTCTCTTAGCTTCCTCCTCTTCTTCATCTACTTCCTAAGGAGGTTATTCGGCAGCAGCAGCACCTTCTTCTCCTGCCTCAGCAAGCTCAGCTAGTTTTTATTGTCTAGCCTATTGATAAAAAAAATAAATTTAAATATCAATATTTTAAATATAATTTTTCAAATAAATCAAAATACTTCTTCGGCTTCTTTCTCTTTTTATAATCTATGCTCTTTTTTAACATCGTCTTCAACAAATATTCTATCAACAACGCTTTTTTCATTAACTTTAAGATGAATGACAAATTCAGGAAGTTTTTTAGATTCTATGAGTAATTCATTCAGTGGAGTTTGAATAACTTCTTCTTAGACATCAGAAAAATTACCATTGATAAAACATTATTATACTTCATTAAAAATATGTTTGATAACAGTCATTTCATGAGCTTTCTTATCAAAATCCTATGCTTCTTCATTTATTTCTTAGTCTTCAATCGGTTTGCCTTCTTCATCTAACTCAATAGGCTTGAATCCTCTATTAAACAATCTGTCTTATTTTCTCTATGAATATTTAATTTTAAATTTTAATTTAAGATTAATTAGTAAAAAAAAATCAAACCTTTTCTTTTTCATTTAAAATATGTGCAAGGAGATTCTTTTTCAAATCAAAAACGGGAATTTTGTATTTTTATTGCAATAGTTCAAGTTATGTGTGAACACCAGAACCTTTAGGACCCATAATCATAATTCTTGGAGGTGGGACATCAAAGTGAGTTTTACCATCAACATACTTCCATGTATGGTCAGTAAACTTTTTCTTATCTTCTTCACTGTAGAATATGTGACTCTTACCTCTAACAAAGCTTTCAAAATCTTTCTTACCGGGAAGCAACCATTTATCTTCCTAAATTATTTGAAATTGAATAAAAAATTAGTTTTACTTTTTTAATTTTTAATACATTAAATGCAATAGGACAAAAAGGACCATATTCACCTAATGGGACAGGATCATCTCCTTCTTATACATCATTAGAAGTTCTAGCTATATTTTCTTCTTCATCGCACTTCAAAAAGAAAGGATCAAGTGATACTTTAATTCTGTTATAAACTTCTAACTCACTACCTTCGATACTTATTTCTTTAACATTTTCTTCACCAAATTATTCTTTGAGAACAGCTGCAGCATCATTAATAAATTTTAATTCACTTTCTATATTGCATGCATATTCAATACCAGGCCTTGTCCTTAAAGTTTTCCCCTCTTCTTCTTCATTTCTATCTACAAGGACAATGACTTTATCGATAGGAATATTGTGATATTTTAATTTATTTATTTCTTCTTCGTTTGTCGGTTAGCCGATCATACATATACCTAGCACAGGATTTAGCTTGTTATCAGCTTATACTACTTAAATTAATTCTTTTAAAGGAATATCCTCAGGTGGAGGAGTCTTGGGTCTTTCATCTTCGCCTTCCTTTGGCTTTTCTTTTACTTCTTTCTTTTTAGGTGCTTTCTTACCTTTTTTAGCAGCTTCTTCAGCTAATCTCTTAGCTTCCTCGTCTTCTTCTTCTTCATTTTCGTTCTTTTCAACTCCCCAATTTTCAGGTTTTTTTTGCAAAGGAATATTCAATTTGTGTAAAATAATAGGCCACACTTCTTTTGCAGAAAGTGGATTACCCTTTATATTGATTTCATTTTATTTAAATTAATAAAAAATTTTTTAATTATTTGTTATGAATAATTACTTTTGAAAACTCTTTCCATTCTTCTAAAGAAAGATGAATGTCTTTAACTCTTGCTTCGAAGTTTGATGGAATGTGAGTACCTTGTTCTATTTCTTATTGCCTTTACCATTTTAGCACTTCGCCTATTATACCTTCTACATCTACAAACTTCCAGCCATATTCCTATGCTAGTCTTTTACCATAGGTTTTTTTACCACTTAATCTTGGTCCAATTATAGCTACATTATATCTGTTAAATAAATATTAATAAATTCACCTGTTTGATTTAAAAAAATATATCTACGTTTTAGGTAGTTATGGTGGCTTCTTCAAATACTTTCTGGCATTTTTGCTGAAAGCATCTTAATTCTATTCATTGTCAAATAAAAAAACACGACCTGCATAATCACATGCATAGTCAGATTTACCTACAACAACTCTGCCTTTGAATAGCTCAACTGGATCAATTTGCTACCATGGTGACCAGCAGCGCTATAATTTTTATTCTTCAAGTCCCTGAGTAAGTAAATCTTTATTAGAACCACCTTCTAATTTAACACCAAGAGGTCTGAGTGGTTTAACTTCGTTTCCTAAAGACTCATAAATATATTCAACAATTTCCAATTCATTTGAACCATTATGCTTAACGAATAAATGCTCATTTTTAGTCAAGTGTTATAAAAACTCTTTAACTCTAGGAAGAGTAACCTTTTCATATTGATTTAAATGTATTTTTAAGATTTCAACATCTTCGTTAGGTCTATAAACTAAATCGTCATCATTAATAGGCTACTTGCCTTCTTCATCTTCTTCTTCTACAGGCTCTTCTTCCTCTTCTCCTTCTACAGGAACCTAAAAATTATTTTTATACAATAATTTTAAGTTTGTAAAATAAAAAAAATAAATAAACAAAATAATTACTCTTTTTGGTCTTCTCGATATCTCCCTCTCTTAGTTGGAGAAAACTTTAATCACTTCTTCATCTTTTTCCATAATTCCAGATGCAAATTTAATAATATCATCATCAGAAGTATCAAATTAAATGATATGAGAAAAATATCTACAGCCTATACGAGGTAATTAAACTTAATTCTTGATTATACAATCTACCCAGTTAACTTAATCTTAGTCGAATGTTAATGGAAGATCAAGGATATATCCTTTGTTTGAGGGTTCTTCAAAAGATAACTCGTAGTTAACTAAATTAATTAAATTTTAGTTTGAAATGCATTTTCCTTCTTGTAACTCTGCAAGGATTTATCTTTCCCAAGGTTTTAATTTATCAACAACTTCTCCATCTACTTCTTCTGGATTTTCTTCATTATCTTAGACACGCTTAAAAAGATTCTAAATCAAAATACCAAGTTCTATATGGACTATATCAATTTTTTTAGCTAGAGCTTGACAAAATTTAGTTTTTCCATTCTTTGGCTTACCCAATACAAAAATTTGCAAAGGACGCTTATTTGCATATTCTAAAATATCATCTTAATATGCATTGAGAGTGTCAACTGGGATAACTCCACTTTAAGAAACAAAATCTTTTAAATTTAACTTAGTGTCTCCAATAATGTCAGCCTAATTTTAGCTCTTTAATTCACGGAAAGAAACTTTTAGTTTGCTTTGATCAATGAAATTTTGAATGTATTCAACCATATTATATTCTAAGTTACGGCAATAATCTTCCCAATCAACTGGACGCTTTTTATTTCTTTTTTTGTTTTCTCCCTCAACAAGTTTTCTTCTTTAAGCATTTGCTTCTTAATGCTTTTTATTAATTCTATGTATTTAATCAATTTATAAATCATCTACAGTGTAAAAATCACTTAAAACATTAAACTTTTATTCAACACCTGCTTGATCTATTAGTAATTTATGATGTTATTTTTAAAATATTAATATAATTTAATTACCTTTGAGTGATTCATATGCTAAAGGATGAGAAATATATCCATTAATTCTGTTAAATATTTGTGGGCTTTCTACGTATTTTGTTATGTGCTTGCATAAACAAGAAATCATTTATATAACTTCACTATCTTTACAAGCTATTTAAAGACTCTATAAGATATCCTTTCCAGATTCAATAACTATCTTCACCCTTTTATTTTGTAAAGACATTCTTAAAATAAACTCAATTAAAAAACTATTTATACCTTTCGAGATTTACAATTTCTTTCTTTGGAAGATGCTAATGCTTACCCTAAGGAACCTTTTAATTCATAATAGATTATTGTTTAATTCATGATATATTTATTTGTTTATACCTCGAATTTATTGTTGACAATCAGATTTATTGCATTTTCAGCAGAAAAGCCTAAAGGTATAATTTCTTCATGAGTCAAAATTTAACTTTCAATAATAGTATATTCATCTTTTTATTTCTCCTCAAGCTTTTTGCTGTCTAAAACGACATATTCCTCAACATAGACTACATTTTAAGGGCATATGTTTTTTTGATGTTCTGTAAAAGTTCCTTCAATTTATTCTCTATTGTAAACAAAAACTTTGATATCATAGTCGAGTTGCTCTTTTTTGTTTTCTATTTTACAAATTAATAAACAAAAAAATAAAATATTTATTTTGATAAACAAACAAATTATTTATTTAGCAAAATTTATTTATTTATATTGTGTATTTCAATAAATCTTTTTAGCTTTTAAATTAAAATAAATGTTTGTTAAAAATCTTACCTCTTACATCTTTAAACACATACTTAGTAGTTCTATCATAAATCATGTCAAAGAAAGATCTAAAGGACTTTATATCAACATTTTCAATGTATTTGAATGCAAAAAAGGCAAAGAACTCGCAGAAAATATCATAAGATATATGCTATTTATGATTTTGAGTTGTAAATTTACTGATTTCATCATCTGCTAAAGAGGCTATCCTTGATCTATCTGGTATATTGAGCAAGAATGCGAGAACTCTTTCTACATACTTTTTAAAATCATTAAACTTTTTAAAAATATTTGCAAATAATTACTTTTTTGAATTCTACTCTTTCTATTTGGCCGTTATAGTTTTATTTAAACAACTTCCAAAATCTTATTAAGCTCTCTTGAATAGTGGTATTTATTTTAATTTCATATATTAACTACTACAAAGATTCACCTTGCTAATCTAATATATTATCTAATTTTATATTTTATAAATTTGATTAGGTAATATTCTCCATAATTCAATTTTTAAATGAGCTTTAGGAAAAATATGATATCCTGATTTAATAATGCTTGCTCAAATGTAAATAAAATATCTATTTGATTGTAATCTAAAATTTATGTCATACTATTAATTGCAATTTTAGTTGTCATGGCCCTTAATTTTCAAGAAACTAGATCGAGAAACTAATTAGATTATCTTTATAAAGTAATGGCTTTTTGATTCTAATGATAAAATTTGATATGTTATTTATCAATTATCTCTCTATATTTGATATCAAACCTTATTTGCTTTAATTAATATATAGAATACTCCTTTCTTTATTTTATGAAACTTTGTATAATATATTTATATGAAATTTCAATGCTTTATTATCAATCTATATATGTATGGATAAATGATTCATTCATATTTTTATCAAAATCAACTCAAAACTTAAAAAAAAAAATCAAATTGATTGATTTATTTTGAGTCAGTTTTATTTATTTTATTTTCAAAATCTCATTTTAATTTCTTTTGTATCCTTCTTAAAATAATAATATCATTTTCAAATTTTTATTGGCTTTATTAAATAAGAAGCTCTTGAACAAATTTAAATTATTTAAAATAAAATAAAATTTTAACTTACTATTAATTTATGAAATGTAAAACAAACTAACAAATAACATTTAAAATAAATATTTTTTATTTTTAAAGAAAAATCATTTGTTTAATTAAAAAGAGAAACTTTTTAATTTAAAATATTTAATTTTTAAAGATAAAAATAAATTTTGCAAACAGTAAAAATAGATAAATCAATATAATTTATATTTATAGCTGATAATATATTTCATTTTGAATTATAAAGCATCAAATAATTTTCATGAATTAAAAATGATTTTTTATATTTTATTATTTCAAAAATTGTGCTAATTTATTCTGTTTTAATCTTTAAATTTCAATAAAAAAATTATTATTTCTTAGATGAGCCATTAACTAAGTTCATAGAAATGTTTAGAATTGCAATTTTAATAAAGAAATAGACGAGTTTGTATATTTTATTAACCATATATGAATGAATATATAAAAAATAATTAGAGCGTATCTTCAATAGATTTAGTATTAAATAAGATCTATGTATCGGGAAAAAGATTAAAAATAAGTACTGTATAAAGAAAACACAAATTAATATTAAAAAATACAAAAATTATTTGATAAAAGTTAACACTTAAAATTAATAAATAAGACATTTTCTACTACAAAAAGTAATATAAAGCATAAAATATAAAGCAATGAGCGACGAATTATTAAGTTTAAATCTTGGTCAATCTTAAAACACCGTTAAAGTCCACCCCATAGTTCCCCTTTCTATTTTAGAATATACCTATCGTAACTACGGTTAAAAGGTTATGGGAAGTCTTTTGGGTATAGTTCATTCTTCTTATATTGAAGTCACAAACTGTTATGCTGTCCCTCAAGAAAAATCTGAAAAGAGTGAAGATGTACTTCAATTATTCTATTTTAATATCAGAAAATGAAAATTATACATCTTAAAAACAAATCATATTTTTTAGCTAAAAGCAAGTAATTAAACCTATTTATTAAATTTAAATAGTTCAAACTCGATGCAAATTATCACAATCTTATGTACAATCATAACACTACCGTCTACCCCTAAGAAAGTCTTGTTGGTGCTTTTGTTATTGAATCTGCAAATTTTGAAAATGATTTGATTCACCTCACTAATTTCTATAGTTAAAAGGATGTTGGTTTTGCTAGTCAACCTGGTTTGAGCTCTCCTATCATTCTTTCAATTGA
This sequence comes from Tetrahymena thermophila SB210, assembly GCF_000189635.1. Classification (NCBI taxonomy): domain Eukaryota; phylum Ciliophora; class Oligohymenophorea; order Hymenostomatida; family Tetrahymenidae; genus Tetrahymena; species Tetrahymena thermophila. Next base: position 129,824 of record NW_002476317.1, on the reverse strand, counting down.
CCCTAAGCTTAAGAGTGGATCTTTTAATCTTAAGGTAATAAATAAATAGCATTGAATAATACTAAAAATTAAAAAAATACAAAATAACATGCAAAATATTTTATCTGAATGCTTAAAATATAAATAAATTTTTTATAATAATAATTAGGTATTGTCTTATGATAAGTAATTAGATATGTGCAAATATGCTAGTATTTTGCCTTTTAAAAACATTCCCGTTACCGTTGAATTTAGTGATGAAAAGCTCCACGAAAGTAATATCACATTTATATTTATAACTTGATTGAATAGTTAACATAAATAATTTATTTGTTTATTTAAAAAATGTAGTTCCTCAATTTATCTAAACTTAAAGCTCAGAATAAGTAATTAATACTCAATTCTTACAAGTTGGTAGTGTCAAAGCTCTCCTAACTGAACTCCTTTCAAATTTATCTACTATTTAAAAGAAGATATAGAATATTGTCGTAATTAATTAATATTTTTGATATTTATTTGAATTATTAAACTGTTTTATTTTAAATATAAAGGATGGCAAGGCTGAATCTGATGATAATTTGGGCAAATAAGTTAAGAAATTGTTAAATTTTGTTCCTACTATTTCATAAGAAGATTTCGAAAAGGGTTTATCCAAGGCTAATCAAGATGCCATATTAATTAGCTTTGTTGCAAACTTAGCTAAGACCTAATCTTTAATTACAGAAAAGCTTAATCAAATTAGTATTTAATGAAATCAATAAATATCTCGTATTTACACTTTGAAAAATAATCACTGAATCCAGAACAATAATCTACACCTTCATCTAACTTAAATACCATCAAAAGCAAATTGGCAGTAATATAGCTGGGAAGTTTGACAAATTAAATTATAATTAATGAACGAAAATGAAACATAGAAATTAAGAATCAATAAATAAATTATTCAAAGTTAAAATCTTTAATCGAGTCCTTTTAGAAAGCTATTAAAGATTATTGTTTTGTTTACAAATATAAAAAAATTAACTCGTTTATTAATAATAACATTAATGTATATATTTAATAAGCTACATACACATATGCCATCTATTTGTATTTTTCACTCTTTCACTTAATGGATTCAGTTATTCTACAATATTTAAATACATAAACGAATACAAATTAATTTACTAAATTTTAACAAAAAAGTTTATTATTTTTATATTTTTAAATTTATTCATATAAATATTATATTATCTGCTTATTTTGGGTTTATTAACATATTTTTTTTATCTTTAAAGTTATTGATAAATTCTTTATTGCTGTCTTTTTTATTTTTTTCTTTATAAAAATTATGATTAGCTGTCATATTTTTACTTATCAAAAAATTCAATTCTACCTTCATTAATAAGTTAATTATGTTTTTCGAAACAAACATCATCACTATAACCACATTATTTACAACTAACTTGAAAAACATTAATAAAGCTTCCATTTTGATAGATTTTCTCAATCTCTCCCGTTTTAAGCTACTTAACACTAGATTTAAAGTTACCTGACTGAAAATGACTTGACGGAGGTTAAGTGATTTTGTTTTAAGTGATTTTTTGTCTAATTTAATTTATTTATTAGAATTTATCTTTACTTTATAATTATAAAAATCAAGAGAATTTTTTAGATAATTTATAATAAGAAAAAAATAATTTGAGGAGAGAAAATAATTACCTTTTAAAGAAAATCAAATAATATAAATTGAAAACAAAAGATGAATATAAATGAATAATTAGTTTTATTAACTTAGTTAGTTTAAAATGGATTTGCTAATATAGGAAACGACTTAGTGATTTTTAAAAATCAAGTAAGAAATGATTTATCGATTGTAAAAAATGATTTATCGATTGTAAAAAATGATTTATCGATTGTAAAAAATGATTTATCGATTGTAAAAAATGATTTATCAACATTAGCTTAACTTTGTGATAAGAGATTTGCAGAATTAAGTTAAGGATATGATAGAATATTGAATGAACGAGCTCAAAGATTTACATTTTTGGATAATAAAGTAGCTTAACTTGATGGAGGATAGTATCTATCTGCTAATTCTATGAGATAAGTGAAAAGGAATATTGATTCCATCACAGAAAATCTACATGCTCTTGGTGTGATTGCTAAGAATAATGGAAATGGCATTTTGAATTTCTAGCCTATCTAACATCCTCTTCCTAAATTATGAAGGTTTCAAAATATAATAAAAAAATACAATGACTAATATATTTGATCTTTATTTAATGTCTGTTTTTTTAATTGCATTTTAATATCTTAATTAAGTTTTGACATTAAATTATTGTTTGTTTTTAATCAATTTAACATTTAAATATTCTTTGTTATTAAAAGACAAATAAGAAATAACTATAATTTATATTAATAATGTTATAAAATTATTTTAAAGAAATAGAAAAGTATAAAATGTTTTTAAATTTCATTACAACCCTTTTTTATTTCAGTTTTTTCATATTTATTGGCTTTTTGTATTTACTTATAAAATATTTTTTTTTTGTTTTTTTTATTTTCAAAGAATTTATTGTCTTTTTTTTGTAATTCCTTCCAACCTTCTAAATTAAATAATAAAAAATTATATTTGACTAAAAAGTCAAAATATGTACGTACATATTTAGAATCATAAATTAAATACATTTATAAAATAAAGTAGTTGTAATAATATTATAAAGTATGTATGTATGTATTAGATCGTATTTAAGCAATTTTTCATTTTAAACTACAAAGATATATGAAAATAAGTATTTTTGCTGATAACATATTGTATATGATGTTGGATGTGTTTAATATATTAGTGATTTCTAAAAACCAAACAAATTGATAGTTTCTATTTTAATTTATGCTTTTACTAAAGAGCTCACGAATTACCTAAACATTTATATCTATGTGTTTTAAAACTATTTAAATTTTTGATTCATGCTTTTTTGTGGAATATTTATTTCTTCTATAATAGTTTTTCAATCGAAATCTCTTCCACAGCCAGGTTGCTTTTCATAGCAAGCAAAGTTGTGGTTCCATCTTCCTAAATCTGTAGCTTAATTTCTATAATTCTAGACAAAAGTGTGACCAAAAGGTTAACGACCATGTAAAATTTAGGATTTATAGGGTTAAGCGTACTTTTCTCTACCCCAAGCGTCAGCTAAAACAAAAAGTAAGCAGAATCCAGCACCATAAAAAGCATAGTGAACACCAACAAGATTCAAGAAGTTACCAATAGCTTTTTATTTCCAAGCCTTGAACCAAACTCTAGAACCTACTGGATTGTTAATAGAGAAATTTAAATCATAGGGTTGTCTATGGTCAACAACTCTTCTTGAAAAATTGTATTTATCAACGAAGAAATCTCCTTAATTGTTATTGCTCATCTTGCTTAATTGAAAATTTTATGAATATTTTCTCCTTGTAATTTCTTTATTATTAATAATTGATTAGTTTTTATATCTATCTCTGTATCTATCTATCTATGCATTAGGGATATTATTTTCTTAATTTTAAGTAATATTGAAATCTCTTAAATTATTTTTATTTTACAAATATTGCTTTATAATTCTATTAGTATCATAATAAATTATGTAGATACACTCACAATGTCAGTCTTTAAATAAATCATTTACCAAAATAATATTATTATTTTTAAATAAATTGTTTCAATTAAAATTCATAATATTTTCATTATCAAATGTATAAACTCCTTATATAATATTGTAAATAAACAATTTTCAATAAATATATTTATTTTTACTACCATAATTTATTTGCTAAAACACATAATCTCAAACCCAAAAATTCTTCATTTATAAACATTTTAGATATTTAAATTCAAATTTATGCTAAATAAAATAATAAAGAGAAATAACAAGCGAATACAATAATAAATTTTTAAACTCATCAAACAATAATATGAGAAATTTTAAATTAAAAACCAACTAATTCAATAATTGCTGAATTATTAACAATTTTATCTTAAAATCTTTTAAATATATGTATCCTGATTACTTTTATGGTAATATTCTTTGTTTTAATAGCAAATTAGATAAATAATATTTTTAACTCTGTTAATATGTTTTATTAGTATTAATTAATTAATAAAAGCATTAATTTGTATATGAAGGATTTAAGATAATTTACTATCAGTATTTAGTTAAAAAATCTATTTAGTATGATTTTAATTTTATAATTAACTTTTTTTTTTCCAGAAATTAAAAAAATTAAAAAGATATTTATTCTGATATTGTCATTAATTTTTCTACTCAAAAGTAAGTATATATGAACAGACCAAAAGGACCCTAACCAGAAGGAACAATTTCTCCAGAAGAAGCTGAAAAAAAATGGGGTGATAAATTTTATACATATACAGGCGTACCAAAAAAAGATATGCAAAAGGAAATAAATGAACTTGAAGAAAGTTTAGAAAGTGAAAAGATCAAAGGTTTAAAGAAATTCGAAGAAAGATTTGAGCTTAAAAAAATACAAATTGCTAAATCAAAGGAACATATATATAAGGGAGACGAAAAGGATAAGAAAATTCCTGTTGATGGAGACTTTGTTGAAGGTTCTAGAGTTTTTATGCAACATTGCTCAAGTTGTCATTCATTAGAAACAAATAACTAAGGTAGAAAAACTACTGGTCCTGCTTTAGGTTTAATTTATGGACGCAGAGCTGGTGCAGATCCATATTATAACTATAGCCCAAGCTTAGTTAAAAGTTCTTACGTATGGACAACACGCAATTTATTCTATTTCTTGCAAAATCCTCGTACTTTAATTAGTGGTAATAAATGTGAAATATTTGGAGGTGGTATTAAAAGTGAAGAAGAGAGAGCTGATCTTATAGAATTTTTAAAAGTTTATTCAAAATAGCTTTCTGAAAATTTGCGTCATAAAGCTAATAAAGTTTATGGAAAAGATTATGTTAATTATCACTTACAAACCTAATTACTTGTTGAATAAGAGGAAATGCGTCGTATCGGTATTGACGCTGCAAATGATGCAAAAAAAATATGAGATAGAATTTCAACTATATCTGATAATTATTTACATTTATATGGCTTAGGAATTAATTAAAAAAATTACTAAAATTTTAATTTTTATAAAAACATGTATTGAATTAAAGATGTGTTTACAAGAACAATAATATTTTATTTTGATAGAAAATATATTAAATTTCTTAATACTTTTTAGCTCTAATAACATAAATTGGCATATTATTTAGAGAGATATAGATAGATAGATTATTCTTTTTTTCGAAGAAAAATTTATTTTACTTTTTTACATAAATGAAACTATTAACCTCAATAATTCATTCATTCAATCATTGTAATTGTATTGTTGAAACATGTTTTATGAATATTAATCAACATTCAGCAGTCCCTCTTCATTGTATGAATCATCTTCTACATAAATATCATTTATTTGGGATTCTGCTTCGTTGTAATAATCTTCGAAATTTTCTGACTCTGTGACATCTGTTGGATTACCTTCAGCCAAAATATTTTAATTATTTTTTTGTGTTTTATCTTAATTTTAGTTATCTTTCTACTCTAACAATATTGTCTACTTCTAGTTTTTGTAGTTAAGTGGCTTCAGCGAAGTAAAATTCTTTATTTCAAAGTAATCATTAGTGAAAAATTGATGATTGTATAATTTAATTAGCCTTGCCTTGTCATTGATAGATATGCTTGATAAACAATTAAACAAAACAGGTATAGAAGACCCCTTATCCTTTAAAACTTTTAAAAAATTTTCAAATTAAAGGATATGCTTTGCCATTAAATCTGCTATATCAAATTCATCTAACTCAGATTAGAAATTGTGTCTTTTATTTTTATTTTTATTTGCCTTCAAATCATTTTATCCTTAATTGCCTTCTTAGTTATTATTTGGTAATTTAAAGTTAAAATCTAGCAATATACGAAAGTAGTGAGAACTTTAATAGAGCAAATTAGGCTTTAACTTAAATAAATATTCTAAAAATTCGCGCACTTCTTATATAGTATAAAACTCAATAAGCTTAATCTATTTTTTAAGAATTGATTTTTTTATTTTTTCATTCAGATATGCTTATCGTTCGCTTATTACATAATCATGAGGGGTTTTAAGCCAAATAATTATCTTTTCATTTACTAATTTTTATTTACCTTTAATTACTGAGAGAGTTTATTTTTCAAATTTGTCAAGTTTTCTACAAACCTCTCCCACTTGTTCCACAACTTAGTTCTGAAAAGGATCTCTATAATTAAACTCAAAGTCTTGAGATTGTTGTAAACCATTTAAAACAACAGCAACAATTAGTATATATAAAATTTACTTCATCAGCTAAAGCATTAGAGTGTATATGAAATAGATACTTTTTAGACTAACAGAGTACTGAACTCTCTAATTCAATAGAATCTAACTAGGTTCATAAGTTATAAAACTGACCAGAGCTTTAAAGAGTGTATCGAAATCAGGGTTATAAGACTTTAATCCTAAGAAGATAGCAACCATCCAGCAAAGATATAAAGTAGCTAAAACTACACAAAGTCTTATGAGACCGTACATACTCCTATTACAATTCATAATATAATAAAAAGTATTAAAAAATTTTACTGTTAGTATTTTATTTTTTACCTAAAAATTACATTAGCAAATTTCACAAAATATTGAGCATTTTTAAGCCAGGAAAAAAGGTTGAATAATTTAAATGGAACAAATATAAAGTTGAGAGATACAAAGAATGTTTTCAAATCAGCTATATCTACAAAGCTATTTACATTAACGAAAGAGCTATTTTGTACATGACTGCCATCAAATGCATGATTATTGGTAAAAGTTTTAAAATATTCTTAAGACTCTAAAAAATATAGAATAGTATAGCACAACTCTATAATTATGCCAATTTAAATAAGAATATATCTAGGCTTGTAAATATAATTGCACTCAATGATAGTTTTTAATTAATTGAAAAATGTAGTTATTAAATAAAAGCTGAGCATCACATTTAAATAGACTTCTAAACCTACATATTTTGAAGCAGATATTGTTCTTAAATTTGAAAAATAAATGCCTAAAAAGTTTTCTAAAACGAATTAATAAGTCCTAATATCTTATGAACCTGGATATATTACAGTAAATTCAATACCTGATTTATAAAAAAACAATTAATTTAACTTTAGATTTAAATTATTTTTATTACCAAAAATCCTTGAATTTGTATCAGAAATCCATCCACTATTTGCTAGTTGATCTTAAATAATTTGTTTAAATTTATCACGAGAAGAAGCTTTGATTTCTACAGTGAAAACATTCATTTTTACAGGATTCTAAATATGAGGGATTAATACATGAATCTAGCTTTGTTAATTCACTGTAAATTCACTGCAATTAGGATTTATGCATAAAGTAGAATCACTCGGTTTTGGAATTTAATTGATCAATAAATTTTATAAATCGTTTTAAGTTTGTGGATAGCATAAAGCTTAATAATTGAAATTTGTATTTAAAACATAATCCAAACATACTGATGGATATTCCAAATAAAAATTAAATATTCTAGGTGCACCAAATATGTACTTTTCACCACTCTTAATTTGAGAGACATCATCATTTAAAACACTTAAAGCAAATTCATTTTATATCCAATTATACCAATCATCTATAGATTATATGCTTTTAAAACTGCTTAGCAATTTCTCCTTTAAAAAATAAGACTCTAAATCATATGATGATATCGTAAAAAGATCATTAGTAAATTCTATAGCAAAAAATATTGAAATACTCATTAAAAGTATTATTTATTCTAACCGATCTGAGACCAAAAACATTTTTATTAAGCGTACATTTTTCTTTGATATTAGGTTAATCATTTGAAAATATATAATTTTTTGAATAATCTATCTCTACTTATTTATTATATCTTGAAATTGATTATTATTTAGTTATTTTATGAATTAAACAAGTCTTATCAATTTTTAAAAGCAAGTATAAACAAAAAATTACTTAAATATTATAAATTATAAATCTTAATGTTTTTCTCTTTTCAAATCAATTTAACTTTTATAAAATAATTTTTTTTACAAAATAATTGACTAAATTTATTAATATTTTAGATTTTCTTCACAAATTTTATTGATTTGGTATTAAATATAAAAAATAAATTTTATTTGAAATCATACTAAAAAATGCTGATATCAATAATTTATTTATATTTTTTTATTCAATTTATAAGGATTCAGCATATAACAAAATTTATGATATTTATTTATAATTTTAAAGAATTTACTATCTATTTAAAAATATATTATATTAATAACAATAAAAATTTTAGAATTTTATTTACATTTAATTACAGATTATACAATATAATTTTATAAATGAATAATACAATTTATTTTTCTTTTTTAAAATTATTTTTTTCCAAAAAATTTGACAAAGTTTTGTAATTTTATTCATATATTTTATTTCGCATAAAATATATTGTATTTGAATTAATGCCAAAAAAGGATGATATCTATTATAAATATATTTATATTTTATTAAAGATTTATCATAAAATTTTGAAATAGCATTTTTACTTAACTTTATAATATTTAATTGTTATTTTAACTAAATTGTTTTTAATAAAATAATCACAAAGTAAATTTTATTAAATTATAAAATTATTTAGAATTTAATGTAATTGAAATCATACTAAAAATGCTGATATCAATAATTTATATTTTTTAATTCTATTTATAAGGACTATTTATATAATTTAGCATACAACAAAATTTATGATTTTTATTTATAATTTTAAAGAATTTACTATCTATATAAAAATATATTATATTAATAACACTAAAAATTTTAGAATTTTATTTACATTTAATTACAGATTTACAAATAAATTTTATAAATGAATAGTAAAATTTATTTTTCTTATTTAAAATTATTTTCTACAAAAAAATTGACTAAGTTTTTAAAATTTATTAAATTTGATTCATAAATTTTATTTCACATTCAATATATTGTATTTGAATTAATGCTAAAAAAGGATGATATCTATGATAAATATCTTTATACTTTATTAAGGATTTATCATAAAATTTTGAAATATCGTTTACTTAACTTTAAAATATTTAATTATTATTTTAACTAAATTGTCTTTAATAAAATAATTACAAAATAAATTTTATTAAATTATCAAATTATAATTATTTAGAGTTTAATGCAAAGTTTATAATTATTTAAAATAAAAAAATATGAATATGTATATTATCATCTATTAATTATACTAAAAAAATTTATTAGTTATTTAACAAATATAACTAAATTATTTAAGAAATTTGAATAAGTATATATATATATATATCAATTATTTCTTTAATTAAAAGTTCTTTTAGTTAATTGATAAAGCAATATTATTAACTAAAAAGATTAAGTAGAAGTAAATATTAAATAATTAAAAATGATATAATAAAATAGCATCAAATAAAAGATGCAAAGTATAAAAAAAAAGAGCTAATAAAACCTTTCTTAATAATTTAAAGAAAAGATAAAATCATTTAAATTAAATAAAAAATATTTTAAATTAAACGAGAAAAAGAAAAGACTTCTGACTATATTCATACCCTACTTTATTTTAACTATTTCAACACTAATAGGCTACTATTTCGCATTCAATCTAATTGCTTATCAATAATCGTAAATGATTTGGCTATTGAATTTAATAAATATCCTCATTTTATTATCATTTTTTTAACAATAGCTACCAAGACTTAATGGATGAGATTTAAGAAAATCAACTTTGGTATCTGATTTAAAAAAATGAAGCAGAGAAAAAAAGAATGTTAACTTCATTTTAAATTTTTACAACAAACGCCTAAGTTTAGAGTTAATTTTTAAAATAAACTTTTTTTACGCCAATAGAAAATTTAGGTAAAAATAATTTTAAAAATAAGCCATTTTTTCAAATAAATCATTTACTTACTTTTTTAACTTTTATATAGTAAGTTGGAATTATTAAAGGATGGAAAATTTAGATAACTAACAAAACGTAAAAATTACAAATGATTATTCTAATGAAATAATGTGCCCATATTATGAAAAATGCAATGATAACGAATTATGTTAAAAATAAGTTGAAGCCTATTTTATTGATGATCCAAAATTAACCGATTAAGCATATGGTAAATAAATATCTTATTCTTTTAATATATTTTATATTATTTTTTTAATAGATGCTTTGTAGTATATATCTTTTTCATCTTCTTAGCTGTATCTTTGGAGTTCTTTAACTGAATTATAGAAGTAAAGAATGATGAAGTATTTTTTATTTAAATCCTTACAAGTGTCTATATCTTACAATTCAAGATTCTTAGATGTATAATCAAAAATTATTTATATAAACTTCTAGGATGATGGGATAATGCTATTAAATACTTATCAGTAAGTTAATTAGAAACTTTTTTCAATTTAATAATGATTAAACTTAAAAATAATTTTTTATCCATTCCTTCTCAATTAATATTTTTAAAAATTAATTTTTATTACAAAATATTTTTACGATGATTGCTTTATCAATATATAAATTAGAATATCTTTGGAGATTGATTCTATTAATAATTCCTATTTTGGAGGGCCTTTTGATTGCACACGAGTGAATGGATAATATAAAAAATATAAATTTACAAATGTTGATCAATTCGAAGCATTTTATAAAAAAGATTTAAACAATGTATCATGTATTTAACCTGGTACTGATGAGTGTTAATGTTCTTTCTATAATGTTAAAAGGCTTTTTCCTGTAGAATGGAGATGTAGACCTTGGTATATAAATGGAGCATATAATTACATGTAAATAAAAATAAAATTTTTTTAAAAATAAAATTTGACTTTTAAAATGATAGGACTTATACCAATCCATACGTTGACGCTTTAACAGGTGTTATTTTGGCAACTGCTACTATTAGAATATTAAATTAAACAAATTAAAATTAAGAATCTAATTTTGAATTTATTCCAAATATAAATAGCACTTTGCTCGGAGTTTTTGGGATAGATATAAATTTACAAATTTTATAATAAAATATAAAACTTTAATCCAGCCAAGAAGAATATTCTTATATAATAGCTCCTTCTTAGCCAGTTCCTTTGTAGCCTGAATTATATAATGAGTATTAGGCAATAAGTCATCCATAGATGAATGGTAAAATTTATTTTTTTATTATATTTAAATAATTATTCAAATGAATTAAAGTAAATGCAACTAGTATTTTAGATTTAGAGTTTAGTAATTCTACAAATAAGGAAGAAGAAATAGAATAATATATATAGTAACTTGGGAGTATTTTTACAAATAGGGAAATAAGAGAAAATGGTTGTAAGATATAAAAACCAAATAGTAAAATTTATAATATTTATAAAAATTAAACACTCTTTCTAACGTACGTATCAACAATATAAGTCTGTTATGGAGATTTATATAATTAATACACTTTAATAGTAGGCTATTTAGTAAATTCATTGAACTCTCATTATAATTTAAATGTTTTAGATGAAATCAAAATTGAAACAGAAAAACTACTGCAAAATTGGATAATTATTACTTTTTGCATTTTCCTTCTAATTTTCTTTTTTCTAAGTATTATTGTGATATAGTTTCTTAAATTTAATTTTGAAATTCCTATTTCAATACTAAATTCATTTATCAACGAAGCTAAATCAACAGAGTAAATAAATAAATAAATTCATTTATTGATTAAATTGAACCATCAAACTAAATTTACTTTTCAACTACAAAGGATTTTACTTATGAAAAAAAGGATATATTAATTTAATTAATTGATTGATTCTGGAAAAATGAAAACTTAATATGAATTGAAGATATTGCTTTAGGCCATAAATCAAGCAGTTTTAAACTTTAAATCAGAGTTAACATAACAAATAGATGACCTGAAAAAGTGTAATCTGTAAAAGTAATAAGAAATATACTTAAAAGCTATTTAGGATTTTACTATATTTTAAAATAATGCAGGGCTTGCTCTTTGGTAAAATTATTAAAATATTTGTATTGCGTTTATTCATAATAAATTATTTTCAATTTTAATCTGAAAAGTTATAACAATTTATCTAACTTGAGCTCTTAATCTAAACAATTAAAAGAAGGAATTATTTATTCATAATAGTGTAATATTATTTCTGAATAAATGTATGATCAAATAAAGTAAAAGTATCTTTTAGGATAAAATGATTAGTAAAAATTAAGTAATATTTGCATGGATCATAGCTTTTAAGGATTCATGAAACTCCATGCATGCAGAAAGTACACTCTAGCAAAATTATTAATTAAATTTATAGTAAATACAAAAAATTTAAACAAAAATCATGAATTTTTAGATTTATTTTAGAAGATAAAAAATCTCAGAACTTAAAATCAAATTGCAAACTCAAATGAAAAACTTGAAATAACAAATGTATTTTTTATTAAATAACTATTTAAATATTTTAATTCTTTTTTACTACTAAAAAAATAGAATTAATTTGGTTTTAATAGCATGAGTTTACAATATTAACAAAAAATGAGCACATAACTAAAGCAAAGTACTTTATTAAAAGAGAGTGAATAAAATTTTTTTGCATCAAGGGAGTAGTTTTTTTCTCAAAAAAGATATCAAAATGTTTAAGAATAGAATAGCAACTATGACTAAATTAATGAATATTCTGCTAATATTTAAGATAAAAAATTTATCCTATCTTAAGCATGCGAATTATTATATGAATGTAAGTTTATAATGAAAAAGATAGCTTAAAGTAACAAATCAAGAAATTTACTCAAAGTGATAAATGGCTTTACCGTATAAATTTTAGCTTTGTAAGAGCTAGTTGAATGTCATAATCTTATGAAAAACAGATAAATAGTTATTAAAGAAATAATAAAAGTTATGAAATTAGAATTAGAATAATTAGATAGTATTGTTTAAAGTCACAAAAATGCCAGCTATTTACAAATACCCTTTTAAATTCTATTATAAAAATCTTATACTATTTAGGCTCAGTATTATCTGAAAAAGAAAAATTATCCCAAATCTCTCAGAAACTATTTAAAAGGACTTAATTATCTTTAAAAATAAGATTCCTAATAAATCTATAATAAAATAGCTAAATATGATATATTTAATACAATAAATTGTTTAAAAGGTATTTAAAAAATAATTAAAATTAATTAAATAACACTTGATTCTAGCCAAAAAAAATATTTAGATTAAGACTTTCAAAATTTAGCAAAGCAAAGCTAAGAAAAGTGTAAGTTTTTTGTTATGTTTGTTTTCTCTCAATTTATTATAAAATTACGAAAATAGATGATGTGTATTTTGAAGAGGTATTTTTTGATTAACATTAGCTTAAAAAAGTTACAATGATTTAAAACTGATTCAAAAAATCAGGAATATAAAAAATATCTCAAGATAGATAGAACTTATGCTGTGTATTTTTAAATTAAAGTATATGTCTATTTATTTAGTCATTTTTTTATCATACTTTGAAATTAACTTTATTAACAACTTTTGTTTATCCATCAATGAATTAATAAATAACCTTTATTTTAAATTAAATTAACTGTAAATTAAAGTCAATCTAATATAATGCAAATTAATTCCCTACATAATAAAAGCTTAATATTAATTTGCATATAAACTCTCTCTTTATCTTTTTCAAATTTATCAAATAAAAAATTTAGTTTTTACAAAAAAGGAGTTTCTTTCAATAAAATAAGCTTAAAGATGAAGAAGCTTTTTCATTAGCTTTAATGTATTTTTTAATGTTCTGAAAAGTAGAGAAGATTTACTTAAATATTTTTACCTTTTCTGATTCCACTAGCTATAGGGGTTTGCCTTCAAATAATTTTGATAGATTACTTCTACCTTTAGTTCATGTATTATAAAATAATGTTTTATTATTAAATAAAACTAAATAATTTATAGCCTTTTTATGAAATATTAAATAGGTAGGATAAATTAGAGTCATATTTTGAACAAACTTACAAAAACTATATTTAAATTACTGCTCTTTCTTAGTCGAAATAGACAACATTTTCTTTTTAATAAGAAACTACATCAATTTAGATGATAGGAAATTTTAATAAATAAATGATTTTAGATGCTAATAACTTTAATAACATAAGTAAACTTTACTTTTAATTAGAAAATGCTTTTACATTTATTAACTTATTATGACAGTTTCATGGGATGATTAGATTTTAGAAAGAGGAAACTATGTAGATGGCAAATATAATTTTTTAATATCTAATGAGTACACTCTTGATGATTATTGTAATCTTTTGCACCAATAGTGTCATGATTATGATTTAAAATGTTTTGATTAATTTAGTTAAAGATAATAGTAATTCATCCCAAATCTTACAGAAATGATGTATAGTATAATAAATTCAATATTTCAATAATAAGTTAATAATATTTTCTTCTTAAATATATTTAGAAGAGTACTAGTATTAATCTTGGTCTTCTTCTCTTTGCTTATAATGGGAATAATTAGCTAAAGAGTAATAAATAAAAATTATTTTAGCATCTCTTAGTGCTTCCGTTACGAAAGCCTTGACAACAAATTCCAACCTAAAAGAAATAGGAGTCCAATCCTATTATATAACATTTTAATCTGACGGAATATTTGTTTCTAATGAATTAAGGTAAAATAATTTTATAAATTCGTCACTTTATCTTTAATCTATATAGTGTGAGAATATAAGAATTTGATATATTAAATCAACCTTACTATGGCGGCCCTTTTAATTGTACTAAAAATCAAAGTGGAAATTATAATAAATACAGATTTACAGATTCTTCTTAGTTTAATGGGTTTTAATTTATGGATAACCATGGCGAGCTATGCTAAGATAGTTCATGTAGCTGTCAATATTATAATATGAAGAGATTATTGCCTTTGGATTGGAGATGTAGACCATGGTTTTATTCTTCTTATAAAGAATATCAAATGTATTTATTTATTAACTCTTTGAATTATATTATTTAAAATGTATTTACTTTATAAGGAATTTTATTTTGTATAAAATTAGAACATTTTCTGCACCTTATTCAGATCTAACCACAAATTCTTCAGATACAACGATAACATATAAGATTACATAAAATTAAAATGAATATAATATAGAATAAGAAAAAAACATGAACACTATTGCAGTTTAATCCGTTGATTTAGAACTTAATTAAGTTAAATAAAGATTATCTAATAGTTAAAATATCAGTTTAGAATATTCATACATTGTGTCGCCTAAAACTTTTAACTATGACGAAAATTAAGGCTACTACGAGCTGATAGCAATGGTACATCCGCTTAGCAACGGTAACTCATTAATAAAAAACCAATTTAATAATTTTTAAAGGATTATTTTAAAATGGTTTTTTAATTTTAAAACAGGCACGATTTAAAATATAACTGATATAGAATTTTAAAACTCAACAAATAAACAAGAGGAAATTAATGAGTATTTACAAAATGTAGATTTTATGCTTAACACAGATATCAGGGGAGTAGGTGCAGAAAAATTTTTACAAGATTAAAAAATATTTAAAACTATTTAAAAAAATGGTTAAAATTATCTTGTATACTTTACTTAGCTTAGAGTTTGTTATGGTAATTTATATACATAAGAAAATATAATATTTGGTTACTTGGCGAGAGTAATCTCAACTGAAGTTATCAAGACATAATTAGATATTGTAGTTATTAGATTTTCACCAATGAAGATAGCTCTATTTCTTACTTACACTTCTTGCTTAGTATTCAGTAGTATTGCTCTAAGCATGCTACTTGCTAAATTCTTAAAATATAACTTTGATATTCCTATAAATATCCTAAATTAGCTTGTTTGCTAATCATAAATACAAGAGTAAGGTTAAACTAATAAAAATTCAATTACTATACTATTTCTAATATATAATTTTAGAGTCCACACATTTTCTGACATGATAAGAAAAGGATAGATCAAAACTCAACAAGAACTTAAAAACTTGATATTTGCTATAGATTCCGTTATATATTTTATTGAGAATTAAGTCTAGATGATCTTAAAATAATAGCATGATATTAAGGAGCAGGATTTAATTGAAATTTACAAATAAGCCTTAATAAATTTTTAAATTTTAAATAACCTAACTGGAGTTGGAATTTGGTATTTATTTATTTTTTTTTTTTTTTGATTTTTGATGAAAATAAATATTTAAAATTGATTAATTTTTTATTAAAAAACATAAAAGTTAAAATAATATTTCTAATTTATATTATATTTTAAGAGAGTATTCGCTTAGTATCTAGTATATGTAAAACGCTATATTAACAATTGAAGAATAACTGAGTGCAATGAAAAAAAAATAAGTTTTTTCTCTAACAAAAATGAGTTAAAAAATTAAATATAAGAATTTTATGAAAATATATGCCTCAAGAAATTATTAATTAGCAAATCTACTCATTTAAACTTGCTCAATTGTAAAATAAGAAGTATCAATTAACAAAAAAATAACGCTTAATGAAGCTAGTGAAAGTAATTTAAATGGCTCGGAATTTCTAAAAATTAACTCAGACTTATTATCAGGAAATAGAGCTGAATCAAGTTATTTAAATTGTAATAATTCCTCTTCTTAAATAATTTCCAAAGGAATAAAAAGAAATTTTTTCTATTCAAAAAAATATTACATAAAAAATTGCAATACAAATATTTAAGATAACCTTAACATCAGTTACAAACTGTCACCTCAATCTTAAATGGGTGATGATAAAAAAGTAATTTTAGCCTAAGCAATAGATTTATTATGGGAATCACAATAAATTTTTAATATTTTGTCTAGCATAAATTACAATGATAATGATGTTAATGAGCTACGGTCATTAAATATTCTAACTATTTTGCTTATTGCAGAAGCAAATTAGCTAAAAGGAAACAATAATTATATAATTTAAGAGATTTTATTTAAAACTAAAGTTATGTTATTACAATATTCAAATTTTTAATAGTTTAAGAAATACATTCTCTACAATATTCTTTGGAGTAGATATTATCTTTAAAAGGCTTATGTGAACAAAGATATGTCTAATTTAAACCTATCATTAATCAACACACTCAAATCACTTAATTATTAAATAGGTCATTAACAATATTCAACACAAATTGGAAGTTTTGACTATAATATTACTTATTAATCTTTAATATTGTTATAAAAATTAATCACAGACTTAAGCATTTAGCTAACATTACATCAAAAACAAAAGCTCTAGCAAGATATTTAATATTTCAGATCAAAATCTAATGAAAGTTAAAGTAAATACTAATCCAAATTAAAACAATTTATTTAATTTTAAACATAAAAATAGGTTTATTATTAATTGATGAGTTTTTTTTTTAAAGTTAAGAATAATAAGAGAAAAAAATTAAACAGAATGTAAATAGCATTTAATCTAAATATATGCAGAAAAAATCTTATTCATTTGGACAAATATTAAATGACAGAGTGGGTTGACTAAATAAATAAATAAATTTATTACAATAGCTTAAATAATAAAATAGATAAATAATTTTATATAATTTACATTAATTCATTTAGTAAGATAAATAAGTATATATTTAAATAAATAAAAAAATAATCAATTAATTTTATGTATTTGTATGTAATATTTAATTTAAAAATATTTTATTTTTGATAGAAACTCTCACAATCAAGTTAAATTAATATAGATTGATGAGGTGAATGAATAATTAATTTTTTTTTAAAAATTTTTATTTTAATAGAACTCAACATATTTTGTGTACTCGCTATAAATAGCTGTAAAATAAAGTGTAATCTTATCATCTGGTATTTAGTAGATAGAAAATTTATTTCTTTAAAATTTTATCATTTTTTTAAATGCAAAATTTAACTTATTTATTAATATGTTTGCAAAAAGTAGCTTTCTGTTTTTTATAATTCATCATTATATAAATAGATTTAAAATTTTTTAAGAGAGAAGTCTACCAAATAATTAAATTAATCGCTTTGCTATTTTAAAATGAAAAAATAATACTGACTTATTTATTCAATGAGCGATACAAAATAGCATTAATAAAAATTTTTGTTTAAGTTAATAGTACAAAATAAATATACTCAATAAGTTAATAAATTGAATTATATTTATAAAAATATTATTTGTATTGATGTAAGTAGAACTTAAAAGTATTATCAGAGAAGTTGATAAATCACAATGCTAAAAGCCATTTGGATTATCTGAAAAGAAAATTAGGTTTCTAAAAATATTTTTACCATATTTGATTCCTTTAGTAACAGGTGTCTTCTTATAATTATTCCTAATAAATTACTTCTACCTTTCTTTTATGTAAATTTCTAAATTAGAAAGAGTAAAAGATTTTGAATCTCTTAAAATATTATTTTAATAAACTATAATAAATAGGAAAAGCAATTTAGAAGAATACTTTGAATAAACTTTTTAAAAATATATTTCTATTATAAATTTATCTTAAACTAAATAAACAGTCGTTTCTTTTTAATAAGCTACAACATAATTATAAATATTAGGTATTTTCAACAAATACATGGTTCTAAATATTGATAGATACACTGATATTAGTAAATTAGTAAATAATTTTATTTAATCCATGTTATTTCATATATTAAAATAGTTGCATGGAATGACCAAATTTTAGAAATGGGGAATTATTAGGATAAAAAGCATAATTTTTTTTTAAATAGTGAATATGTGTTGGATAATTGGTGCAATTTAAGAGAATAAATGTGTGGTGATAGTGATTAAAATTGCTTCAATTAATTTGCTTAAGAATTAGAAAGCTTAGGACCTTACGAGACAGAGATGATATACTGTAAAAATCTTTTAAATCATAAGTTTTAATAAACTTTTTTATGTTATTATATGTATATAGTGTAGGATTAATATTAATCTTGGTCTTCTTCCTTTGCTTTAGAATGGGAATACCTAAGTGATTAACAAAAGATGAAAATAATAATGACCAGTTTCAGTGCATCAATTAGCAAATCTTTAACAGCTAATTCTTTTTTAAAAGAAATAGGTGCTTCCTCATATTATATTGGATTTTATGAAGATGGGATCTTTGTTATGAATCAGCTATAGTATTTATTTTCTTATTATAATTATATATATGTATTTAATATATAAATTATAAGCATTTTTCTAAATCAATTTGACGTGATAAATAAACCTGAGTACGGAGGACCTTTTAATTGCACAAAAAATGCATATGGCTAATATAATAAATATAAATATACTGACCCTTAATAATTTGATGGGTTCTTATATAAGGACATGGATGGGGAGTAATGTAATGGATTGTGTGATTGTTAATTTTATAATGTTAAAAGATTAGTTCCTTTAGATTGGAGATGTCGACCTTGGTTTTATTCCTCATATCAAGAATATTAAATGTAAAATTACCATTTTAAAAGCTAATATAATCTTTATTTTAAAAATAGAACTTACTCAGAACCTTATTCAGATATTACTACATAAACATTAGATACAACAATTACATATAAAATTACAGAAAATTAAAATCCTCTCAATATATCAATAGAAAAGCAAATGCAAACAATAGCTGTATAATCCGTTGATACAGATCTTAGTTAAGTTTAGAGTAGATTATCAAGTAGTTTTAATATTTCTCAAGAATACTCTTACATAATCTCTGCTAAAACATTTAACTATGAACAAAACAAGGGATATTATGAGTTTTTAGTTTTGACACACCCTTTAAGTGATGGTTGTTTTTTTATTTATTTTTATTGATTTTAAAATTAAAATTTTACTCATTAAAATAAATTTAATTCTAAACATTTTTTATTTCTATTTCCAGCATATTCTAAAATTTTTGATAATTTTAATTTTAATATCTATAGGAACAGTCTAAAGTATTGTAGATCTAGAATTTGCAAATTCGACAAATAAGCAATAAGAGATAAGTTAATATTTAAATAGCGTTTCATTCATGCAAAACACTGATTTAAGAAGCTCTGGGTGTAATTCAATACTTTAGAGTGATTATTAATTCAGAAGAATTATTAAAAACGGTTAAGAATACTTAACTTATTTTTAAACCCTAAGAGTTTGTTATGGAAATTTGTATGTTTAAGAAAGTATCATTTTTGGTTATTTAGCAAGAGCCTTTTCAACAGATTTAATAAAACAATAATTAGATATAGTTACCTAAACTTTTAATCCAATTTAAACGAAAATTTTAATTACCTATTTAATATGCTTTATTTTTAATGCTATAATATTAAGTTAGCTCCTTTTATACCTATTAAAATTTAATTTTGATATACCTATTAGTATAGTAAATCAATTCATTTCTAGAGCATAGATGCATGAGTAATAATTAATTTTATTATTAAATTTTATGATAAAAATTAATAACTTATTTTTTCAATAGAATTCATCAATTTTCAGAATTAATTAAACAGAAAAAGATAAAAACTTAACATGAGCTTTAAAATTTAATTTTTGCAATAGAATCTGTCATTTCTTTTGTGTAAATATAAATTGAGTAGCTTCAGAAAGATAAAGTTGATATTCAGCAAAAAGAATTGATAGACATTTATGAGAAGGCTCTTAATAATTTTAAAATAATAGATAATTTAACAGGAATAGGTATTTGGTAATTTAACATTTAAATATCATAAAAGCATTTATTTTTATTATTTAATATTAAAAATAGTTATAACAATATTTCAAACTTGTACCAGTCTTTACAAGAATATAAGAAAAGCATAGAGGCTATGTAAAATGCTCTAATCTCAATTGAAATTTTGCTTCTAAATAAAAAGAAACAAACATAAAAAACTGCAATAGAAATGGCTTAAAATCCTAAAAATAAAAATATAATCAAGATTTATGCTTCAAGGAATTTTTAGTTAGCTAATTTACTTATTATTTACCTCAAGAAAAATAAATAAGATAACATTCAATAGGAGCATTATTTTACTTTTGAAGAAAATAATTTAGAATTAGATAACTCTTTAAATTACACTAACAGCAGACTATAGGATATTACAAACTTCAAGTGGCAATAAAATCAATCTTTAAATATATCTTTTTCATAAAATATTTTATAAAGTGTAAGCAGAGAAAATTTTTTTTCAAGAAAGTTTTTTACTAAATTTTAAAATCCTTCAAAAAATTATCTTAGTTAAAATATTATTTAGAATGAATCAATGTCCCAATAATCAAATAATAACTAAAAAATAATTATTGCTCAAGCGATAGATTTACTTTGGGAAGCTTAATAAATATTTAATGAATTAGCAGAAATATATTAAAAAAGTGAAGATTTACAAGAATTTAGATTTCTAAATATATTATGTCTATTAAATATTGCAGAAGCAAATCAATTATTGGGAAATAGAAATTACTTAATTAAAGAAATACTTCTAAAATGCAAAAATATGATTATGTCTTATTAATATTCAAATTAATTTACACAACACCATCTTTATGATATTGTTTGGAATAAATATTATTATTTAAAAGCTCTAGTTAAAAGGGAAAGTTAAGAATTTAAGAAATCAATTATTCTAACTTTGAAATCTTTAAATTGCTAAAATAGATTAAGCTTTTTTTCAAGAAATAAAATTAGTAATTATGACTATTATAGTGTATATTATTCTTTAGCTTTGCTTTAATAATTAATAAGAGATTGTAATATTAAAATGAATTAATACTAATTCTAGATCCTATTATAAGACATTATTAGATTCAAATAAAAATATGATACAAATTAATGTAATTAATTTATTTTCTTTTTCTTAATAAAAATCTTTATTAAAATAGCTTAGATATTCTTTGATGAAGTATTTTATAAGGAAAAAATAAGCTTTTAGTAATGATTTTTAGAAAATCGTTTCTTATGAATCTATTTTTATGTTATAATTGAAAATTTTAAGTGTTATAATATTTAAGGTTTTTTTTTAAATTAAAAAAAACAAATTAAACTTTAAAAATTTTTTGGAAATTATTTCTAGCATTCAAATATTTATAAAAGTCTTCCAAACAATAATAATAAATTACTAAATAAGTAAAAATATTGAATCATTCATTTTAATAATTTATATTTATATATTTGAAACTTAAATAAGATAATTAACATTTATTTAGAATAAAGAGATATACTTTTTAATTATTGAAGCTCATTCAGTATAATTTCCAATTTTAGAAAAAAGAAATCAGCTTATAAATAATCATTCATTTAGTATAATACACAGATGGGGTTTAGTTTAGTTTGTTCTGTTTTATTTAAAAGAAAATTAAAAATCTTTTATTTAAGCTTTCTCTGATTAACTTTAAATTTGTTAACTAAGAGACATAAATGAAAGATTAAAGAATTATTAATTAAATACTCTATTAAATTTGATGTTTTTAAGATAATTTTTTTAGTTTTATTTATATGTATGTCTTTATTCACCCTCTTTATAAATATTTAACCTAGAAGATTAAAATTTAACGATTTCTAATTCTTTGAATAATATTGTATATTAAAGAGATTAATTTCTTTTATTTACTTATTATTGATTTTAATTATATTTTTATGTAATTTTGTTTTATTACTTATATTTTAATAAACAATAGTTAATAGCATGTTTGTATATATTAAAGTTACCTCAAAAGTTTATTTTAAGTAAAAAAGCTCTACTATTAATTAATTAATTTATTTAAAAAATATGGAAAAACGATCAGCTTTTGCTTTAAATTTCAAATAAAAAATATTAGAGCATACAACAAAAGCAAAAAAATAAAAAATATTTTGTTCAGAAAGATAGGTTAGGTTTTTAAAATTATTTTTACCTTTTTTATTTCCTTTAATAACTGGTATAGCTCTATAATCGTTTCTAATTGATTACTTCTACCTGAATAATGTGTAATAATAAAATGTATAATTTTATTAAAAGCTTAAAATATTTTTTACTTTAAATTTAGATAGGATAATTTAGTTTAGTATTTTGATTAGACTTACAGAAATTACATTACTGTTATAAACTAATCTTAACAAAAACAAACAATATCTTCTTTTTAACAAGCTACAACATAATAGCAGATCATATCCCTCTTTAATAAATATATGATACTAAATGTTGATAATTTTACAGAAATAAGTAACTTTTTACATTAATTTGAATGCCACTTTATTATTATTACTCTTATTAATAGTTGATTGGGACGATTTTAAGACAGATTAAAGCAGTTATTCTGATGGAAAGTATAATTTTCTAATAACTAGTGAATACGTTATTGATAATTACTGCAGTCTAATAGAGAGAAATTGCCCATAAAACTAAACTTAGTGTTAGGCAGAATTAGATAATTATCTTAGTGTTGATCTTGGGTCTGATTAATCAAATTTAATATATGGTAAATAAAACTATTTTTATGAATTCTATTTTAATTTTTTTTTTAGAATCAAGTTAATACTCTGCATGGTCATCTGCTTAGTAATTTAAATGGGAATAATTAACTGATGAATAAAAGAAGAAAATAATTCTTGTTAATTTTAGTGCCTCAATTAGCAAATCTTTTTTAGCTAATTTATTCTTGGTAGAAATAGAGGTATTTGCTTTTTATATTGCATTCGAGACAGATGGAATATTTTTATAAAATGAGTTTAAGTAATGAATGAGTTTAATTAATATAAATTTACTCCATTAAATATTTTTAACTAATAAAAGCATGAGATTGAATCAAATAGATTTAATAAATAATTCAGATTTTGGCGGCCCATTTAATTGTACAAAAAACGACTAAGGTGAGTATAGCTCCTATAAGTACTCTGATCCTTCCTAATTTAATGGGTTTTAGTATATGGATTAAGATGGAGAAAGTTGTGGCGGTTAATGTTCTTGTGAATATTTTAATGTGAAAAGACTTTTTCCTATTGATTGGAGGTGTCGACCATGGTTTCGGTCATCCTTTAAAGAATATGAAATGTAATTTGTAATTTAAAATAAGTCAAAAAATAAATTAAATAAATAAATTTAGAACTTTTTCTGAACCCTACTCTGACTTAAGTACTAATGCTTCAGATACAACAATTACTTATAAAATTACTGATAATATAAATGAGATGAATATAACTCAGGAGAAAGAGATGGCACCTATTGCAGTCCAGTCTATTGATTTAGATCTTAAATAAATAAAATAAAGGTTATCATCAAACAATAATTTTGAATTGGAATACTCTTACATAGTTTCACCTAAAACATTTGATTATGATGATAACTAAGGTTATTATTAGTTATTAGCAATGATTCATCCTCTTAATAATGGTAAATCAATTTTATTTTTCTTAAATAATTTTTATTTTAAAAAATAATTTTGTGAGTATTAGCTATGCAAATTGGTAATCATAGTTTTTTTTGTTACTGTCATTTTTTATAAATACAGCCTTTATATAATTAATATAAAAAAAAAAAAATAAAAAAGTTGATTTTTATTTCAAAACCTCATTTTAATTAAAAAATTTTTAAACTTTTGTGAATTTTTATGGTAGTTTTCTTTCAAAATAAAATCTTAAATTATATGTATCTAACATATTATTTTAAAATAAAAATATAGGTACTGTTTAAAATATAATTGATATTGAATTCTAAAATTCTACAAATAAATAAGAAGAGATAAATTAATATTTAAAGTAAGTTGACTTCATGCTTAATACAAAAATAAGAGAGTCTGGATGCAATCTAATTGCTTAGAATTAAGACATGTTTGAAATAATAATTAGAAATGGGTAAGAGTATTTAACTTACTTCTCTACTCTCAAAGTATGTTATGGGAATTTATATACATAAGAAAATTTAATTGTTGGATATCTAGCAAAAGCTATTTCTACTGAAGTCATATAAACCTAAGCAAATATAGTTACTCAAGCATTTAAACCAATGCAAAATGCTATAATAATTGCATATATAATATGTTTAATATTCAGTGCTATATTATTAAGCTTGCTTCTAGGATTATTACTCTAATACAATTTTGATAATCCTATAAATATACTAATTTCACTTCTGAATAAAGCTAAACCTAATGAGTATTTTTTTATTTCTATTTAAAAATATGTAATTAACTAATAAAATGTTTATTAAAACAGAATAAATTAATTTTCAGAGATGATAAGCTTAGGGAAAATCAAGACATAATAAGAACTAAAAAATTTAATATTTGCTATAAATTCAGTTATTACTTTTGTTGATTGCTAAATCTTATCTTTGTTAAGAGATTAAAAATAGATATAAGACGATGATCTCATTTAAATTTATCTTAAAGCACTTTAAAATTTTGAAATTTTAGAAAACATTACTGGGATTGGAATTTGGTAAATCTTTTTATTCATTTTGATTAAATAAATTAAATTTATTTCTTAAACATAGTTAAAATAATATTTCGAACATATATCGTGCATAAAAAAATTAATAAATGAGTATTGAATTCATGCAAAAAGCAAATTTAAATATGGAGTATTAATTAACAAAAATAAAATAAGGATAATTTTTATTGATTAAAGATATGTGCTTTAAAAAGGAATATAAAAATATCATAAAAATATATGCTTCTAGGAGTTTTTCACTTGCTAATTTACTTATAGAATATTGTAATAATTAAATACAAAATCCATTGAAAAATGATTTTAATTTTGATTACAGTTTTCGATAGGTTGATAGTTTTACAAATTTGAGTAAAAATTGTATTACTTAATCTCCTTTCAATGGATAGAATATTTCATAATTCTAATATCTCCCTTAATTTAATAATTAATAAATAAAAAGAGAGACATTTTATTCTATTAAATATTTTTATAAGAATTAAAAAATGGAATAAACAATTTGTTAAAATTAAAGTAGTCAAACATAATCTGATAATTTAATAGAGTATAAAAAAAATATTTTGGTTTAAGCTACTGATTTATTATGGGAGGCTTAGTAAACATTTAGTAATTTATCTGAAATATATTTTTAGAGTAAAGATATAGATGAATGCAGATTTTGTAATATAATAAGTATTTTAAACATAATATAAGCTAGTAAATTGATGAATAAGAATGGCTTTTTGATATAAGAGATGCTAAATAAATGTAAAAATCTAATAATCTACTATAAATAATTTTCATCTTTTAAAGAACACCCACTTTATGAAATTGTATGGAATAAATATTATTTGCAGAAAGCAATTTTAAATAGAGAATTTAATAAATTAGAGAAATCACTTAAATATTGTTTGAAATCTCTAGGACACTAATTTGTATTTGATTCATCATCATCATCATCATATTAAAAAATAATTAATTATGACTATTAAGATGTATATGAATCTTTGAAACTATTATTATAATTATTAGAAAAATGTAGTATAGCTTTAACACAAAGATAGTAAGAAATACTGCAATAGGATATAAATGATTTTAAGAATGCTTCTATTTAAAATTAAGGTATAATTTTATTTTTATTTTATTTATATTAATTATTTTTAATTAATTATCAAAAAGATTTTTTATACTTTGCTGAAGTTTTATTCAGAGATTAAAACAATTTAAAGAATAAAATTTGAAATACTTTAAAAGAAGATGGATAATAACCTTAATTTAATAATAAAATTAAATATGAAAATATTTTTATCAAATAGATATTCTAAAAATGAAAAAAGATGTTTCTTGTTAACCTTATCTTATTACATAGTGGAATTATATAAAATATAATGGACCACGATAAATAATAGTTAATCCATGTATTAAAATGTATGATAATTTATTTTTAAAGTTCAGAATTTATAAAAATCAATAATATTATAACTTAAAATTAAATAATTTTTTATTTTATATGAAATCCAAAAAACAAAAAAATGTTTATTTAGATTCTGCTATTAAATAAATTGAAAATAGAAAACAGGAATCTTTATTAAGATATTAAAAAACTTATCAAAAATTTGAAGTACTTTAAAAAAGGAGATATTAAGTTTTTTAAAAGATAAATAAATATAAAAATTTTTACATACTCATTAAATAAGTATACAAAGTAAAATAAATATATTGTGAAATTAAAAGAAGTTTATAAATAAGAAATTGATTTGTGTTTATTCTAAATTTAAAATAGAGTCTAAATATTAATTAAAAATTTAACTTAAAATATATAAATCCTCCCTCTATTAGTCAGTTACTAAAAATAGGAATTATTGTTAATTTGAAATGATTTTTTGATTTTTTTCACTTCTATTTCTTTCTATAATTTATGTTAATATACAATATTACCTACACAATAGCACTGAGAATTAAGCTTAGATTTATATAACTAAATTTTTTTCTTCCTCCAGAATTTTGAAAAATTATTATTATTATTTTTTCTCATAATATTTATAAAGTATTTTATTTGAAATTGTTTTGAGAAAATACTAAGATAAACTAATATATTTAACAATAATAGTTTTATTTTATGAATTGGTGTAAATAAAATAATCAATAAATTATAAAGGAAAAATTTCTTTTAATAATTACTAAATGAAGAAAATTAGTTAATAATTATCTTAAAAAAAAATCTTTTTTTTATTTATTTATGTTAAATTTTATATAGCACTTAGTAGAAATTATTGCTACGTAACAACAACAAGCTATTTAAATCAATTAACCAATTATATGTTCAAATAATTTATTTATTTTTAATTGCAGGTAAAAGTAGAAATAATAAGTTAGGCTGTATACATACATACACACTGTTGTAAAAATAGCTATGAATGGATTTTATAAAAAATATATTTAAAATGAGAAAATCTAAAGGCTAATTATTATTTTTATTCCATATCTAGCATCACTTACAATAGGAATATTGCTATATTCTTTATTGTTAGTTTTTTTTTATATCCTTCCGCTGTAAATACAAATTATTTTTTGGTAGAAATACATTATTAATATAAATTTTTAGATAAAATAATCTTTAGGATTTAATTCAAGAGAGATATTTATGGTTTTTATAAATACAAACAAATTTTTTAAAAATGGATGTGGCTTATTCTATGCAGAGAGAGGTTACTTAAGCTTAATTAGTTGGTAGTTTTCATAGTTAATTAGTATTTAATAATAGTTTTGAAGAGGAAGGTAAATATTAGATATATTAAAGATGTGATTTATTAATCTTTAAATTTTAAAAGTTAGCTGGACAAGTAAATCTACTGAGCCAGAGTTTGATCCTATTTCTCAAAAATAAAATTTTCTTTTAAATTCTACTTATGATTTATATGGATATTGCAATTTATGGTCTTAATGTAACCAGGATTAAAAATGTATATAGGATATAAGTTCCAGTGTTTTTTATAGCAATCAAAGTTCTAAAATGACTTACTGTAATATTATTTATTTAACCTTTTATAGTTATATTGATTAGCTCTATAAATAATAGAAAAAATATTAAAATAATAAATTATTTAAATTTAATTGAAATGAATAATATTTTTAATTATTATTCAAACTAGTTTGATATTATTTTTAAAAGAAATTTAAGTCTTAACTATTCATATAATTTATTATTTCATAAAAAGAAAAATTTTTAACTGAAGGATGGGCTAATCCGATGACTAATTAATGGAATGATTTGGATGAAGAATAAAAATAATACACAATTAAGACGTTATTTGCTTAATAAATTACAAAAGTATTCTAGGTCAATCAGCAAGATAATTTAATAAAATCTTGTAGATTCTATTTTAGTAGGGAGAAAGATGGAATTTTTAATAATATAATCACGTAAAAAAACTTATTTATAGATAGAATAATAATATATTGAAAATATATTTTTAAAAGTAATTTTTTATCTGTGAGTAATATAATAAACAACTCTAAATTTGGAGGACCATTTCAAAAATGCATCAAATAGCCTGACGGAAATTATTAGAAATATTCATTTACAAATCCATCTCAATTTGGAGGATTTTAATATATGACGTAGACTGGTGCAGTATGTGGAAATGCTACATCTCCATGCAGCTGCTAATATTATAATACTCCTAGACTTTTCCCTATTGAGTGGAGATGTAGACCTTGGTATCTTTAGGGAAAGTATTATCAAAAAATGTATCTTTCTCTTTTAAATTTTAAAATAATATTTATTAATTTGAATTTCTAGCTCAATTTCAGAACCTTACATAGATTTAACTCTGCAAACTGTATTTGCTACGCTTACTTATAAAATAGAATAATATGATTCTTTTACTGGAAAGAATTCAACTTATGCTATTCTTGGGATTGATTTTGATTTTAAGCAAATGCAGAATAAGTTTTACATTGAAAAATCTAATTCCGATAATAGCTCTCAATAAATAGATTAGTATGCATACTTAGTTGCACCAACAGTAAAAAATTTTGATACAGGAGTTGGTTTTTATACATAGCTAGTTTTAGCACATCCATTTTCTTCTAACAGTAAAATATGATTTATCATAAATAATTAAAGAATAAGAAATTATATTTTTTTTAAGTTTAAGTTTAGAACATCACAACTTTGGAATTTTAAAATTCTACCAACAGCCTTTAAGAAACAAATGACTTTCTAAATAAGACTTTCTTTTTAAATTAGACTGATTTACAATAAGATGGATGCAATAGTATTTTTTAAATGAATAAAAAGTATTAGCTGATAATTTCAAAGAATTAAACATAATATACTACGCTTTTTACACCTATTGAAATATGTTTTGGGGATTTTTACTCTTAATAAACCCTAACAGTAGGATATTTAGCAATGGCTTTTTCAGAAAAAAAATGGATTTAAGCTATTTAAGAAACTAAGGACAGCAACTAAATGTTGTTTTTTGAATTTTATATAATAATTAGCTGCTGCTTCGTTACTTCTGTAATAGTATATTTTTTATTGATAATTAAATTCTTGTAATACAATTATGAGATACCAATTGATATACTCAACTAATTTATACAATGTGCACAACCATTAAAGTAAATTAAATATTTTTCAAAATTTTAACTAAAAATGATTGTTTTTTTAGTATTTTAAAGTTTTACAAAATGATTGAAAATGGGTAAATAAAGACTTAAAAGGAATTAAAAAATTTGATAGAAGCTATATTTTAAGTTGTTGTTGGAGTCTAAAAAAGAATTTAAGACCAATCTCATGGATAAGAAGATATGTTCTCAGATGAAGCAATTAAATAATATTAAGCTGCTTTGAAAATATTTAAGACAATTTAGCATAATGATGGAGTAGGATTGTGGTAAATTATTTTATTATTAGTTCAATTAAATATTGTCTACAAATTTTAAAATAGTTTGAATAATATAGCTAGAATACTAATGATGTAAGGAAAATATGAAGATGCCTTAAAGTATATGCAAAAAGCAAATTTATTAAGTGAAAAGAAAATTACTGAATTGCATGTATAGTTTTCTGGTATTCAATTTTATGAATTTTTGAATCATATAGTTTAAATAAAATAAAGTAAATAATTCATGAATATCTATGCTGGTAGGAAATATTAATTAGCTAACATAATCTATAAATATTGCTAAAAGTAGCAATTGGAGTAATCAATTAAATTTTATGAGGTAAGCTTTCTCAATAATACTGATCATAATGGATTTATAAAAAACTATTAATAATAAAATAATCAAGAAACCCAATTTTCAAATTATGTAAGTTACATTTAAACATTTTTTTAAATTATTTAAATTTGATTTAATGTAAATATAACTTAGCTTTCTAGTGAACATAATGAGGAAAATAATAATAATTCATTAAACTTACACACTAGCTCAGCAATCCTAAAAAGATCCTATTTTTATTCAAACAAATTTTATTTAAAATAAAAACATGGGCACAATTATAATAAATTTAATAATTAAACTATAATTCAAACTTGTCAATTTTAAGAAAATAAAGCTCTTTTAACCTAAGCAATTGATTTATTGCAAGAAGCTTCTTTTGTTTATTAAGAATTTTATCTTAGAAGTAAATTTAAAACTTCATAAAAGAAAAGCTATATGATTTTACAATAAATATTATGTCTAATACTTATTATTAAATGTTAATTAATCTACAAAAGCAGAATCTAACCTATAAAAAGTTTATTGATAGAAATTAAACATTTGTTAAAAACTTTTGAAGATAATAAAATAGATTTACAAAAAATGCAGCTCTTTACAGTATTAAAGTAAAAATATTATAATATAAAAGGCTCTTATTACTATTTAAAGAAAGATTATTTGAAATCAGTTAGTTGTCATCTTAAATCATTGAATGTAATAAAAAAAAATTAAGTCTAGCATTTTTATGATACCAATGACTTTACAAATAGTCTTATTTAGCTTCAAAATATTATATCTATTGAGTAGATACCTTTAAATAATTAATAAATGATATTGATATAATAAGATATAATTTTTGTTTAAAAGAAATCTGATCTAAATTTTAATGGTAATTTTAAAAAAATATATTTTAAATTATTTATTTATTCTTTATTAACTATTTAATTAAAATAGATGAACTAAACTTTATGGAAATTTTTTTTTAGTATGAAGATATTTCAAGCACTTTTCACAAACACTGAAAATATAAAGCTTAAAATATATTACATTTATATTATTATGTTCTAAAATTAGTGATTAACCTTGAATTCAATATTTTAAAGATTTTGTAAATGTTAAAAGGAAAAAAGGTTAGTTTTTTTATAAATCTATTCAAAGATTTTTAATAATAAAAAAATGATGTGATAAAATAACTCTTTATTAAAAAATAATTGATTTATATATGGCTAATATATAAATTTTTTAAAGCTTTAAATTTACAATATTATTGCAATTCTCCAATAATTATTTCTCAAGTAGGAAATAAATATTATTTTATAAATTTAAAGAAAATTTAAAATCATAAAATAAAGGTTTCGAACCTGAAAAAACAAAAAAAATAAAAGATATTTAATCAGAGATTTAATCTAACATTTAATTTTTAGAGTTAAGCATTTTTTTTCATTCATTTTATATGTAAAAAAAATAAATTCAAGATTAAATGTTTGATAAAAAAGTTTAAATTTCTTCTACAAAAAATAAAATCTTTATTTAAATATTTCTAATTTTTTACTTCTATCAGGTTAAATAATTATCTCAACATAAATTACTTTAGTACGAGGAATTATTATGTAACATTATTTATTATAGAATTATCTTTTATAAGTATTTGATTAAAAATAAAAGAATAAATAACTTAGTATAAGATAAAAATTAGTTTATAAATATATTTAAAATTACTGAAAAAAACATTAGAAAAAATTATATTAAAATTTTGATAGAACTTTTAGAAATTATTTGATAACGAAAAAATAATCCATTTAAATTAATCAATCAATTAAATATTTTTATAATTAATTTTTTTTAATTTCAAAGTAAAAAGTAGAAATAATTATTTTAGGTATATTTATTTTTATTAATAAAACAATGAAAAATTATATTAAAAAACACATTTATAATGAGTAAAATTAAAGGCTGATAATTATTTTCATTCCATATATAGCATCACTCACAATAGGAATATTGCTATATTCACTATTATTAGTTTTTATTTACATTCTTCCGTTGTAAATACTAATTATTTTTATAAATATAAATTATATTCATAAATTTCAAAAGATAAAACAATCTTTAGGAATTGATATAAGAGAGGTATTTATGGTTTTTGTCAGTTCAAACTCGCGTTTTAAACACAGATGTATTTCATTCAATGCAAAAAGAAGTTTCTTAAGCCTAAGTAATAGGTAAATTTCATAGTTTATTGCTATTTAATAACACTTTTGAAGAGGAAGGTAATTTTTAGAGTAATTAAATATGCTATATAATGGTTTCTTAAATTTAAAAGTTAGTTGGTAAAGCAAATCTAATGAGCCAGAGTTTGATCCTATTTCTCAAAAATAGAATTTTCTTTTAAATTCTAGTTTGGATTAAGATGCATATTGCAATTTATGGTAATAATGCAATCAGGATTAGTAATGTATAAATGATATAGGCCCTTATGTTTTTTATAATAATTAAAGTTCTTATATGACTTATAGTAATCTAACTTATTATAATTCATTAATTATATTCTTTCTATTTAAAATTTTAGGAAATTAATACTATTTAAATTTATTTTAAATTGAAATCTTTATTTCACTTCTACAAGTTTAATTTTAATTTATCTAAAATAACTTGTAAACTTTTAGTAATTCATCTTATTTTCATTTTTTTAAAAGAAAGATTTTAAATTGGTGGATGGATGAGTCCGTTAACGAATTAATGGAATGACCTGAATATAGAATAAAAATAATACACAATTTAAACAATGTTTGCTCATTAAATTACAAAATCAATTTAAGTTAATCAGTAATATGATTTAATAAAATCTTTAAAATTCTACTATTGCAGGGAAAAAGATGGAATTTTCAATTCTTTAGTAAGGTAAACTTGTTAATAGTTATGACATTTATTTAAAAAATATTTATAATAAATAGTAATGTCTTATCTGTAAGTAGTATAATAAATAACTCTAAATTTGGAGGACCTTTTCAGCAATGCATCAAATAACCTGATGGGCATTATCAGAAATATTTATTTACAAATCCCTCTTAATTTGGAGGATTTTAATATATGACATAGAGTGGTGCAGTATGTGGAAACGCTACTGTTCCATGTAGTTGTTAATACTATAATACGCCAAGGCTTTTTCCTATAGAGTGGAGATGTAGACCTTGGTATATTATGGGAAAGTATTACCAAAAAATGTATTTATCTCTTCCTGAATTTAATATATTTATTTTTTTTATTTTAACTTCTAGTTCAATATCTCAACCCTACATAGATATAGTTTTACAAACCACACTTGCTACGCTTACTTATAAAATTGAAAAATATGACTCCCTTACTAAATAAAACTCAACTTATGCTATTTTTGGGATTGATTTTGATTTTAAGCCGCTGCAGAATAAGTTTTACATTGACAAATCTATTTCTGATAATAGCTCTCAATAAATAGATTAATATGCATATTTAGTTGCACCAACAATTAAAAATTTTGATACAGGAGTTGGTTATTATACATAGCTTGTTTTAGCACATCCTTTTTCTTCAAATAGTAAAATATAATTTATAAATAATTAAAACATGTTAATAAAGAAATTTTTTATTTTAAAGCTTAAATCTAGAATATCACAACTTTGGAATTTTAAAATTCTACAAATAGACTTGAAGAAACAAATGACTTTCTAAATAAGACTTTCTTTTTAAATTAGACCAATTTACAATAAGCTGGATGTGATAATATTTTTAAAATGAATGAAAAATATTAATTAATAATATCAAAGAATAAAACATTATATACTACGCTCTTTACGCCTATTAATATATGTTTTGGGGATTTTGAATCTTAACATACCCTAACTGTAGGATATTTAGCAATAGCTTTTTCAGAAAAAAAGTGGATTTAGGCTATTTAAGAAACAAAAGACAGCAATTAAAAATTATTTATATAATTTTATATAATAATTAGTTGTTGCTTTGCTACTACTGTATTAGTGTATTTTGCATTGACAATTAAATTTTTGAAATACAATTTTGAGATACCAATTAGTATACTAAACTAATTTATACAATGCGCATAGCCATTAAAGTAAATTAAATATTTTTCAAAATTTTAATTAAAAATGATTGTTTATTAATTAGTATTTTAAAGTTTTACAAAATGATTGAAAGCGGGCAAATAAAAACTTAAAAAGAATTAAAAAATTTGATAGAAGCTATATTTTAAGTTGTTGTTGGAGTCTAATAAAGAATACAAGATTAATATAATGGTTAAGAAGATAAATTTTCAGATCAAGAAATTAAATAATATAACGCTGCTATGAATGCTTTTAAGACAATTCAGCATTTTGATGGTGTAGGATTATGGTAAATATTTTTATTTTTCATTTAATTTTAAGCGGTTTTCAAATTATAAAATAGTTTGAATAATATAGCTAGAATACTAATGATGTAAGGTAAATATGAAGATGCTTTGAAGTATATGCAAAAAGCAAACTTGTTGAGTGAAAAAAAAATAAATGAATTACGTAAATAATATTTAGATATGGATTTTCATCAATTTTTGAGTTTAATTGTTTAAGTAAAATAAAATAAAAATTTAATAAGTATTTATGCAGGAAGGAAATTTTAATTAGCTAATATAATCTATAAATTTTGTTAAAAATAAAATATGGAATAATTTAAGATATTTTAAGATATCACTCATTTTATTGAAAAGAAGGAATTTACAAAAAACTTTGAATTACCAAGCTATCTGTAAAACTTGTACTCACTTAATGTAATTTTTAAAAATAAAATTTTTTAATTGTTAAATACTAATTATACATAAATTAGCTACTTAGTGAATCTAATAATGAAAGCGATAATAATTCTATTAATTTATCACCTTGCTAAGAACTTCTAAAAAGATCCAATTATTATTCAAATAAATTCTATATTAAATAAAAACATTAAAAAGATAACATTTAAACACCAGTTCAGATAGGATAATTACAAGATAGTAATATCCTTTTAACTTAGGCTATTGATTTGTTACAAGAAGCTTCTATTGTTTACAAAGAATGCTATTTTAACAGTAAATTTAGAACTCTAGATAAATCAAAATGTATGATTTTATATGAAGTATTATGTCTCTAGCTTATAACTAAATGCTAATTATTATAGAAAAAGAGAATTGCACCTATCAAATATTTGTTGAGTGAAATTAAAATTCTCTTAAAAAATTGTGAAGGCAATATAAAAAATTTGTAGCTGATTTAGTTCTATTCGGTATTAAAATAAAAATATTATAACTTAAAGGGCACTTATTACTATATTTTGAAAAATTATTTTAAATCTGTCAGGAGTCATCTTAAATCATTAGAAGTGTTATAAAAAAATGAATTTTATAATTTCTATGATACTAATGACTATTCAAATAGTCTTATTGAACTATAAAATATTATTTAATTAGAATAAATACCTTTAAATAGTTAGTAAATCACATTGATATAAGAAGATATAATTTTTCTAAAAGAGAAAGCTGGTCAAAACTTTAATAGTAATATTTTAAATATATTTTTTAATTTATTTACTTAATTAATTATTAATACTTAAATTATTAAACAGATGAACTTAATTTTATGGAAATTTTTTTTTAGTAAGAAGAAGATATTGCAAATAGTAATAAATGCTGAAAATAATAAATTTTAATAAGCTTTTTAGTTACTGTTAATTACAAAAAAATAATCCTTGCTTATTAGATTTATCTAAATCTATACTTTTTAATATTCAAATTAATAGTTATTAAACTTAATATTCTAACATAAAAAAATTAAAAATGTGTAAATTCGTTAAATTTTATGATATGTTTTTTTTGTTTTTGTTTAATATATATAAAATACTATTTATGTAAATATTGATTTTTATTGAAATATAATTCTTTTTCTTTTTAAGTTATTAATTGGAGATAAATGTTTGTTTTATTAATTAATAAAATTTTTAGTTATTATTAAGAGCTTATTAAATTTTTTACTCTGAATATTCCATTTTTATAAAATAATATAAAATAGAATGTTATTAAATCACAAATAAAATTTAATAAAAATATTAAATTATTTTAATTTTTAACAAACATTCCAAAGTATCGAAAAAAAAAATTAAAGTCAGAAATTATAAGTAAAATTTTTTTGAAATTTTAAATTAAAAAAACAAAATATTACTTACTGAATTACATAACATTAAACAATAAAGAAGGAATAAAATATAAATATCTTTAGTATTTATCAATCGGATTACAAATAATTATATACATTTAAGATATTTTTTTGATGGAATTTTAGGTTGACCAAAAGCTACCTTTTGATCAAAAACTATCAATTTTAAGTCAATTAATTCAACATGTTACAAAAGAAATTTAACATGAAGAGAACAAATTAATAAAAGACAATCTATTTTATGAAAGATTTTTGAACAAGTAGTTTAATGCAAAAAAATAGCTTAGTCTTAACTATTTGAAACCAAAATAAGATAAGAAATAGTTAGCAAGTAGTTAAGGTCCTGAAAAGCAAGATATAAACTAAATGCCAGAAGAGGTATTTGAAAATCATATTTAAGAAAATATCCTTAATGTCATTTAAAAAGCAGAGCAAGCTCTCTAAGAAATAAATGAAGGTCCTAAAAGTAAATTTTAAAAACCTGAAGTATCTCCTTACGAATAAAATTCTTAGATAAAAAAGCCTCCAATTAATAAAATTGGAGTAAAAACTTCAAAACCACTGCCAGCTCCATAAAATTAAGCTGAAAAACCTCAAGTAAAAAAGAATTATCAAAAGGTAATCCTTCATAAATAATCATAATTATAAACAACATACAACACATCCTTTTCAAATAAAGGTTCTACTTCTTCAAACAGATCAAATTCAAATACTAAAGCAAGCTTAAATGCTCCTACTTAATCTTCAATATAAAGATAAAATAGCTTAACAGCAAAAAATCAAACTTCTTTTACAAATCCTTTATTTAACCCTAAACAATAAAAAGAAGCTAGCAAGGATTCTTAATTAACTAAATAAATTCCTAATATCCCTAATCCTATGTAACAAAATCAGTAAAAAGTAAATTAAAATATAAAAAGGACAAGTATTGAAAGCTCTTAGCAATAAGAATAGCAAAAGTTTTTAAAATAAAATGAGCGATCTTTTACATCAGATTAATCTAATAGTATTAGTTCTTCGTAGGCTTCTACTTAAATATAAATTGATTAAAAAGATGAGCATAATAAGAAAAGCCTATAGTCTCATAACAGTTAAATATAAAACTAAGTATTGACTTAAGAAACTAAGAGCAATTAATTTAATACTTTTTAAGATGGATCAGATGTATTTTAATGTATGGATAAAAACAATTTATAAAGTTTCTATAATTCAAAAAAAAAACTTCTTCAATCTTAAAAGGAATATTAGCAGCAATCAAAATATTACAAATAAAAAGAATAAAAGTCAAGAGTAAAATTCTTAAATAAGTTAACCTCTCACTTTAGAGAAAGACATTTAGTCACTTAAGGGAAGTTAATTTAACTGGAACAAGTAAAAGCTTAAGAAAAAAGTTAAAGTTAGTAAAATAGTTAAAAAGGCAAAAAACCTGATAAATATAATGAGGGTTAGGAAGAAAATGGAGAAAGTGAATCTAATCCTTTTTACGAATACACTTTTTTGGGTAGTGAGCAACAAGATGGTCAAGAAAATAAAATCTTTGATTAAATTAAATAATTAAGTACAACTATGAGTGCTATTTAACAATATGCTAAAATAATACTTTAGAATATTGACTTAAGATCTGAGAATGAAGAAATTGTTTTTCTGAACTAAATCAAAAGTGATAAAGCAAACATGGAAAAAAATAAAGATTTACTTTTACTTTTTAGAGTATGGTATTTTATCAAGAATATTGAAAACAATTATGCAATATTTAGAAAAATCAACTCAGATACATAATTTCAAATTAACAAGTTGTCAAATTATTTAAAATAAAGCTATTTTTCTCAATTCTTAGGCTAAAATATGTAAAAAGATGAGTTAGATAGATCTAAATCAACAGAAAACGAAATTAAAATGATTCAATTTTAAGTTTAGGATAAAAATATAATTAGATACTTAGAATAACCTGTGATAAACAAAGCTGATCACTACTTAATATATGAACTTAATAAAATTACTATCAAAAATCTTATTTTTTAATTTATTGAAAAATATTTGATTTAAAATTTAGAATCTTCAATTTAGAGTGTCATAAACTAGCCTAAAATTAATTTCAAAAATCTATAATACAACTTAAAATTGATCAGAGCCATTAGTGGCATAGTTGATTATGAAGGCAAAATATTACCTTCCTTTTTCCTTACAGATTCTATTTAAAATTACTTTGAAGACAAATAAGAGTGATAACTTATTATTTTAATTTGTAAATTTATATTTCACATAACATTTCAAATAATTTATTTTTTCATAATAAATATCAAATACTTATTTGTACCAACATATACTTTATAACTAATGTTTAAACTATTAAAAAATATGAAAAATAAAGAAAGATTTAATTTAAATAGTATTTATAGATTATTTTGAATAATATAATCAAATTTCGACAAAATATTGTTAATTATTTTGTTTGTTTGGGAATCATATATTTTAATAATTCAAATTTATTCAAAAAATATACTGGAATTTATTGTAAAAATTATACAAGCAAACAAATATTTATTTTAAATTTAAAGATACACTAAAATAATCAAAAACTATACTGATGGACATCAGCGCTGTAACTTAAGAAAAACAAAAATAATATTCTAAAAGAGAATCTCCAAATAGGCATTTAGATGGAAATAGTTGTCCTGGTAAAGAAAATACTGATATTAATTAGTAAATTAAATAAACTTGCTTATAAAATAATGAAATTTAATAAAATGACAAGGCTAAGTAGCTGTAAGAAAAGCTTAAAATATTAAGAGAAAATAGATTATAAACTGAGGAATAAAAGTCTCGTAAGAATTGGGACAATGTTGATCCATAAATAATGAAAAAGATAGTGGATTTAGAAGATCACAAAAGATATATAAAGACTGAATAAAATGAAGTAAAGAATAATAAAAAATAAATCCTGTTTAAACAAAGACATTAGTTGATGGCAACAACAGATGTAATGTAATAAAAGGTAGAGATTATAATAGATAAAGAAAAAGATAAGCTTTTAAACGTTTTTGATGAATAGCTTAATTAAAGTCGTAAAATTAATACTCCTTCTAATTCATTTTATACAAACTCAAGAATAAACAGAAGCAACAGTTTAGATGCCTCTTAATATAGCTTTTATAGTAGTGCTTATATTCAAAATAATAAAAAAATAAATTCTTAAACTAATTAGACTCTTGACATTAGTGCTGCTTCTTAAGCAGGCTTATCAAACAATTAGTCATCAAATTAAATCAATATTAAGCTTGGAATTTCTTAAAACCAAGATATACAAAGTCAATAATAGTAATAATCTAGGCAAAACCATAGGAGTTTAAATGCACGTTTAAATACAAATCAAGACTAATAAGTTTCTTTCAATATCTCTCAAAAAAATTTAAAGATTGATGAGGCAGCATCAAATATTTGTTATAATAATGAAGTAAATAAAATTTAAGGAAAACAACAAAGATTGAAGTAATAGAGAGATATAAGCCCAAAATAATAAAATATACTAAACTTATAACAATTAACTCCTAGCACAATATCATAAAGAGATTAAAATTCATCTTTAAATGATACAAAAAAGTTAGAAGTTTCCTAATTTTACTAAAATAACAATTAATCAAGCAATAATAGTCAGACTTGCAGACCAAATATTTTTTAGGAGAGTTTGCTAACTTTGGTTAAAGCTAATTTACAATAATAAAAAAATAGCTTGCAAGTATCATAAAATAATTACAATTAAGAAGAATCTTAAGGGAATAGTTAACAGGTTAAAAGCTCAATTCATTTCTCTCATTTTATGTAGGAGAGTTTTGCAGTAAAGCAGCAATTAGAAAATACAGAAAATCATTCAAACTAAGGTTGCTAATCTGAAGAGTAAAAAACACTACCAAGAGGAATTAATTAGATTGTTAATTCTTATCAAGGACCTGCCTCTTTTTTAAACTAAAACAACTCTCTACTTATAAATTAACTGCCATAAGATTTTAACAATAAGCAAAAGTAAAACAGTATCCATAATAATAATACACTAGGCAGAAGATCTAAAAATCAAAGCAATTCAGATGCTCTTGATAATGAAGAGGCTTATTGGGGTACTGCTACAAATGGAACAACTATTTCTTTTAATGAAGATTAGCATCATTCAAAACAATCAGTAGAAAAGATAAACTTTACAACAATTTATAATAAATCTGATAACAGTATTCAAATAATAGATGAAAGAAAAAAATCAGATGGGAACTTAATGAAAATAATGGAAAAATCTATCTTAAAAGACAATCATAAAAATATAAATTATCTTTCGAATGCTGATAGCTATGACAACAGTGCCGATTCCTAATAACGTTACTAAGCAGATGCATTTATCAGTAATGAATTAAAAATATCACCATTCTAAAAAAGGAAAGTTAACCTATTAAATTAATCTTAAAGTATCACATCAAATAATTTAGTAATCACATGCTGCCCAAACTGCAATAAAACTTTACCATAGTATGAAGAGCTATATTATGATCAGTAAATATAACAAATATTTTTTTATTTTATTTAATTATATTAATTTTAAAACTAGGCTATCAAACAGCTAGAACAGTAATACTTAAAGTAGAGGATAAAGCAGCGAATTAAATGGTCATTTAAAAAATAATACATAACCTTTTAAAAATTTAAATACATTTGGGTCAATTAATGAAGTTCATTTTAAATCAAGTCTACTTAATGAAGACTCTAACGAAAAAATATCAAAAGGCGATAACAATTTTTTGCAATAATTAAGAGAAATGCAATAGAAATAAAGTTTAGGAGAAGAATAGCTCTTAAATTAAAAAAGAATATAGGAATTAGAATATACTATTGGATAATTATATAAGGAGATAGAAGTTAGGGATGATAATATAGCTTGGCTTAGAAAATAAAGAGCGATTGGCTCTGGATTTACCTAATAAATAAATAATAAAAAATCTGAATATAGCAAAAAAATAATATTGTGCTTAAAATCTTAGAATAGAAAATTAAAAAATAAAATTTAGCGTTTAGAAACTAGTAATAAATGCTTGATACAAGAAAATCTTTCTCAATAAGGTTTAATATAGGAATATGAATATTAATTAGATAATTTATTTGAATCGATATTTTAAAATGAAAAAGAATTAAAATAGCTTAAAAAATAATAAAAAAAGAGCTCAAAGGCATTTGAGAATATTATTGTTGCAGAAGATAAAGTCAATTAAAACTTCGAAGAATTTAAAGATAAATTAGAAAGAATTCTTGTTGGGTATTCAAATTAACTTGAATCATTAAACCAAAATGAATAATATTATAATCAAATTAGTAAAGAAAATGTAATTTTGAAATAAGAGAGAGATGAGCTCATGAAAATTATTGAAATGAATAGAAAGCAGTAGTGAATATATTTTAAAACTATTTTATATATAAATGTTTATATAAAATCTTTTTTTTTGAGGAT
Source organism: Tetrahymena thermophila SB210 (assembly GCF_000189635.1). Classification (NCBI taxonomy): domain Eukaryota; phylum Ciliophora; class Oligohymenophorea; order Hymenostomatida; family Tetrahymenidae; genus Tetrahymena; species Tetrahymena thermophila. Next base: position 87,541 of record NW_002476317.1, on the reverse strand, counting down.
TTATCTAAGTTTTCTTAATTTTTACATAATTCTTAACTTAATTAGTGTATGCTTTTAAATACTTAATACATTTTTAATGTAGTAAAATTTTTAGGTTTTATATTATTTGGAGCAATTTTTATTATTTATTTTTTTAAGCTTAATATTAAAGCTTTTTAGTATTATGAATTTTAGATATTTTTTTATTTTAAGAATAAGTCATATTAGTAAAATCCTAATAAAAATAAGAAATAAATTAAATCAACTTTCTTATCTAAATTATTTGTTCTACTTCTTTAAAGTGGAAGAATATTTTAGATTAAATAAATAATTTTTACTATTTTAAAAATTCTTAATTTTTTGACTCAGAATCTTTAATTTTTTTATATAATTTTATTTTGAAAAATCAAGAATTTTATTTTAGTAAATGTTTGAAGGATTTATTTTAAAATCTAAAAAAAAGAAGATACGAATGAGCTAGCTGTAAGTTAAAAATAGGGTAAAATCAACTTAAGAGATTTATTATTAAAAAATCTAAATTTAATAATTCTTATAAAAGTTGTTAAGATTAAGATTGATGTAAGTTAGAAATTTATTCTTAATGGTAAAACTAATAATACATAAACATTTAATACAATTTTTAATTGGTTATTTTTCCTTTTCGAAATTAAAAAATTTGCTTGTATAAAAGATAAGAAATTAGCTGATTAAAAATCTATTGAAATTTTAACTATTTAATAGTTATTACAATCAACTGAAAAATATTCTATATAGCTTTTAGTGAGTCAGCTTCAAGTAACATGGAAAAGGCATGCGATTTACTAAAAGAAAGACTTGCTGGTATTAAATAATTTTTGGATTTATCTTCTTAGGATGATTTGGATTCAAATAAGAAGCTCATAAGTTCTTGTGTAGTTAAGATGAAAAGACAAGAAAAGATTAGAGCTCAAAAAGAAAACGAAATACTAGAAGCTCTCTTTACTTTTAAATCAGCAAGTAAGAATGAAAGAATCAATTTTGAAAAAACATCTTACGAGTTAATGGTGATGCTCTCTCCTTAGTTTGAATATCAAGTACAGGATAAAGGGTTTTATACAGATATTGCGGAAATGTTCATTGCATATTATACTCACATAAACAATACTAATAAAGTAGAGGAGATAAAAGTCATAAATTAAAATAATATATATCACAATTTTCCATTTCTTTGTATGCTATACAAAGGATTGGTTGAGTTCTCAAAAAAAATATTTCAAGAAAAAGTCAAAATAACACCATAATCGAAAGCAGATCTCCCTTTATTGTAAAAGAAAGAAAACTCCAATTCTATTAGTAATCAAAGGAGAAATGAAAATTAAATAGAATAGAAATTATAAAAACCAAAAAGCTAAGACAAATAAAATATATGTCTTTAATTGAATGTCTAAACATCTAATTAGATACAAGACTATGCAGATTCAGATAAAAATATTTGCTAGCAAGGTAAAATAATTAATATAAAATACTATATTCTAAGTTATGCTAAGTTAATTATTATTTTAATAAACGTAATTTGTATTCCTTACATAATAACTATTCGAATTTTTGTTAATATTTATAAATATATTTTTAATTAACCTTAAAATTAGAGTTGAAGGAGGAATTATTGTCTAATAGCCATGAGAATTTAAAAAGTGGAGAGGAGAGCTTTAGGAATCTGAATTCTGTTAATGATTAGAAAATAAGTAAACCTTAAGCTATTCCAATTAATTTGAATAGAAAAAGAGGTAGTTACTTAAGCAACTAATGTGGATTAAATGTAGCTAGGAGTGAAACACCAGAAAATACAAAATTTACTGGAGGAGCTTACAGTTCAACTAATTCCTCTTAGAGTGCATCAGCATCATAAATGTTTAAAAAATATTTTTCTTCAAAAATAAGCAATGAATCTGCAAATGAGGAAAAGAAGACATTTTTAGGTCATTAAAGATATTACAGTAATTATGATAAAGAGAAGTTTTTATTTTATTAATTTTGTGTTCTCCCTCCTACAACAATACCACAGGCTAATTTTTAAGGTGGATTTAGCAATGCTTATTCTTCTATTACTTCTTCAATTTAAGTTAATACTCCTATTAATAATTGCATCATATAAAAAAACTAAATCCTTCAAAGCAATAGTAATAATACTACTATTTCTGAGTAATAGCAACTGATTTAAAATTCTCATTAACAAGCTTTATCATGTCCTTAATTTGCAAGAAGAAACTATTTCAGAATAGTTAAAGAGGCAGTAGAGGATGCAGAATTTATGGTATTCAAAAGGAATGAGTTACTTGCAATGTATTATTACAAAAATATCGTATCCCGTAATAGTAATATAGCCAAAACAATAGATAATTTTAGAATACAACATAATACAAAAAATTAAAATAAAGCTGAATAGAAAATAACAGAAAAATTGTAATTGAATTAGAATAAAAATGAAGGAAATTAGTTTACCCTTCCATATCTAAATGGTGAATGTTCTCTCACAACACCAAGTAATAAAAATTAGCTAAATAAATCTAAAGGTATGAAAATAGATCTCAACCTTATTAATAATGGTTAGAAGCAAAATGATATGTCTTAAACACCAGAAAAGTAGCAATAGCTGCTTCCAAATATTACTGGCAAATCTAATTCTAAAAATTTTTCAGATTTCTTGGGAAAAAGATAGATTTGTACCAATAACCAACCTGCTTTGAACTCAATATAAAATATATAAAGTATTTATCAAAATGCTAACTAAAAATCAATAAACACAATAAATCAAGGAAGATTAGCTAGTTAAACTAATTAAATGAAAAAAAATTAGAATAATAATAAAAGTTGCTCAAATGGAATTATTTGTGAAAGAAATGCAGAAATTTCTAATGAAAAAATCAATTATTAAAAGAGTGAGCTTAATAAGAAAGTACAAATTTCTGATGATAATGAAGAAAAATTAAATTCTTACAAAATTAATGATACTGAAGACATAGATTAGTCTTTTTAAGTATAAGAAAATTCTAAAGAAATAACAGATAAAATGATGCAATCTGAGTAAAATAATCAAGGTGAAATGAAATTTCATTTTAATGAAATAAAAATTGATATTTAAATGAAATAGAACTCTGATTTTTAACCAGATAATAATAATTAATAAGTAGACTCTTTAAAGAATAAAAATGATTAAATAGAAACATAAGATTCTCTCAAGGAAAACAGGTAGCTGCTAGATGAGATTGAAGAAGAAGAAAATACAAACAGGGATTTAAATAGAGATATAGCAAGCAGCAGCTTAGATAAGCTTAATTAAGAGCAACAAACATAATATACAACACCTGAAACTCCTGGATAAAAACCTATAAAGCAATTACAATAAAGCAGTACAGAAGAAAAGAAAATTGCTTAAAAGCTAAGAAATTTAGATTTTTTAGAAAGAAACCTAAGTATTGGCTAGAACAATTAAGAAAGATTTAGATTAGAAACAAGTTGTTCTGATTTTAAAAAGCAAAAAAGGAGATAATAAAGCAAATCATAACACTAAGAGATAAGATAAAATTAGTAAGTAACTGGTGCTAACAGTTAATAAGATATGAATTAAACTATTTATGATAAGATAAAGATATGTGATGATTTGATAAATTAAGAAAAATCTATTGAAAATTAATACTTTGCTAGGCTATAATAAGATCATTCGATTGAAAATAAATAAAATCTTAATGAAAATAGAAATAACTCGATTTCACCTTCAAATCCTTTAAAAAAAATAACTGCATCCAGGCTTTAGAAGTTAGATACAAGCATGATAAATAATTCCTTTCGTAGTTGCTCTAAAAAAAAACAATTAGAACATATTTCATTGAGTAATAAGGAAAATATTCCAATTATTACAAAATCAACAAGAAATTCAAATATAGAAGAGGGTAGGAACTTAAATAACTAAAATATAGGAGGAATCTTTGACATAAAGTAGTAATTTTAGCAGTAATTAATTGAAGGAAGTTTAGAAGACAAAGTATGTAAATTTAAATAAAAAATATTAGGAAAAAATAAGACAAATGATAATATCTGCAGTGTATTTGTTAATAAAAGTAACAAATCATAAAGTAGATAAAAACAAAAATATATAGAAGATTTGAAAATTGAAGCAGTAACAAGCAGCAATCAAAAGGAATAATTCATCAAATAACTGACAAATAAGCTCTAGGAAGTCCTTACAGTAAACAAAGATTCTATAAAAAAAATAGAGATATCAAAAAATTAAAATTAAAATGACATTCAAAATGACGAAAGTGTAAAATTACCATAATTTAAACAAGAAAAAGATAATGGAAATAAAGTAGTAACCAACTTCAATAAAAATACACCTCAAGCTTCCTAGAATAAAAAGAATATTACTGCTAATCTAAATACTTCGTATGAATAAACTGATAGAAAAAAATAATTTTCACGAAATCAAGGGTAAAATAGAATAAATGAAAAAGATTAAAGCTTAAACATTATAAAAGACTTTTAATTAGATTAAATCACTCCTATAATAGCTCCTGCAGGATCTTCTGAGTATACATCCCTAAAAAGTAAAAATAAGTAATCTTATAGGTCAAAGTCAATACAAGATGAAGGTATAAATGGATTTAACTATTCAAAGTGCTAAGATACATAAACTAAAAACATAGATAATATTATATAATCCAATTTTACTACTATTTCTTAGCAACAATATATAACTATAACAAATCCTATTTCATAAAATACATCTATAGATGTATCCGTAAATGAAACAAATAAGCATTTAATCAATAACTAAGTAAAAAAATAGATGAAATAATCATAAATCCCAAAAACGCCTAAAATTAATTAGAATTTATCAACAAGAAATGCCCAATAATAGTAAATTACAAACAATAAAGATGAATAAGATAATTCTAAATATTAGCTACTTTATTAATAATCATATGCTCATAATGCAAAAGTATCAAATTTAAAATGTAAAGAATTTTATAATTTGTTATTTTAAGGCTAAGCTTCTAATTCTAATACATCTTAATCTACTAAATTACAGTTTGAAAGCAATAACACTTCTTCCTAATAATCTTATATAACAGATAACAAGTTAAGTATTGAAACTCCTTATAGTTCATCTTCAAGATACATAAAGAGAAGAAGCCTCAGACTTACATATATGGCAGGATGTGGAGCAGCAGCCAAAAGCTTTTTATCTACAAGTAATAATTATGAAAATAAAATAGAAACTGATTAAGTTTTGGTGTAACAAAATTTTCATAACTAAACTTAAAATGTAAATTTGGCTGCTAAATCTGTATTACCTCCTCATTTCAATGGATTTAGTATGTAGTCAAATAATATTAGCAATTAACTATGTTAAGACGATTCTTAATCTTTTTGCGATAATCAAATTAGGGAAAGGAATAGCATCAGTTTGAATTAAGCAATTAATTCACATAATAATAAAAATACACTAATATCTAACTAAGAATCACCATCCTCAACTTCCTTTGCTATATCAAATGCTAAAAAAATTATTAATAAAATAGCTTCAGAGTAACAAAATGAAATAGTCAACCTTTAAAAATCTTAATATAATAAATTTAAATCAATTTTATAGGACTACAACCTAGTTCAAAAAGATGGAAAAATAGTTTAACAAAATTAAAATAAGCTGATTAAAAGTTCTTTAGAATGAGTGAGTGAATGATAAACACGAAAAAAGTAAAAAATTTTAGTAATCATTTAAACCAAATGAAAATAGATTGAAAATACTGTTTATATTTTATGTTAAAATTTACCTTTATTAAAGCGAGTCAATATATTAATTATATATTAAAAATAAATGATAAAATAATAAATATATTTTAATTGTAGAACTAATTTGAAGTTTTCTGTTTTATATTATCTAATACTACTTTAAATACTATTTATAAACAATAATTTAAATAATATTTTACGAAAGTAAAACATTTTTATTTTTTTAGCTTATTCTATTCCTATAATTTAAAATAACTATTAAAAAAAGATAAGCAATTCATAAAGATATTTTTCAATGCTTTTAAATCGTTAATTATAGTTTTCACTTGAGAATAATATCTAAATTCGACAAAAGATGTAAAAAAATGGATTTTTAAATTTTAGATTATCATAAAATAATTTTGATAAAATTAAAAAAAAAAACATTTAATAAAATAGCTTGATTTAATATCAATTTTTATAAATAATAAATGTTATAATTATTTTTTTATTTATTTGAATATAGAATATCACAATGTCTTAGTTAACCTATCTTATTTTATAAAAATATGTACAAGTGTCAAATGTACTGATGAAAGAATTGTATAATGAGAAAAATTAATCTTATGTGGAAGATTAAAGAAATATCCATTTAAGATTAATTGAAGGCAATTGATAAATTATTTAATTGATAAAATACGTTTATCAAACAATATCATTGTAATTGATAGTAGTTTGAGTAATTAAAGATATTTGTATTTAGAAAACAATAATAAATTAAATTAAGAGATAAATTGAAATATAAAAAAGCATAGCTATAAAATGGATAATACCTAAGTAGAAACATTATATTAGCGTTTATCAGAATGCATTAAGGAAAGAAATCATGATCAAGTAGTCAAAGTCTGTGACTAAATCTTGTAAAAGAAGTAAGATGATAAAGTTTTAAGATGTAGAATGGTTGCTTTGCTTAAATCAGAAAAATACACAACTCTTTAAGCTGAATACGAAAAAGGTGGAGCAGGTTAAGGTGATGAGCAATAATAGCTTGCATATGCATATTATCTTTACTGCAGTGAAAAATATGATGATTGCTTAAAGTTTTTAAATTAGGCTAATAATCAATCAATGCAATTTTAAGTTCTTTAAGCTTAAACTCTTAACAAACTTTCTAAATTTAGCTTATCTGCAGAACTTTATGCTTAAATTCTTAAAAAATTCCCCAAAACCGACGATTATTCAGATTTACTTGTTAATGCTATTGCCTCCTCCATTTAAACCAATGTAACTTTCTTTCTTTCGTTTTTGAAGTTATTAAATCTTCATTAATTTATAGGTATTTCACTTTAAAAAACATAATTTAAGTTTTTAAAATAAATTTCAATATCAGACATTTAAATTTAAGCTATAAAGTTTAACAAAATTGGAAGTGAAATGATTAAAAATTTATTTAAATATTGCATCTTTAGTTTATTTATTAATATTTTATTTATCTAATAGGATTAGCAAATTTAAAAGAACATTCAAAGTTTGGTTGAGGAATATTTGAAAAACCAAAAGTAGCCTAATAATGAACTTATTTATAACTATGGTACTCTTTTAGGTTGCCTTCATGAGACAGAAAGATCAAGAGATATGCAATTAAAGTTTAAGCAAATGATCCAAGAAGATAATGATAAACAAGATGAAATTATGGCTGTTCTTTAAGCAGATTATGCTGATTTTATAAACAATAAGTACTTAGTTGGTGAAGAGATTGAGAAAAAGATTAAATAGTATGAAGAGTTCTAAAAATAAAATTTAACTGATAAAAACTTGAAGGCAGTATTAAATAATAATATTGTTGTTTTCCGTTATCAACATAAGCACGAATAATATGGTGATTCTCTTAAGTTGATTGATGAAGCTATATAGAGCAAATTCAAGTAGACCTAAGAATAGATATTTGTCTTTAAGCTAAATAAATCCCTTTTACTTATTTAGAAAGGTAAATTTTAAGAAGCACTAACTTTGCTTAATGAAATCGAGCACAATTTCTCAAATCTCGATAAAAACATTAAATTTTTATCTGTAAAGATCTATATTCTTATGAAGTCCAAAAAGGATGATTTACTTAACAACTTCTTAAATTAATTGAACACTAATATTTTGACTAACTCTCAAGCTCCCTATGATTTGAGAATTGAAGTATTTTTACTTTTATCTGAAGTAGCTCGTTCATAAGGCTCTTCATAGTAAATCCTTTAGAATTTCTAAGCTCTTCACAATTCTACTTCTGATAAGACTCTTCTTTACGAAAATGAGATTATCTGCTGTTTTATTCTTTCCTACATTTCAAAGATTAAATCAGATGAAAATACTTCTTTAATATAACCAATATTAAATTAAATTGCTACTAACACTCACAATCCTTAAGTCTTGTAATATCTTGGTGACGTTTATTCAAAGACTGATGCAAACATTGCACTCCAAATTTACACTAAGCTTGCTTAATAATTCCCTAAGGAGAGTTCTTATTAACAACGTCTTGCTAAGTTGCACAGCAGCAAAGGTGAATTTGAAAAAGCCCAATCCTACCTAAAAAACATCAAATTCAACGTTATCGAGGACTACACAGAGCTTACAAGACTTGAAAGTGAAATTGCTCTTTCTAAAATTTAGACTAAATCTTCTACAACTCCAGCAACTCACGTTGCTAAAAAAATTACTAAACCCAAGAAGAAAAGAGTTAGATATCCCAAGGGATTCGATCCTAAAAACCCAGGTCCTCTCCCAAATCCAGAAAGATGGTTACCTAAATGGGAAAGAAAAGATTTTAAAAAGAAGAAAGGAGCTGCCCTTAATTCAAGAACTCAAGGTTCTTCAGCAGCTGCTCAAGATACTTCTACTAGCAAAACATTCGCAGTTAGTAACAGTACAGCTCATATCAAAGCCAAAGAAAAGAGTAAAAATAAGAAAAACAAAAAGAAATGAAGATATATATTTTCATTAACTCATACAATACTTAAATTTTTTTCGTTTTTTTATTAATTTAAAATGTTATTAATTATAATTGTTTGTTGCTAAATATTTAAAAAATTACATAAAATATATGCGTTGTATGTATGTATAAAATAGATATTAATTACTTAATTAATTGCAAAACTTTTTAAAATACAAATAAGAAATATTATATTTTAATTTTTAACATTAATTAAATTCGATTATTTCTTTTTAAATTTTTAGTGATGGTAAAGTTATTTTCTTGGTAGACAAACTTTTCAGAAAAATAGAATAATTATTGAACTAAAAAATCGATTAATTTCTTTTATGTCTTTTTTTCTATTAGAAATTAAAAAAATATGTGAAAACAGAAACGCTAGTTTTTTTTTTTGCAAATTTTAAAATATCCTAATAAAAGATATTAAATATTTAAAAATTAATAATAATTAATAAAAATTCAAATATTAATTTTATAACTAATTTGTAATAAGCAAATAATAATTTAAGTTTTTTCCAAATTTTATAGCAAGAAGATGGATACTACTGAAGCTCCTTAAATAATAGAACATTTAAATAAAACTTTGACATTTACTCCTTACGATGTTAAGTATATACATATGCTTTTAAATTAAATTATTTATTATTCAGCATTTTAGATGATTTACAAATATGCATTTATTATTCTTTAAATAGGTGGATTCCACAAACCGCTAAGTTTGTTTTATGTGGTTAACATCCAAAAGCAACAGGAACAATTCAAATCCATTAGTTAACCAAAAATGAATTATAGGTTACAAGAGATGTAAAAAATATTTTTCTTTTTACTTTTTTGAAATTTTAAATACTTAGATTTAATTATTAAAATTTTTTAATTCTAGATTTAGCATCCTAAGGGTATAAAATGTTCAACTTTCGGAGCATGCTTGCCTAATAAAGCAGATCTTGCATTTGGTGATTTTAATGGTGAAATGAATATAGTTGATTTAGAAACAGGAAAAATTTACTACAGTGTAAAAGCTCACAACACATTAGTTAATGCTATCGACGGTATCGGAGGATTAGATATTGGGTATGGTGCTCCAGAAATTGTTACAGCAGGAAGAGATGGTAAAATATATTTTTAAAATAATCAATCCAAAAGCAAATAAATATTTTTTAGCAATACTGAAAATAGATTTTTTTTAAATAAAAGATTTTAAAATATTAATAAATTTTCTTCTTTATAAAAGGTTGTGTGAGAGTATGGGATCCAAGATAGAAAGCTCCCGTCCTTTCCCTTGAACCTAGTGATAAAGAGTCTGTTCCAGATGCTTGGTGTGTAGCGTAATAAATATTTATAAAGCAAAATTTTTGATAGAAATTAAAATGCTCTTTAAAAAATAGATTTGGTAATAGTTATAATAATGAAGAAAGAGTATTAGCTGCTGGATATGATAATGGTGATTTGAAATTTTTTGACCTTAAAACTAACTAGTTACTTTGGGATAGTAACTTAAAGAATGGTGTTGTAGGTGTTGAATTTGATAGAAAAGATATAATTATGAATAAATTAGTCGCTACAACATTAGAAGGTAAGTTCCATGTTCATGACATGCGTACTCTTCACCCTGAAAGCGGTTATGCATGCTTAAATGAAAAAGCATTTGGAGCTACTATTTGGGGCGTTAAACATCTACCTCAAAATAGAGATATTTTTGGTTTATTAGGTGGTAATGGTGCTCTTAACATTTATAAATATAATTATCCAAATGAAAGATCTATTAAAGATTCTGAAGGAAGACCTAGAGGTATCACTGGTAATGTTGAAATTCTTAATTCAAAAGATTTATGCTAATAACCAATAAATGGTTTTGACTGGAATAAAGATAAATTAGGACTTGGTGTTTTATGCGGTCTTGATCAAACATGTAAAGTTATAATTACTACCAAGTTAAATCTATATTGAATTTATTTTAATTTTATAGTAAATGTATTTGTAAATATTTTTTGTTCTAAGCATATAAAATCAAATGTTGAGTATTTTATAATAAATATTTTAATTAATGTAGTTATATTTTATGTAAGATATATTCAATATATTTATTTATTATGTGTTCCTAATTAGATTTGTAAGTTTTCAAATTTTACAAAGTATCAGTTTGTGTATTAGTTTTTTTAATTAATAATATTTTTCATTTATTGTTATTAAAGCCACAATCTTACAACTGTAAATCATATTTTAGAAATGAAAAAAGAAAAGACAATTGAAGATTATAGAGCAGCTGTAATAGCCCTAAAGAAGCAGTATAAAAGTTAAGCTGACAATTATTAGTAGCTTTAGAATGAAGTCAAAAAACTGGAGCCGAATACAAATAAACATTTCAGCATATTTGAATATTTAAAGAAGGCATAAAAATTAACTTAAAATGTTACCAAAATGCAATCTCTAATTCGAGGAGGTCTATGTAGGAAAAAAATAAAACAAATCAGAGAAAGAATTTAAAATGGCAATAAAGCTAAAAGCTAGCAAGAGAAATATTTAGAATATGTTTAAAATGATAATTATGAACTTGATGGAATCTTAGTAGAAATGAATAATGCTTTAAAAGCTTAATATGGTGTGAGTTTTTATAACTAAATATAATAAATTTTCATTTTAGCTTGTCTATCTTTTCTTATTTTTTATAATTTAGGTTTGAACTTTATAATGGTATTTAGAATAGTAGATAAAAAAGCTTAAGGATCTGTTCTCGCTCATGATTTTGAAAATTTTCTACTGAAATTTGTTAGTTTGAACTAAGGAAATAATAATTCCTCACCTAGTAGCTAAAGCATAACTTAAGAAAATATTAAAAAGTATGTATTTGTTTCAAATATTAAAACTTTATATTTAATTTATTTTAAAAGATTGATAAATAGTTTAGATAAAAACAAATCAGGTTACATCTCTTTTGATAAATTTTTAAATGTCCTTGAAAAATCAAGATAAGCAGAGGGATATACATAGTCTTAATATAAATAATCATAATTATCTTTGCATTTAGAAAATGCTATCAAAAAGATTTTAGAATTATGTGAGTTTTAGGGTCTTACTCCAGAGTAGTTTTTTAGATAGTATGCTACCAATAATCCATAATATATGAATAAAGATAGTCTTTTTTAAGTTTTAAATGACCCTAATAATTAAATTGGTAAACTGACAAAAGAAGAAAATACAGCCATAAATATTGTATTTAACTTAGATCATACATATTTTATTAAGAAGTTAGATTTTTTATCATATGTTCTACCTGTCCTAAGAAGAGCTAAAGCATAATCTAAATCTAAAGTATCTCTTTCTTAAGCTTCTCGTAGTCTTTCTTCATTAAACATAATGAGTAGAATAAGTCTATAAAGTAAATAAAGCAAATAAAGCAAGGGAGAAAAAAGTGTTAATATTTCACAAAGCCTAGAAAATACTGATGAAAAAGTTTAAGAAATAATATAAAAAATGTTTTAAACTAAACCTCTTCATATATTTTTGGAGAATATATTGCTAACAATCAACTCAAATAAAACGTTTTTGACAACAGATGATATTTCCCATCATTTTGATTAGTATTTAGGAGAAAATGCTATCAGTTATAAGGAAAAAGGGTTGGTTTTTAGGTAAATATTATTTATGTTCTATATTATTTTGCCAATTTTCAAAAATAATAACTCTAATTATAAAAAAACCAATAATTTATTTAGGGCTATTGATAAAGATGGAAATGGGAATTTAGAGATGGATGAGCTAGTTACGTTTTTTGTTTAGCAAAGTAAAAAAATTTAACTATCTTTGAACACATTTTTAATTATGCAAGCTAAGATGCTTGAAGTTGATGGAGAAGATACAGTTTCTTATTTTAAAGAAATTGGATTGGATGTGAGCGAAAAAGATAAAATAGATTTACAAACCTTTCATTCAACATTTGGTGCTGCAATAGGTTTAGATGAAGATAATATAAATAGGATGTTTCTCGAAATCGATAAGCAAAAAGAAGGGAAAATATCTGTTAAAGAATTGATTAAAATCATAGACAGTTTTAGGGGCGATACTTAATAGCTTTTGAGTAAAACCTAAGAAGATAACTTAGTCTAAAAAAAAATAAAAATGATAGAAGATTTAAAAATTCAATTAGAAATCAAAGCAAAATTATCTATTTAAAAATTATGGGCCAAAGCTGATTAGGAAAATAAAGGATACGTGACCCTATACGAATTAAAAACAGCTATACAAAATGTGCTACCTGAGATGAAAAACTCATAAATTATAAAAATTTTACAATTTATTGATGTAAATGATAATAGCATAATTGACAAATAAGAATTTGAATTAGCCTTTATGAATACATAAAATGATCTTATGAAAGCCAAAAATCCTCAAAATTAACAAAATTCAAACTAAAAAATAGGAGATTCTAATACTATTGAAAACAAAGAATATTACCTTTAGATACTTAAAAATGTTATTGTTTAAAATAATCTGACTCCACTTTAATTCTTTGAGTAAAAATTAATTATACAAGAATTTTTTCAAAAAAAATAATTTTAATTGGTCGATCAAATAAATTAAAAAATAATTTTAATTAAATATTTTGATATTAATTTATTTTTATTTGATATTATCTTATTGTATTATCAATATTAAAATAAATGCTCTTTGTAAAGCCTTTGTTTAATATTTATTATAAATAGGTAAGCTGATGTTGATAAGTCAGGAGATATAAGTTTAGTTGAATTAAAAGCTATTCTATCTAAGCTAAGTGTCGATCTCTCTATTTTAATTAAGCTTATGAAAATATTTGATAAAAATTCAGATGGCTGTATTAGTTATCAAGAATTTGTATAAGAGATAGGAGAAAAAATTGATATCCAAAGACCTTCATAGAAAATAAACTCACTCTTAGTTGTCAAAAAAGAAGTTATAGAAGATCCAAGGGCTGATTTAGATATTAGAAATAAGCTCAATGAATATGGTGAAGAGAAACCATATGAACTTAAAGAGGCTTTACTTTCTTTGGGTAAATTTTTAATGGCAAGGAGCCAAAAATATAACGGAGATAGTAAAAAGGCATATGAAGAGTTATTTAAAGAGTTTGATTAAAATACTGATATGGTTTTGTCAAGAGCTGAATTTATTTAAGGGCTTGATCTTTATAACAATGAGTTGAATTTAACTGATAGATAAAAAATTAGACTTATGATGACAGCTGATTAGAACAAAGACAACAAGATTGACATGAAAGAGTTTATATCATTTATTACAAACTAAGTATATAAAGTAATAAAAATTACCAACTTTAGTATTTGTAAAATAAATTTTTAAGTTTAAATTTTATTAAAAAAGATAGAAGCATAGGATAGCGAATCTGAGAAAGGTAAACGAATCGAAAGATTTAAAGAGAAATTGAAATAGTAAGGAGGGTTTACTGTAGAAGTTTCAACTCAAAAAGAATTCGTTTTTGAAAAAATGCATAAATTTTTATTAAAGAATTTGCAGAATTTATTAGAAAAAAAATAGCTTGAAAAAGAAGATGCTTCAAATATCGACAAGGAGGCTCTTGGCAGGAAGGTTTTGCAGATTCTCAATTTAGCTAGTTAAGAAAAAATTGATGAAAAAATTTCTACCAACAAAATAGGAGAGATATTAATATCAAATACTTATTAATTTGAGCTTAATAATGAAGATATTACATATCTAATGCAAACCTTTTCTGATGAATTTAAAGATTAAGTAATTGAGTTTACAAAACCAAAAAAATCTGTTTAAATTTCAAAATAAACCTTAGCATATCTAAATGTAGAAGAAGATTGAATAACTAATAATTTTATTGATCAATCAAAATACTTATAAATGTGGATTGATTCTTATATTAACATAATATTTTAATTCTTATCCTGTAAATTTATAAATTTTATAATTACTCATCAATTAATTTGAAAGAAATTTATTATCAAAAATTTGTTTTAAAAAATGTTTGTTAAACTTTATTTAAAATTTTGACAGATAGATAATCTTTTATTTATTTACTTATTGATTAATATAATTTTTTTAAATTTTTGCAAACTTGACTTATATTATATTATATTATCAAAATATTATCAAAAAGATACTTTAGGACAATTTTTAAGTTTTAAATAAATATATTTATTAATTTTTACAACAAGTCTTTTGCATAAAAGCTCAAAATAAAAAATAGGATATCAGTTCAGTTTATTTAACTTCCACCAATAATTAAATAAATAGGAGGACTGCTGCCAATAAGATGCAAAATAGCCAAATATAAATAGAGATATAGAAGTTATTGGATTAGTTAAGAAAAGCACGATTTCCAGAATCAGAAAGAATCACATAAGATTTATAATAGTTATTTTTGAAGAACATTACCTACAATGATGAAGTAAAATACCTTATTAGAAGCACTAAAAAATTAAATTTGAAAATTATTTATGCTGATAAATACTCTTTAAAATATTTTAGATTTATTAAAGTCTTTAGAGATTAATAAGTAGCAACGATCCGAATGAAAAATACAGTAAATTTAAAGAATATTGATTTAATTGTACTAACTTTTAACAAATATTGCAAAAAAAAGAAGAAATGTGGAAAAATAAACAAATATTTATTTTAGTAATTAATCTGAATATAAATAATATGAAAATTTATTAACATAATAGATGGGCTGATTGGATTGGAATCAATATCATTTGTAGTATAAGAAAATCAATATATAAATTTTTGGAATAAATTTTATTAGCTGGTTTTAGAATAATTTTAACTCATGCAGGAGGAGAAGCTTTTAAAGAAAAATACTGAAGTATTTGGGAGATTATTGAGATTAGGAGGATAGAGAGTTTAAAATGTTTTAGTTGGATATATTTCTAATATTATTGAATCATTATTCTTAACTTCTACAAAGGACAATTAAAAATATGCAAGTCTACTTGTCCTTAAAGAGCTACTAGAATAGTCTCCTTTTATAACATTTAAGATTATTGCTAATACGGAGAACTTTCGTTCAAAAATATGGTCCCACATTAAGTAAACTTCTATTGAAATTAGTTTAGCTCAATATTCAATAAAATTCTAAATAAAGATCGAAAAATATTCTTGTAAGAGAGGCAGCTTTAAGCTTTTTTGATCAATACATGTAGCATATAAGTCTTAAAGAATGTACTACTAATTTATAACAATAAAATTATTTATTTCTTTATAAAAGTTTTCATAAATACATAGAGGCTAGTATTTGCTATAGAAAATAACCACATAAAAAAAAAAATAGAATAAACAAATAAAAATTTTATTTATGTATTTAAAAATGTCTATCTTAATTAAATCTTTTTAAATTTATAAAATAGAGGAAGTTCAAGAAAAAGAATATAGTGCTTATTATACAGACATAGAGAGCTACTTAAAGTAAAAGGAAGAAGAAATGATCATAGGAAATATTGCAGTTTTAAAAATCATATTTAGTTATCCTAGTTAAGAGTAGTTTACTGATACGTAATACTCTAACATGTGCAAGTATGTTCTTTCAAAAAAAGAGCATACTTACTAGTCTATTTAAAAAATAGTTATAGATACATTGCCTATTCTCTCTAAGTTTAAAAGATAACATTTCTGTGAAAATTTCTTATGTGAAACAATAGATCATATCCGTAATTTAATTGGCTCCAATAAATTCAAATCGCCTTCATGTAACATTTTAAAAAATTTATATGTTTTTATTTTATTTTTTATTGAAGAATTCTTTCTTATATAATTTCCAGAATCAATAAACAAACATATCTTTAGATATAAACAAAGTGAATAATTATAATTTCAATTTATTTATAAAAAGAGGATTTATTAATTAGCTATTATGATACACTTGATAAAATATGCTCTTCACTGGATATTAGCATTATAAAAAAAATACCTGATGATAAAAAAAAATTAATATTTGATGAAATTAAAAGAGTTTGTAAAACAATTTAAAAAGATTTATAAGATAAAAAGGAATATATTCCTAGTCGAGTAACCTGCCTTTAAAATATTGTGAAGGTTTTTTCAACAAGATATTCTGAATTAATTGATGAAGAAAATTTAATTGATGACCTCATATTTAATGGTCTGTATCCACAAACAGTAGAATTTTTAGAAAATATTTAAAGTTACAAAATGGATGAGATAAAAGAAAATACATCTGTTTCTGAAGAAAATCGTAAAAAAGAAAAAAAAGAATTCTCTACTTTCATATAATACAGGCTTTTGCTTTACATAATTACAACTTTGCAGAAATAAAGAAATGTTACTCCTTTGACTCTTCCACCTGTCAATGATTCTTAAAAAAAATTTTAATTAAAACTTCGTTAATATGAAGACAGGATTAAAGGAGACAAAGAGATATCTAATGCTATCTAAACTCTTTCTACATTTAAATTTAAAACCTATGAGAAAGAATTGACAAACTTTTTAAAAGACAATGTTTTAGATTATCTTGATAATAAAAATAAAATTATTCGTAAGGCTGCTGCTAAAGCAGGCTGCCTTCTTTGTGTTAAAAAGGGTAAAGATAACTTAATATCAAAATCAGTGATGTACAAAATACTAGAAAAGTTTATGAGTGTAGCTGTTTCAGATGCCGAAGATGAAATTCGCTAGACTATGTTGAAAAGTCTAAATGAAAATTTTGATTAATATTTAATAGAGCCAATATACCTCAAGAAATTATTCTTTTGTGTAAATGATAGCAACCTGTAAAATTAATTAATATTTTATTGATATATTAAATTTTATAATTTTAATTTTATAAGAGAGGTACAACAGCTAGCTTTAACTACTCTATGCAGACTTTCTAAGTACAATCCATCAGATATAGTTCCCTTTTTAAAGAAAACTTTATATGAATATATTTCATAGCTTTCTTACAATAAAGTAATTTTTACACAAATAAATTATTATGATTAATATTTAAGTTTTTTATTTAATAAATTAAAATAGAAACGATTTGAAAATGAAAAGAAGATTATAAATCTCTTAAAAGGGTTAGTGTGCTTAATTAAGAATGATACAGAAGTAGTCAAACCTCATTCAATGACAATAGCAACTATTCTTTTAAAATTTTTAAAAGATTCAACAATCACAAACAATATGATTCCTGAGTTACTCAAAGCCTTCAGTTAGCTTAGTGCTTTAGGAGATTTTCAAAACCTTATTGATATGGATGAGATTTTCCCAATATTTTTGTCAGCAATGTAAGACAAATCTTCAACCTTCAAGAGGGAATCAGCAGTTAAATCTCTAGTAGAAATATTAAAAAATACAGGATTTGTAGTGCTTCCATATTACAAGTATCCTAACTTCCTTGAAATTGTATTTTCTTTAATGAAAAATGAGGTTAACACAGAAATGAGGTACTAGTGTATGAGACTAATTGGTTGTGTAGGAGCCATAGACCACTTCTTTTACAAAAAAGTTATTGATAAAATTAAGAACCATTCAATAACATCATCGTTCGCAGACAATAGAATTCTTGTGAATTATATTGTTACCAAATCTTTCAGGAAAAGGTTCAAATTTATGAAAAAGCTCATTAAATATCAACAAACAAATCAATCATCAGAACTTGTAAGTAATTAATTTTCAGAATAAAATTAAAAGTAATTAATTTATTTTTATTTTAGCCCTTTCAACTCCATAAATATTATGAAGATGTTATACTACTCTTTGAAAATTTCAAATAAAAAAAAATGCTTTTAAATCTAGCATCTATAAAAAAGAGCCTAAATAATCAGCCTAATAAATTTGATCCACTGCAAATTTATGGTTCATCAGCTTTCTTATAATTATAATAAATGTTGGATTAATAGTAAGCAATATCAATTGAAAACGAGATTTTGAATGATGAGACGAGAAATACAGAAAGAATTCACTTAACTTAAGAATCCGACGATGAAATAAGGGAAATGCTATAAGCTCCTACTGTTATTTAGCTTAACGACTAAGATTATTATACAAGAACAACCATTAAAGCAGTATTAAAAATTTTATATGATTAATCCTTAAATGAGCATCATGAATTAGCTATAAAAACCTTAAATTGCATAGTGAGTAATTCAAAATATAAATTATATAATAATTTTAATTTGTATTTTTGTTAGATTTATTAAAAAGTAGGACAAAGAATTTCTTAGATTTGCTGATTCCAGTTTTATGCAAAGTTTTAGAATAAGATAATATAAGAGAAGATATTCTTAACATCATTTTAGTTATTATTGAAAATTGTGGTACACACTTCTTTTTTTTGAAATTAGGTTTGATTCAACTTTATTTTTTTAATTAGGAGTTTATTATAAGCAGAATTACTTAGATTAACTATTAAATATGTTCTTAGAATATAGTTAGGATATAAGGTACTCCTTAATATGCCTTAAAATATTAAAGGTTGTAGTTAGTTTCCACAAAAGAAATATTTATTATAAAATAGAACCTATTGTATAAAAAGTAAATAATCTAATCAAAAAAGCTCACGTAGATGAAGAATTTACGTTGAGAGTTATTTAAATTTATAAAAATTTAGCAGAATATCTGAATCCTCATCTTCATTTAATCATACCTTTTTTGTGTCAGCTAATAACTTAAAATGCCTAACTTGTAAATATGCAAGTAAAGACCGAAATTATTCAACTTTTCTAATATCTTTGCTTTTATTGCTCTTCTTCAATCCAGTATATATCGCTAATAGTTGATTCTATCCTTTAAAATATATGTAATTATTATTAGTTAGTGAATGAATTTTTAAAATACCTTTTTTATTTATGAAATAGAAACAAATAAATTCTAGCCATTGATGACTAATTCAATTATGGATACTATTGTAGTTTTTATTTATAAATATAGAAACGATTTTCAAGCCTATCTTCCCAAAATAAACTAAACAGTGAAATCTTAAAATATCCACCACAATATTTACTCAAAATGTATTGAAATTTTCTTAAATTATGGAAATTTAGTTGATGTTTCCTCTCAAATTGAAAGCGATATTGCTCTCTTGGAGTGTAAAAGAATTTAAGAGTAGCCATATACTTTAGAACCATAGGATTCCTTGACTAGACCAATTAAAACAGATAAAATTCTTAAACTTTTTGATACTCATAGTAATTAATCAAAAGAGGATTGGATACAGTGGATGAGAAAATCTTCTATAGAAATGCTCAAAGAATCCCCTAATTTAATCTTGTCTGCCTGTCATCAATTAGCTGAAGTCTACTAAGAGCTTCAAGTAGAGTTAAATAATATATCTTTCTCTTCTGTGTGGGCTGAACTAAAATAAAAAGAAAAGGAATATATTATTAATTAGCTCGACCCTGCTCTTAACTTTTAACATAGAGATGGTGACAGGGCTTAAAAAGTACCTTTGAATCTCTTGCAATTGTTACTTAATTTAGCAGAATTTATGCAACACGATAAAGGAGGTTTACCTATTAAGAGCTCAAAATTAGCTGAATTAGCATAAAGGTAATAAATAAATAAATATTTATGCTCTCAAAACTATTTTAAATTTTATTATAAATGAAATAGATGCTCTGCATACGCTAAGTCTTTGTATTATCGAGAATCAGAGTTTGAAAAGCAAGGAGTGGAAACCTTTGAAACACTTGAAGCATTATATAAATAACTCGGATAGAAAGAGTCAGCTTAAGGTTTGGTCTAATATATGCAAAAGTATACTAAATACTAATTCCGTTCATAAAATAATATATCTGATTAAATTATGACAAATTAAACAATTGATGGAAACAATAGCAAATCTATTTAAATATAAAAGCAATTGGCTAATTTAAAACTATCTGATTTAGCTCACTTTAAGATAAAGGTGTAACAGTTAGAGTAATATTTTGAATGGGAAAAAATTTTAACCCTCATGAAAGAGGAAGAAGATTATGAAGTTAAAAAGCAAGTAATGGATGTCGCTGCTAAAGCTGCAATGAATCTAGGTAAGATAAGTTTTTGTTTAGAAAATAAAAAATAAAAACTTAAGCTTATTATTTATTATTTAATTATCTAAGGTAAATGGGAAGAATTAGAATAGTTTGCTGAGAATCTCTCTGATGAAAACACAAACGATAAATCCTTTTGGCTTGCAGCTGTTTGTTTGAAATCAAAGAATTATGAAAAATCAAAAGTGTACATTCATGAATCAATATAAAAGCTTGATAATAAAGTCAGTGGTCTAGTATTTGAAAGCTATAATAGAGCTTTTGAAAGTATTCTAAGATTACAGCAGTTGTTTGAGATGTAAGAAATCCTTGAAATGAAAATTTACCAAGAAAAAATAGGTTAAATGATGCAAAGAGAGGGAATGGATAGGCATAAATTATAAATAGAGCAAGAACTTAAAAGATAAAATTTGAAAGATATATGGGCAGATAGATTAAGAGGTAATCCAAAAGAGTTAGATACATGGCAATAAATTCTTTCTGTGAGATAGATTTATCTTTCTAAAAAAGAAGATTTGCAATCGTAATATTTATTGTATTTGCTTATAATTAATTAATTGAGTATTTATTTCAAAAAGATGGTTAAAATTCTGTAAAATTATTTTGAGAAACAACTAGCTGTAGTATTGTAGGAGAATGCTAGATCAAATATTTTAAGAAGAATATTAAGATGAAGATGAAGCACCTCCAAATTATCATCTGGCCAATTTCGAATGCATGTATAGAATCAATCCCAGTAATTTCCCAGAAATATGTGAAAAAATGGAAAATTATCTCAAAAATGAGAAAAAAATAGAAAAAAAATAAGTTGCTAAAATGTATTTGAAAATGGGTATCTGGATGCGTGAAACAGTAAAAAAAAAATACCATTTAAAACTATTTTAACTATAATTTGATTAATATTAACTTAGGGAGAAGAGTTAGACAAATAAAAAATTAAAAAAATTGAAGAGTATTTTGAAAAATCAAAGGAGTTTAAATCTGATTATTACAAAACATGGCATCATTTTGCATTGTTAAATTTTGATGTTTTAGATATGATGGATGAAATTGACACAAGAGAAAAATTAGATTACATTTTAAATGCTCTTGAAGGATTTATGAAAAGTATTTCAATCGGAACATCATCAGAGCATAAATCCCCTTACCTCTTTTAAGGTAATATTTATTTATACTTACATATTCACACATTTTTATTTTTTATATTGATAAGATTGTTTAAGACTTTTGTAAATTATTTTTGATTATGGTGATTTCGAAGAAGTAGCTCAACTATTTTTAGAAGATTTCAAAAATATTGATAGTCGTGCATGGATTGAGGTTGTTCCTCAAATTATTGCACGTATTTCAGATTCAAAAAGTGGAGTATAAAAAATTTTACATGAGTTGTTAATTCACATCTCTAATCATCACTCATAAGCCTTAATTTACCCACTCACTATAGCTTGTAAGTCTAAAACTCAAATTAGATAACAAGCTGCTAATTAAATAATTTCTGATATTAAAACACATTCCCCTGTTCTTGTAAATGAAGCCATGCTGATATCTAATGAGCTCAATCGTGCAGCTATATTATTAAAAGAGTAATGGCACGAAGGTATTTATAATTCTATGGAGTCTTTTGAGCGCTTTTAGAGTGAAAAATCTACTTCTTCAGATCTTATAAAAAATGTAATGGAGCTACATGAAACAATGACTTTGCAACCAGAGTCACTTAGTGAAATATCATTTCACCAAAATTTTGGAGGAATTATCAATGAGGCAGAAGCTTGGATTTAGCGTTTTAGTATAACCGAAAATCCTATATGCATATACCAAGCATTCGATATTTATAGTTAAATTTATTAAAAGTTAAAGCCACAAATAAAGAAGTTAGAATTCGTTTACCTTGAAAATGTATCTCCTAAGTTGATAGAGACAAAAAATTGTGAAATATCTATTCCAGGAATGTACAAACCTTCAAGACCAGTCATTAAAATCACATGCTTTTAGCCAAAACTTGAAGTTCTTCCATCAAAAACTCATCCCAGAAAAATATGTATTTACGGATCAGATTCTAAAGAGTATTTCTTTTTATTGAAGGGTCATGAAGATATTCGTCAAGATGAAAGAGTAAATAATAAAATTTAAAAATATTTTTCAATATTATTTAATTTTTATTTAAAATAAGGTTATGTAGCTATTTGGGCTGATAAATAGACTTTTGTAAAATAATACAGAGACATAAAAAAAAGGATTATCTATTACGAGATATTCTATTATTCCGCTTTCCATGAAAACAGGTTTACTAGGGTGGGTTTAAAATTGTGACACTCTTTAAATTTTAATAAGAGATTATAGAAAAGCTTTTAACATAAAATATGGTGCTGAGCTAACTCTTATGAATGATTTTAACATATATAATTTCTATGATAGCAGTTTCAATGATTATAATAAGCTTCCATTACTAAATAAGGTCGAAATATTTAGATATATAATGTAAAATACTCTAGGTGAGGATTTAAAGAAACTTCTATGGCTTAAAAGCCCTAATTCAGAAATATGGTTAGAAAGAAGAACAAATTATACTCGCTCATTGGCTACTATGTCCATAGCAGGATATATATTAGGCTTGGGAGATCGTCATTTATCTAATATTATGCTCTAAAGATAAACAGGTAATTTAAAATTATATCAATAAATCTTATTTAAAATAAAAATTAAAAGGTAAAATTGTGCATATTGACTTTGGTGATTGCTTCGAAGTAGCTATGAGAAGAGAATCTTTACCTGAGAAAGTGCCATTTAGATTAACAAGAATGCTAGTTAATGCTATGGAAGCGTGTGGAATAGAAGGAAATTATAGAAATACATGCGAACTTGTAGTAAAGGTAATTAGAGAAAACAAAGAAAGTTTGATTGCTGTCTTAGAAGCATTTGTCTATGATCCTCTATTCTATTGGATAGTGTTTACAATGTCAGGAGATCTTGATAGTATGAAATCACCACAGGAAGCTAAAAATGGAATCTCAAGGAGAAATTCTTAAATAATTAGCAATAACTCTGGAAATATAAACAGCTTCGATTATAAAGAGTTTGAAACGGAACAAAACGAAGACATTAATAAATTAAGATTACAAAAAGAAGAAATGAAAAAAGCTGGAGACAAAGATAAACTTTAATAACCTTAAGATTTATTCAACAAAAAAGCAGTTGAAATTATGGATAGAATAAAGAAAAAATTGAATGGAAGAGATTTTAAAGAAAATGAATAGCTTAGCTATGTTGATCAAGTAAATAAATTAATTCTGTAAGCAACTTCAGACGAAAACATTTGCTAAGCTTATATTGGGTGGGGTCCATTTTGGTGATTATGAGTCATTTATTAGTAAAAAAAGTATTTACATTAACAAATAAAGTAATTTAAAAAATAACCAAAAAACATGTATAATTTTTGTTTACATATTTAAAATAAATTTCCTGTTTTTTAAATTAGAGATATAAAATTATTTTTTAGATTGTTTCATAAACTAAAATATAATTTAAAACTCTATAATTAACTAGACTGATTGATTCTTGGAGTGATTTATTTTAAGTAAAAAATCTTTTATTGATTAAATTTAAAAGGAGTTTATATTCTATAATATTTTACTTTCTCACTTTTTGTCATTTTAATATTTGAATGAAGACATAACACATAAATGTATAATGAAATAATAATGTATAGCTTGTAATTAATTAATTGTATTTTATTAAAAGTATGAAGTATTTTATCTTTGTAAATAAAAAAGATATTGCTTTTATTATTTATTAGTGTAAATAAATGATTTCTGACTTAAAGACTAGTTGATTAATAAAGAACGAGGGAATTCATGATAAATTGCTATTAAAATCTGAAATTACTCGCTTTCAAACAAATTATTAAAAGAAATAAAAATACCTAAATAAGAAAGCGAATTATCAAATAAATATTAATTTATCTGATAAGGATTATAAACAATTATCATTTAATCTTCTCGATATTTTCTACAAAAATTCCTACTCATAAATACATTTTTAGAGTTTTTTACAACATTTAAATACATAGATTAAGTAGATTTTTAAGTCAAAACAAAGCTAAGAGATGTCTCATATTATGCAAGAAATCTCTAAACTTTTTGAATAATTCAAAAAGGCTAAGAATTAAGAGAGTGAGCGCTTAGCAGCCGATTTGCAGCAGCTTTATTTAAAAAATAATTAATATTATGATGAAGTAAATTTTAATTGTTTTATTATGTTTAATCATAAAAATAAATCTTTGAAAGCATTAAATTATTTTATGCTGATAGAAATTTAAAATGTTTATTTAGAAATTTAATTTTTATTAATCTACTGTTTTATTTTATAGATTTATCATGGGCTCATTAAGTTAATAAATAGCAATGATATAAATGAAAAATATAGTAAATTATTTCAAAACTTAATATAATTTGAAGTCATTGTGAAATAGAATTAGCAATGAATAGATTAAAGTGCTTACATTTTTTTAATTTTTGTTTTATAATAGATAGTTTAATAGGAATTGAATAGATATCATATGTTGTGCAGGAAGATTAATATTTGAATTTATGGAGCAAGTTTAATTCTTTAGTATTTTAGCTTTTAGAATAAACAGGAGATGAAAAAGTTATTAAAAAATCAGCAGAAGTTTATGGTAGGCTACTCCGTTTAGGAGGTACTCGTATTACGAACCTTCTGACTGATTAGATTTAAAAACCTATACATTGGATCTTTAAAAATTCAGGTGATAATAAAAAATTCTCTGGGTTGCTAGTTTTAAAGGAACTTCTAGAGTAAGCTTCTTTCGTTACATTCAAGCAATTTATAAGCAATACAGAAGACTATAGAACAAATCTATGGAATCTTATCAAGTAAATACTTTCAAAATATGTAATTAAGTGGTGATTAATTAATTTGTTATTTAATATCTAAATAGACATAAAACAACTCTTCTTAGAGAAGCAGCTTTGAGCTTTTTTGATGTGTTATTAAAGCAAATAAGTCTAAAAGAATGTAATTAAAATTAAAAATAAAATATTTATGATAATTTTTAATGTTCTCATAAAATTTATTAATAATAATTATAGAGGACATACAAGACAGAGAATATAACACATTTTTTACTGATATTTGCTAGTCTATGAATGCTAGATAAGAGGAAGTTGTTATAGGTAATATATCTGCTCTAAAAATTCTAGTTACCTATCCTAATTCTGAATAATTCAATGATTAACAGTTTTCACAAATGTGTATGTATGTATTAAGTAAAAAAGATGAAAATTCTAATATCCAAAAAACTGTAATTGAAGCTCTTCCCGCATTAGCCAAATTTAAGAAGTAAGCATTTGCTGAAAAATTCTTTATAAAAACCACAGAGTTCCTTCTATAGCGTATCAACCCTCCAAAAGCAAAATCAATTACTCGTAAATAAACTTAAATTTAAATAAATAAATAAATTAAAATTAAATTTTTTAAAAGATGAATTAATTGTTAGCTACTATGACACTTTAAATAAAATTTCATAGTGTATAGATTCTACCATATATGCTAAGCTACCTGAAAACATGAAAGATCTCGTTTTTTAAAGCATATAAAACATAACACGCTAAATACGTTAAGATTTACAAGAAAAGAAGCCCTACATTTCCTTCAGAATATAATGCTTGATGTCAATCATAAAGAATTTTTAGCATAAATATCAAGATCTCATAAACGATGAAGACTTACTGATAAACAATATTCTATTCAATGGATTATATCCTTAGAGTATCGAATTTCTTAAACACATTCAGAAATACAATAGAAAAGAGAGAACAAGAACAGAAGTTTCTTCATCAATTTAATATAGACTGCTTCTTTGTATCATCACTATTCTTTCAAAACATAAAAACTTATTCCCTCAAAGCTTAAATCCGAACAATGACAAGGATAAAAATTTCTACCAAAAGTTAATTTTAAATACAGATAAAACACTTTCAACTGATGAAAAAGCTATAGCTAATGCCATATAAACTCTTTCAACATTCGGCTTTAGCAATTACGAAAATGAATTAGCAAATTTTGTTAAGGATAATGTTTTAGATTATTTAGATAATAAGAATAAAAACATACGTAAAGCAGCAGCCAAAGCAGGTTGCCTTTTATACGTCAAAAAGGAGAGAGGATAGTCGATATCTAAGAATATTATGTATGAGATTCTAGAAAAATTTATGAGCGTTGCAATCTCTGACTCAGAAGATGAAATTAGACAAACTATGCTTAAGAGTTTAAATGAAAATTTTGACTAATACCTAAATGAACCCAACTATCTTAAAAAATTGTTCTTGTGTGTTAATGATAGCAATACGTAAAAATTAAATGTATTTTAGCATCTTTTAAATTTAAAAAATTTAAAAACAGATAGGTTTAATAATTAGTTTTAACAATCCTTTGCAGACTTTCAAGATATAATCCTTCTGATATCATTCCTTTCTTAAAAAAGACTCTTTTTGAATTTCTGTCCTAACTTAAAATAAATAATGTAAATGAATACTTTTTTCTCTAAAAATTTATTTAAAAATTATATCTTAAAAATAACAGCTTGAGAATGAAAAGCAAATGATTAATCTATTAAGTTCTTTAACTTGCTTGATAAAAAATGGACCAGAGTTAGTTAGACCACACTCATAATCTATTGCTAATATTCTCTTGAATTTCTTGAAAGATTAAAAAATAACAAATAATATGATTCCAGAGCTTCTTAAAACCTTCAGTCAGTTAAGCTCACTCGGAGATAATACGATTTTACTCTATATGGATGAAATATTCCCTATTTTCCTATAGGCTATGTAAGACAAATCCTCTACTGCTAAGAGAGAAGCTGCAGTAAAATCACTTGTGGATATTTTGAAATATACTGGATTTGTTGTACTTCCATATTATAAATATCCTAGTTTTTTGGAGATTATTCTTTCTTTGATGAAGAATGAAGTAAATGTTGAGATGAGACAATAGTGCATGAGATTGATAGGCTGTCTCGGTGCTATTGATTACTTTTATTACAAGAAAGTCTCTGACAAAGTTAGGAATAGACTCACTGCTTCACCTTCTTAAGATAATAGATAACTTATTAATGATATCATTAAGGTTTCCTTGAAAAAAAAATTCAAATACTTTAAAAAGTTAAGCGCTGCAAAGTAGCAAGAAAGCTCTTCAATACTAGTAAATTAATTTTATAATAAAATCAAAAAAATTAAATAAAATTCCTATTTTATAGACTAAATAGCTTCACTAATATTATGAAGATATTATTTTGCTAGAAAATTTTAAATAGAAAAAAATGTATTTAAAACTATCAAACATATAAGCAGAGATTGATTACAACCTAGAAGGCGCTAATAGTTTAAATATATATCAATAGCCTTAAAAGAAAGATAACAGATTTAGAGATCAAAATATGATTGAGAAATTATATTCTAAACAAGAAATTGATGAAGAAATTAAAATGTTATTGCAATCTCCAACAGTCATTTCTTTAACCGATGAAGACTATTATTCCAAAATAACTATCAAAGCACTTTTGAAAATTTTGTGCGACTAATCTTTAAATGAGCACCATAGCTTAGCAGTTCAAACTCTAAGTTGCATAATAGGTAATTTTTAATACTGAATAAATTTAATTGATTTATATATCTTGATATTTATTAAAAAAGGTGTGCTATAAACAAGAACAAAAAATTTCTTAGATCTTTTAATTCCCATATTTATTAAGATAGTGCGCTAAGATATGCTTAGAGATCGTGAAAACATCTTGCAATTGATTCAAAAAATAATTTTGAATTGTGGTAAAATATTAAAATTAAAAAAGTAAAAATAATAAAATAATTAATTGATATAATTGAATTTTAGGTAGATATTATGATTAAGAATATTTAGATCCAATTCTCAATGTATTCCTTGAATTTGGATAAGATCCTTAATATTATAAAATATGCTTCTCAATCCTCGAGAATTTAATTGAATTTTAGAAGAGAAATCTTAGACATTACATTGAGCCTATTATCAGATTAATCAACAATGTTATCTATAAACCTCAAATTGATGAATCAACAGTTTTGCAGGTCATAAAAATCTACACTCTACTTGCTGAGCTATTGGACTCAAATCTCCATCTGATCGTACCTTTCCTTTGCAATTATATTAGTAAAGATACCTCATAAACCAAGACTAAAGTAAAATCAGAAATCATAAATTTGTTTAACTGTTTCGCTAATTCTTGCTGTTCAACAGTCTAATTCCTTTCTCTTATTGTGGATTCTATTTTGATAAATTTAGGTAAAATTATATTAAAGAAAATTATTTCTTATATTAAATTGATTTGTTATAGAATAAAGCAAAGATGCCAAGTTTATCAATGAGTGCATGAACACAGTTGTTGTTTTTATTTACATTCACAAGAATCAGTTTTTAGTGTATTTGACAAAGCTGAATTACGTTGTCAAATAAAAAAATATTTAACACATTGCATACCAAAAATGTGTAGACATATTCTTAAATAATGGTAATTTAGACGATGTCTCATCTTAAATAGAGCCAGAATTTTAAGTAAATTTTTTTATTTATAAATAAGTTTTAATTTTAAAAATTATTTTTAATCAAAATCAAAGAAAATTGTTGGTGAAATTAAAACAGACTAGCCTCCTTAGTAGTAAGAGCTATTCAATAGTTTGTTAAGAAAGATTGATAGCGATAAATTAGCTTAGGTCTTTTCTACATCAAGTAATACTTCAAAGGAAGATTGGAACTAATGGATTAGGAAGACTTCAGTTGAGCTGTTAAATAAATCACCAAACTTTGTATTAACTCACTGCAAAGAGTTAGCAGAAATTTATGAAGAACTTTAAGCAGAGCTTTTTAATATTTCGTTTGTATGTGTTTGGAGTCAGTTGAAAGACCACAATAAAACTTTTATAAAAGAATAATTCTCAAAAGCTATTAACCCAGAGAATAATGTCCCTATCAACATTCTATAAACAATCCTTAATTTAACAGAATTTATGTAGCATGATAAAGAGGGTATCCCTATTGAAAATACAATTCTTGGTGATTTAGCTGAAAGGTAATTAAAAAATTTAATTTAAATATTTACTAATTTTTTTTTTTTAAACATTAGATGTCTCGCATATGCAAAGGCTCTTTATTTCAGAGAAAATGAATTTGAAACAGCAAACATTTAAATTATTGAAAGCTTAATCTCACTTTATACTAATTTAGGATAAAGAGAAGCTGCTAAAGGTTTGCTTCAGAATGTTTAACAATAATTGAGATTAGATGTTAATGAGAGTTGGTATGAAAGATTGCATTAGTGGGAATATGCTCTTGATGATTACAGAGTAAGACAATTAAATATTCCAGAGTAGAGTTTCTTTGTTCCTAAAATGAGGTGCCTTAATGCCCTCTCAGATTGGGAATAACTAATTAAAAATACTTAAGAAGAAAATAACCCTGAACACAGAAAGCAAGTTATGCATCTTGCTGCTAATGCTGCCATGAATTTAGGTAAACTTAGAAATAAATCTTTTATATTATTTTAGCATCAACACTATATATTTTTTAAATTATCCTTTTTTATATAATAATAATTGAAACATAAAATTGTATAATAATTGAAGGAAATTGGGAACTACTTGAGAATTTTTGTGATAACCTACCTGAAGAAAACAGCTAAGATAAATAATTCTGGTAAGCAGCTATCTCTATTTCTAAAGGCTAATATGAAGAAGCTAAGAATTTAATATCTGAATCTATCAACAAATTAGATAGTTAAGTCAGTGGTTTATTGTTGGAAAGTTATAGCAGAGCTTACGAAAGTATCCTAAGACTCCAGCAACTCTTCGAAATGCAAGAAATCATTGATATTAAAGAATTTGAAGAGAAAGTAAATAGTACTGCAAATCGTGAAGGGCTGATTAAAGGTATTTAAGATGCAGAAATTGAACAAAAGAGAAAGCAATTAAGAGATATATGGGCTGATAGATTATATGGTAATCCTAAGGATATTGATACTTGGTAGAAAATTTTATCTGTTAGATAGCTATACCTATCTAAAAAAGATGATTTAAATACGTAATATTTACTAAACTCTTTTCTTGCAAATTAAAATTTGTTTAATATTTCTTTTAATAATAAAAAGATGGCTAAAATTCTGCAGACTTGCACTCAAAAACAACTAAATGCATATATGTAAGAAGACTTTAGAAGAATTATACTTGGAGTATAATAAAGACTCTTAACTAATGCCAGCATAACTTCAATTAGCTGATTTAGAATGTAATTATCAAATGAGTATTACTAAGGAAAAAGAGATTTGCGAAAAAATGGAAGAAATTCTTTAATCTGAAAATAAGATAGATAACAAATTGACTGCCAAAATGTACTTAAAGATGGGTAATTGGATAAGAGATAAGGTAAATTGTTTTCATTATTGTTAAATACTAAGTTTTTTTAAATGTAGACTGATGAGCTTAACTCGTTTAACATGAAAAAAATCGGAGAATTTTACTAAAAAGCAAAAGATTTTAAGCCTGATTATTACAAAACATGGCATCATTTTGGTCTTCTCAATTTTGATGCTATTAACATGAAATAAGATGACACAATTATTGAGTAAAAGAGAGTTTATATTAAGAATGCTTTAGAAGGATTTATGAGAAGTATTACTCTAGGAACTTCCTCAGAGCATAAATCTCCTTATATTCTTTAAGGTAAATCATTTGGTTTTAATACTTTTTTTTTAAAGTTTGTTTAATAAATTTTCTTTTAATTCATTTAATAATTTTATCATTTTAATTAAAATAGACTCTTTGAGACTGCTTTCTATTATATTTGAGTATGGAGATTTGGAGGATATTCACAACAAATTTTTAGAGGACTTTAAATAAATTGATAATCGTGCATGGATTGAAGTCGTCCCTTAAATTATTGCTCGTCTTTCTACTACAAAAAAGAGTGTTTAACATTTATTGCACTCTCTTTTAACTCACATCGCTTAGTAGCATCCTTAAGCTCTTATATATCCTCTAACAGTAGCTTTGAAGTCAAAAATTCAAATTAGACAATAAGCCGCAAGCAAAATTATTGAAAATATCAAAACTCATTCACCTTTGCTCATAAACTAAGCACTCTTAATTTCATAAGAATTAAACCGTACAGCTATTTTGATAAAAGAACAATGGCTTGAAGGAATCAAAGAAGCTTGGGAGAGATACACAATTGATAAGGGTGCACATACTCATCTAATAAAAATTTTGTAGGGACTTCACGAGATGATGAAAGTTCCTCCAGAATCATTGAGTGAAATTTCCTTCCACTAAAACTTTGGAGGTGAAATCTTCGAAGCCGAATCATGGTTGGAAAGATATAAAATAACAGAGGATGCTATTTGTCTGTGCTAAGCATTTGATATTTATTACCGCATTTACTCAAAGCTTGATGTTTAATTAAAAAAGCTAGAATTTGTTTATTTAGAAAATGTATCACCTAAGCTATTAGAAACAAAGAATTGTGAAGTCTCTATTCCAGGCTTGTACAAACCAACTAGACCAATTGTAAAAATATCATGCTTTTAGCCAAAATTGGAAGTATTATTCTCCAAAATGAATCCCAGAAAATTATTTGTGTATGGATCCGATTCTAAAGAATACCACTTCTTATTAAAAGGTCGTGAAGATATACGTTAAGATGAAAGAGTAATTTATTTAATTCATTTATTTTTGATGTTAAAAATTAATTTATTTTTTTTAAATGAATAGGTTATGCAGCTTTTCGCTTTGATAAATCGTTTACTTCACAACAATCCCGAAACAGAAAAGAAAGACTTAAACATTTAAAGATATTCAATTATTCCTCTTTCTATTAACACAGGTTTACTTGGTTGGGTTCATAATTGCGATACTCTTTAGGTCCTTATCAGAGAATACAGAAAGGCATATCATATTAGAGAAAATCCTGAATACAACTTGATGGAGTAAAAATGTTCTAATTACAGTGTTTTGCCTCTTCCTAACAAAGTTGAAATTTTCAGATACATTATGGAAAACACGAAAGGAGAGGAGCTTAAAAAAATCTTATGGTTAAAAAGTCCAAATTCAGAAATTTGGTTAGAAAGAAGAACCAACTACACAAGATCTCTTGCTACAATGTCTATAGCTGGTTATATTCTAGGTTTAGGAGATCGCCATCCTTCAAATATTATGCTTTAGAGATATACAGGTAAATTTACATGTAAGATTATTGCTAACTTTTAAATTTAATTATAGGAAAAATTGTGCACATTGACTTTGGTGACTGCTTTGAAGTAGCTATGAGAAGAGAAAAATTCCCAGAAAAGGTTCCATTTAGATTAACTAGAATGCTCGTCAATGCTATGGAAGCCTGTTAAATAGAAGGAAACTATAGAAATACTTGTGAGCTAGTATTAAAGGTAATTAGAGAAAACAAAGAAAGTCTAATTGCAGTTTTGGAAGCTTTTGTCTATGATCCACTATTTTACTGGAGATTAATAACAATATCTGGTGAAGAATAAGGTGATAAAGCCAATGAGAAAAAAGAAAAAGGAGATGCAGTATACCAGGCTAACAAAAAGAGAGAGTCCAGACCTTAAAGTTTGCTTGAAGTAAGCATGGTAAACTAGGTGAGCTATGTTGGTAGTATTATATAACAAGGAACAAGCTAGGCGATATAAAAATATATCAAGAAAGCATAAAAAAGCAAAATAAATAATTAAAATGATATTGATAGAGCATAGTCTCCTAAAAATAGAGAAAAAGATATTTAAGAAAAATATTACAATGAAGAAAAAGAATAACCATAAGAAAATCTAAATAAAAAAGCCGTTGAAGTTATGGATCGTATTAAGAAAAAGCTTAATGGTAAAGATTTCTAAGAAAATGAATCACTAACATACACTGAATAAGTTAGTAAGCTAATTAATCAAGCTACATCTCATGAAAATATTTGCTAGGCTTATATTGGGTGGTGTCCATTTTGGTGATAAAATCTATAATAGATCAACAAACTCTTAAATACATTTTAATCTAATGATAAAAACAAATAAACGTTTAACAATCAACTAAACTTGTACTTTATGTTACTTTAAAAGTAAAATATAATTTTACTATCTATCATCATAATATTTTAACAAATATTTTTACACAATCTCATTCTTTAATTATGTAATTTGGATATTTTTAAAATTTCAAAATTATTTTCAGTAAAGTTTACTATGCTAATTATCAAAATTTTATAATTATTATTTAAATTTTTATTAGATAAAAAAATATCAAAAATTCACGATAATTACTATCTATATGAATATGAAGATGGTATAAAAGTACGAAGTTAAAAATACAAAATAATGAATAGGATCATAAAATAATTGTGATTTAAAAAACATGATCTTATTATTTATCAGGAGATCTTTATTTCTTTTTCTCTCAAAATTAATTTAAAATCTATTTTTTTTTTTTGTGAATTGTTGATTTTAAATTAATTTTTAAAATATTTCATTACTGATTATCTTAAATTTTTTATTTTATTTTTAGAGATTAGTATTTTATTTTAAGTCTATATAAATATTGTTTTTTTATCTTTAATTTTTTAATAATAATAAATAATCACTAATCCAAATTCAATAAATAAATAAATATTAATTGAAAATATTTGAATTTATATTTTTATTTGTAAGCTATAAACATTCTGAGAATAAATAAAATATAAAGCAAGCACATTTTACTAATAATAATAAGATTAAGACAATATTATCTTTTTTATATTTTATTTTAAAATTTAATATATGAATTTAACTAATTTTAAACTATATTTTTTGCAAGAAATATTTAGTTTGTTTAAATCATTTTCCTTCTCTTTGTTATGTTTTATTAAAAATTTCATAGCACCTAATTTTTATATTGAAAAAATTAGTATTTTAAAATTAAAACTAAATTTTACTTAATAAATCTAGTGCAAGCGAAGTTTTATATGCTTTGGTTAAATACCATCTCTGAGCTTTTCAAGAATTGGAATGGTAAACCAAATAAACCATTAAAATTTACATCAAATTAAATAAGTAAAGCAGTAGAATATTTTTTAAGTTAAGTACTATCTTTTCCTTCATTTTAATTTATCAATCTGTAACTCAATAAATCTCTTTCTAAAACAATATCTTCATTTTTTGTAATTGCTCTATTATATAAATTAATTTTCCTTAAATATTTTTTATTCTACTTATTAAATTTATTTACTTTTTAACTAAGTTTATAAAATCTTATTGATTAGACTTACAGTTTATGAATTAGATATATAACTATTCCCCTTCGTTTTTTCTATATTTTTTATTTTTTTTCATATAAACATTTTAAATAATTAATTATTTGAAATTTACATTTCATATTAGAGTTTCTTTTTATCTGGAACAAAGGAATTAATTTAGATAGACCTCGAATTGTATGTTTCAGTAAATTATTTTGAAAGTATGTCAGAATGCAATTTAGAAATATGTTCAACCAAATCGCCTAAAATAAAATAAAAGCTTGAGATAATTGTTTTATAATCGCAATATTACCTTTAATATCATAGAAGGTGACATATTTTGTTTAAGTATGGCAAATATATTGAGTTATTTGGATTAAATGCTACAATTACACATTTTCATTCATTACTAAAATTAAATGATAGGGCTATTTTTTTATTTGCTAAAGCTTATCCTTCATCCACTTGTTTTCATTTTTATAGATAATTTTAATGTATTTCCTATAAAGCTTATCTTTAATATTTTGAATCGAAACCTTTTCATATTAAATTTTTTTTAAGCTTAAAAAATTGTTTTTAATTCATATTTAAATCAAGACAGCTTTATCATTTAAAAGAAATTGATATATTACCTTAAGTTTTTATTAAAATATAAAAAAAGTTTAGATTACAAACAGAGTAATTCTCAAAACTGCTTCTATGAAAATGATCATTTGTTAAACCTAAATAAAATTTGCTAATTTTCTATTATAGTTTCTTCTATTTTGCTGCAATTTAAATTTCGCCTTTTCAAAAAATTGATTTTTTTTTTAATTGATTTATATTAATTCCATATAAATTTATTAATGCTAATAAGAGTAAATTAGACTTAAGGATATTAATAAATGAATATAAATAAATATAAGCAAGCTGTCAAATTAATAAATTTCACTCATCATAAATAAGCAATTGCTTTTAAAAAATTAGTTAATTTTTTTTTGATATTATAAATTTCTTACATTTGGAATTTATTTGTTGTTTTCAATAAATCAAAGATGTAAAAGAAATTAAGTAACTAATATAGTGAAAAATAATAGTAAAGTCATTGTTAAGTAGATGAAAAAAAATTAAATAATAATTTACATAAAAAATTAAATTATGAATAAATTATTGTAAAGTATTAAATGGTAAAAAGCTATTGAATTAAAATAATTAATATCATTAAAATACTATACTTACTTTAACATAAATTAATATATCATTTTTTATCAAAATAATTAAATTTGTAACTAATTATTAGTTTATTTACTTTCTTAAATTTTACACTACAATCAAAATATTTTATTTTTGAGATTTGATTAAAAATTATTTTTTATTAATTGCTCTAAGTAATCAAAATTTTTTTTTCAATTACTGACAAATGAAGCATTCTCTAGTGGAAATAATAGAGAATATATTTGTTTTACTCTTAAATTAAATATGAGATTATCTATTACAGTTTTTTGTTGTTCAAATGTAGATTTTTATTTAGGATTAATTTAAATATAACATCTTACTATGTTATCTAGCTGCAATCTGCATATCTCATCAAAATCATAAGATTGCAAAAAGTTTTTATTTAATTCATCTTATTTTTACAGCAACCTTCTATATTACTTTGATAGACCTTCATATCCTTAAGTTTATATTATTTCTTAAAGAGGCATAATGATGCTTTATTATTCTCTAATGTCCTTTCTAAATTTTACTTTTGAAAATATTTGATCAAAATGATATTAGTATGCCTTTTGTGAAGTGTTTATAGAAAATTAGATTTTGTAAACAGATTCATCTATTCTTGAACTTATTCGATTTTATAAGCATTTTATATACTGAAGACTTTGAGAATAAAATATAAATTTGTTTTCTAGGCAGTGTAAAATTATATTAAAATTAAAGATAGTGTTTACAGTTTTGACAAAAAATTCTTCATATTTTTGCATATATTCGTTGATTTAAAAGTTAAATAAGCTTTTAAAAAGGCTTGTAAATTATTTTTTTTATAAGCCTTCCAATTTTAAAGAATGATAGTTGCTAATAGAATCTTGAATAAGATTTTATGTTGATATATTTTTAAGTTATAAAAATTAAAATGCTTTATTTTTATCAACTAACTCATAGCAAGAGTTTTCAAAACTATTGAATTTAATTAAGAATGCAGTTTCAACTGTAAAACCATCTTCATGATATAACATATCAAAATAAATTGACTTAGCCTCTTTGTCTATAATCTTAATTTCAAATGATTACAATTTATACTCTTCATTTGCTCCTTAGCATTTATTAATTTAAAGTTATGGAAACTATTCTGTGACAATACAAATTTCATTATTTTCTTCCTGATTTATATCTATATTTAAAGGTTAAGTAATCTCAACTGAACGAGGCGTTTTTATCTAAGCATATATGGATTAAATTTGGTATTCTGTTTATATATTGTATCTCACCCTGTTTTATTTATAAATTACCTCTTTTTTATAATTTACTGAAGGCAGTAACTTAACATTTTCAGTTACTTACTCATTAAAGAATTAACAAATTTCTTATAGCTCATTTTAAATATCTTGAATTTCTTTTCTTAAATTTTCTATTATTAGTTCTATGCAATCATTTTCATTACTCAAATCGAATGAATTTTACAAATGATTATATTTTAATTGTTTTTATGCTTGTTTGAATCTTGTTAAGCTATTTTAATCTTCAATTTAAAATATATTTTGATCTTTAAACAGTTCAATTAGGCTTGTATTATATTTTTTAATAATCTTAAATGAAGTGTTTTTATATTTGCTTTACTAAATTTATTGCTGTTTTTCATAAACATAACCTGTAGGAAGTATTTATAATTAATATATCTCATCAGGATCATACAAAAACGCTTTAGTTTTATTTTTAGGTAGTAAATGCATTGTGCTTTCATCTTATTAATAGATACTTAAGAATTATCTTGAAGGAATTTATTATCTCCAAAGAAGGTTTTTATGTTGATAATTTTAGTTGTCTTAGACATATTCATCTTACTCATCATCCACTTTTGTAGGAGAATCTAAAACATATCTTTTTGTATTAGTCTATTAATTAAATGCTTATTTATTGCTATTATTATTAAAGAAGTTTTATATTGAATTTCTTTAATTATGATAAGAGGATATATTAGATTAAAAATACTAATTTTTATTATTGTTTTCATTAAAATGATTGTTTTACTCATTTAAATCAGAGGTTTACTTGACTGAACCTCTACGATTATCTTTTGGAATTTGTTATCTCATTTATTATGAATTTTATTTCTGCTATTTTTCAAAATTATTTGAATTGTTTAATTAGGTTGTTGCTTTTTTTAAGCTTTGAATTGATTCATTTTATTTATCATTAACATTATAATCATAAATGTCAAATTCATCTTCGCCATTTAAAAATAATTTTGTACTTTTACTTTCGTTGTATGATTAGTTTCTGTAACTAGTAGATAAATTGTTCAAGTTATTATTATTATTTTTGGCATTTAAATCATATTGTTGGTTGTAATTTTCATTTTAAAGTTATGCTTCTTTTTTATTTACATTTTAAATCTTACTATTTTCGTTTTACTAATCTTGATTTTTTTCAGACTAGTTGGCTTGATTTGAGATATTTAAATAGCTATTTGCATCTTCAAAAAAGTCAAACGAGTCTTTTTTCTTATTTTAATTTTTCTAAGATAGATTAACAGGATATTAATATTTTGGAATATTATTTTGTTGAAATAAACTATTTTGTTTTATAGGATTTTATTTGTAGCTAAGATCTTCAGAACTTTATTAAAATGATAATCCAGTATTAGATATTAAATCTTCTTTACTATAATCTTTATTTAGAGAAAATTTTTATAATGTGGAACCAAAATCACCATTTTAGACTTCTTCTAATCTTGTATAAATTGATAAATCATTGTTATTTCTATTATTATTAATTAAAATTTTTGGTCTTTCTTCTTATTTTTCCTAATTATAAAAATTATCAATGCTAGATTGTCTAGAGTATCTCAAAGGTGAAGTTCTATTGCTACTTTTTTGATAAATTTTATCTTTTTGAGATTATTCAATTTCTTTTTAAAATTGTTAGTCTTTCTTCTCATTTTATTAATTTAAATGAAGAATTGATTAATTATTTAATTGATCACTTTATTCTTAGCTTAGATTATAAAAATCAGAGGATATTCTCCTCCTTCTGTAAATCATTTGCTACTAGCCTCGCTATTCTTGCTCCTCTTTTAATTTTTATTACTTTTGTTAATTAAAAGCAGAAGAATTGTCATTTGAACTTTTTTTCAAAAATTCTAATGGATTGTTAAAATTAAAATTAATTTGATTTTTTTGTAATTCCTTTTCTAAATTTTACACAATATTACTTTTTTAATTGCTTTTTTGTTGCTCCTAAAAAACTTTAAATTTTTCTGGGGATTAAATATAGCCATTCGATTCTACTTTGCTTTAGCTATCTTATTTTAAAGAAATATCTTAATCAAAATAATTTATATTTGATTGATTTTGGAAATCATTTATGAAATTGCAAGATAAATCTTAAAAATTAAATGAACTCTCTCTTTATTTATTTAACGAAGGTCTTCTCAACCTCCCTCGATACGAATCTAATTTTGTAGGAGACTACTGTTATTATGACTATTATTACTACTGCTATTATTGATATTCTTACAATTTGTTAAAATCTTAAATATTGCAATCTTATTTTAGTGGAGTTGAATCTTTACTCAAATTTTTCTATTGTTTGATTGGAGATTTTTCAGTTATTTTGAGTATATCTTCAGCATCGTAATATTTATTATTTTAGGTGTTTAGCATAATTTTTTCAACAAGCTCTTATCGTTATTCATTATTAATAGAGCTTTTGATAGAATTTTATTTAAAGCCTAGGGTTTTGTTATTGCTGTTAGTCGAGAACACTACAGAAGAGAGTTTTGAGCATTTATTATCGCTAAAATTACTACTAGCCTTTGAAACTATAAATGGTTAGC
Source organism: Tetrahymena thermophila SB210 (assembly GCF_000189635.1). NCBI lineage: Eukaryota > Ciliophora > Oligohymenophorea > Hymenostomatida > Tetrahymenidae > Tetrahymena > Tetrahymena thermophila. The sequence continues at coordinate 47,508 of NW_002476317.1, read as the reverse complement.
TAGTTTTATTCAAGGCAGCCTAGAATTATTTCTCTATTTCATCCATTTCCTCATCCACTATTTTTGACTATTTTTTTGGTTTGAGCTAAGAAATAAAGTATTAATAGCTGTCATTCTCTTACTTTTTATGATTTTCTTCTTACTATTACTATTTATTTTCAGTTTATTCTATTTCATCATTATAAATTTATTATTAAAAACTAATTTATTTTTACTATTCATTTTTTTAAGTAGCTTACTCATTCATGCCTTCTTTTTATCCTGATTATGATAAGTTTTAGTTGCTGTTTCTATTTACTCTAAATTCCAGTTTATGTTTTTATTTGGGTTTAGGAGGTATTTAATTCTGTGATGGCTCGTTTTACAAGATACTATTTGTGCTAACATCATTTTTAGATTTTTATTGAGAAGAAGATCTTTCTTAAATAAGTTCATTTTATTTTTAATTATTTTAGCTTTCTTCTAAACTCATCGAGCTTGGCTATAAACTTGTACTTCTTACTTATCTTTACTGGTTTTAATTAATTACTTAACTAGATAAATCAATAAAATTTCTATTATTTTAGTTTGTTGGATTAGAGTTTTGAGTTTCTTATCTGAATCTAAAACCTTGCATCTAACTTTCATTAAAATCTTGCTTTTGATTATGATCAATTGAAGGAGAAATGCTTGTTAATTAGCCATCTTGAGAATAAAAAATAAACTCTCCTAAATTTTAATGAATTAAATCATCTTTAAAGTCACCTGATTCGCAGCTGATTGGGGTATTAGGTAAAAGTATATTTTAAGTAACTGATTCAATAGACTGATAAGCTCTATTTAAATCTTCTTAAAATATTTAGAAGCCTCCTTTATAGCCACAAATAATCTAATTCTTTTCGCTTTTAAATATATCTCCATAGCCAAAACAAGTTAATTATTCCTAAATAAAACAAGTATTTAACAAAAATATTTTTATATTAAATTGTAATTTAAAAATGAATAAAATTTTGTATTATTATTCATATTGATTATAGAAAAATAAATAAAATTCTATTTACTGTTGTTGATAAAATCTGATCTATCTATGCGTATTAATTCTTAAAATAAGTACCTAATACCAATTCTTGAGTTTTTTTACTTTCTACTAAAACGCTTTAAATTGGTATAAGGGGAAGTTAATTTTAATTTCCTTATTCTTATTGATTATTGAATGGCTAAATAGAGAAAGCATTAAATCTTTGCTTTCTAATATCAAATACTTTAACTCTCCCAAGATCGCATGAGTGACCTATTCCTGTAACCGCATTCAAATCTTTATCAGTGATAAAAACACAATTAAGTGAAGAAAACACCAGATTTTATGTTTCATAATCATAATCCAAATCATTAATTTCATTTAAATAAGGTTTTTATTAAAGCGTTTAGAGTTTCAAATCGTATGAAAGTGAAAGCCAACTTGAGCTCTTCTTAAATTTTATTTTATAAAGAGTATTATTTTGTTGCGTATGAATAATAAGATTATCTTCATCACCAAATACTTTGTTCAATTTACCATATTAATTATCTAAATTTTAATTATCTGATTATAATAAATTGCCTTTATTAACGCATTTAATATATTTCCCATCTGAAAAGAGTATCCGATCTCTTTTGTTTTTTTTTGATTTTAAAATTTTGCATATTTATAATGATTTGATGCTCTTCTCTTCTTCAGGAAGGTTTTCATCAACTTTTTGCCAAATATTACTACACCATTGCTATTTTGAGTTTTTAATTAAATAAATAAACCCCTAAACATCGCCAATAACTATCTTTTATTTTTTTTTATGTTTGGTTTTAGGAATGAACTTCAAACAATCCTAATTTATTCCATTTATAGGTATATCTAAATTTACTTATGTAGTTAAAGTTTTTTCAAAATATTACATCTCTATATAAATAAGATTTAATTAATATTATATTTTTTTTAGTTAAATAAAGTTTAGAAAAAAAATTTTTTTATCAATAAATAAACATAATGTTTTGTAAAATTTAAAGTTTTTGTATTAAAAATAGTGTTTATTTATTATTCCTCTACTTTAAATGCAGTTATTATTTCAGTAATTGAAATTTTACTTGATTATAAAAATAATTATTATCCATTGATAGCTTATCTGTCATAAGTAAATCAAAATTTTAGACCTCTATTAAACAAAATTACATAAAATATCCTAATGTAACTTAAGCCATTTCAAAATTCGAATAGGCCAAATTTTAGTTTGCTTTAATATTTAAAATTAGTCTAAAATTGTTTAAAACAAAGTATCTTTTATTTTAAATATGTTTTTTATTTATTCTTGTTCATAATTTATTATTTAGCAAAATTATTCCATTAAAATAATTAAAAAAAGCATAAAAGCTATTTGGTAAACGATTTTTCTTTCTTTCTTTAAATTCGATAAATTTTATCAAAGATATTGTAAAGACAATCAAAATAAATAATCTTTAATTTATTTGATATCATATTTACTTACAAATACTTAATATTAATTTATTTAATCAAAAATACTAATAAGTATTTTCTTTTTTGATTAATAAATCGTTTGAAACTTCATTTTTTTATAATATTAAAAAAATATACTGAAAGATTAAATAAAACTTAATTAGATTTGATCTCACTTCATATCATTTTTGTTTATTTTGATTTATTATCCCAGCAAACAAATAAAGTCTATCTTTCAAAATTAATCTATATCAAGTGTTTTTAAGTTGCTTTGATTTTTACATAAAAATATTTATAATGATCAAATAGTTTATCTAATATAATTAAATTTAGATTTTTTTTGAAAAATCAAATTATTTTTTATTAATTTCTTTATTTTAAACTTTAAAATAAAATATATTAAATAAAATACAAATAAACAAAAAATTGTTTGGATTAATTTATATAGAGTATTTCAAAAAAAATGTCAATAAATTTTTAATCACCTTATATGATCTTTATTTTGCAAATATTTCATGAAAATAAGCTCATTTGTAGAGTTTAAAAAATACCAAAATTAAAAAAAGAATTTTTTTAAGAACACTAAAAGAGAAAAATAAAATATTCAGGTAAATATCAAAAATGAATGCTAAATTGTGAGAATAAAAGCTGTAAATTATTATCAAAATTAAAAAACAAAATTTATGAACAACCTTAAAGTTAAATATTTTATATAATTTTTAATTGAAGAATTTTTATAGATTTATTTACAAATTGTTAAAATAATAACTGTATTTATTAGTAACTTTAGAAAATCAAAATCACTTAATCAGCAAATAAATAGGTTTGGCTTACAAGTTATCTTATTTATTTACATTTATCAATGTATAATACCCATTAATTATTCTTTAGAGTTAGTATTAAAATTCAAAAAAAATCAGAATAAATATCTTAGACCACTTAATGTACTTTTTAAAATAAATAAGGTTAGTAATACTTATAAAGAATCATCATTGGTAGGTAAATATCTAAATAAGCTTCAACACAATATTTATATGTCTCATCATTATTTCTATAATTCAAATCTAAACCTTTAGTCAATAACCTATACATAAAAATGCTTTCCCAATCAGCATGAATATCAAAAGTATTTGATGGGATTGCATCTGATTTGCAGAAAAAGCTAGATATTTGAGCAAAATTAACATATCTATTTACTTCGAATTTTTATGAACTGATATTGAGTTTTGGGTACTCTACAAGTACACAGCCATGGTCTTATTGTATAACAGTTAAGCGCTGCAAAAACCTTTATGCCAGATAATTATCAAGCTCTGAAGATACTTTGAGCTCTCTGTAATCTATAGAGGATTCAACACTACGAATGACATCCATTTATATTGAATTATGATCTGAAGGAATCAGACTACCACTACTGTCTTTACTATGTTCTTTATTATTAATGTATATGAATTTCTTAGAAGGATCGACTTTCATTATTGCCTCAGCAATAGATTTTGTAGAGGTTAGTTTAGATGTCCTTATTCTGTAGAATACCATACGAATTCCAAAAAAGTACTGTATTATATTAGATATGATATCAAGAAAAGTAATTACTACCATAAAAGAGGAAGCTTATTATAGTATGTGATATTTATCTTAAAAATCCTTAACGTCTCCTAGTGTGAAATAAATGAATAGCTGTGCTGATTTGTAAAGAGACATAATTAGTAAATCATTTTATCTTTCACGGTATAAATCTTCAAAGTTATTATTGTAATGATGGAAGTAGTAACCATACTCAGTTGTGTAGTTTGTACTAGTTATCATGTTATAGAGGAAATTTAGTAAGAAAGTAGAATCTTATAATTTATAAAGCTAGTAAGACTAGTATCCAACCATTAACAGAAATAGCAAAGTACCATAAAATAGCAAAGAAATTTAAAATTATGAGTCTCTATGAGAAGCAAATACCAGCCAAATACCATAATTAGAAAAAATATTCAATGTATATACAATAATCATTTATACTTACTACTTAAATGTCCTATTATATTCAACTCTTAGAGCTAAAAAGCATCTAATTTACAGCAATTGATAAAATACATAAACAATAATCATAAGAATTTAAATATTCTTTTCTTTAGTTTCATCTATCATGTCTCTGCCAAAGAAAAATATGATTTGAACAAAAATTGTAGGAATTATAACGAAAAATAACTTAGCTCCATACATTGGACGATAAAATGAAGGATATCTCTTCAAGTATATGGAAATAAATCCTAAATTTAGCATGTCTAAAATAAAAATCTCATATCCAAACTTTTCTTTTTTTAAGATAAAAAAAGACATCACTTTATCTAAAATAAAAATTGCCAAGATCAAAACGAAATAGCCAATTTTATTATTTATAGAATATTGTTGAATGCAGATAATTAGATTTAGCGTTTATATCAAAAAATAAATAAACGACATTCCTGTTGCTAGGATTCTCTTTTTTTTCTCTTCCTTAGTTTCCATCTATGATAAAAAATATATCTAATTATTTATCTTGCTTGCTTGATTAATTGATTGTTGTTTATTATATGTTATTATTTTTATTTTATTAGTTGCCTTTATTAAGAATCCTTCGTTTCTATATATCTACTTTTTATTTTATAACAGCAAATTTGCTTTCTTAGTTATTCACAAAAATTGTTAATAATAAACTATAATTAGAGAGTACTCTAAGTATTATCATCTTTATTGCTTTCAATATATTTATAAAAATAATACAGAAGCTCTAAAATTGTTAAAAAAACATGATGAAGAAATTATTTATAAACGAATGATTTTAATTATGAAAGTATTTAAAAATTTTTAAGCAGAATTTTAAAGTTATTTTATCTATTTTTTTTATTTTCTATTTTATAAAATTATTCAAAAGATACAAACTAGAAATTAGCCATTCAATAATATTAATAACAAAAAACTTTATTTATTTATCTATTTTTAATTTACTTGAATAATTGATTTAACTCAAAATTTAGGGAAATTAAGGAAATAAAAAAAATACTAATTTTTTTAAATCAGTTTTTGATTGAAAGCAAAATAAATTCTGCTTTCAATTAATAATTTCATGTTTTAGATTTTTCAAAATGAATAAATAGATAATAATATTATTAATGATATTCAAAATAAAGTTTAAATAATATGAAAGAGATGTTTATTCTTTAGGATAAATATGAAGTTGGAATCTAAGATCTTTATAAAAAAGTCAAATAGAGATTAAATTAAATTACCTAAATTGATTTGGTTTCATTAATTTTAAAATTGTAATTTATTAGATTTAATATGCTGCTAGTTCAAAAAATTCCTTTAATTATCAAAACAAAATGAAAAATAAAGTTAAAAAACCATTACCAATCAACTCAAAATGTATTTCTTTTTACAATTTAATGGTATAAATAATATCTTCTTATCAAGTAATAAATGTGTTTATATTTATAAATATATTTAATCATTTTATGTTTATAATTTTGTTTATTGTAAATTTAAATATTTTTATTTAATAATTTTTTGAATTTTATTTTATTTTACTAAAGGCAACTCATAAGTAAAAAAGAATATTTTAAAATGCATTAAAAACTATTTCATTTATATTTGTTTTGTAATTTTTTTAACACTATTTTTATTAATGAATTCTTAACAGTTATTTAATGAAACTGTGTTAATTAACTGAAATTACACTAAATGCATTTTAATAATCTAAAATAAATATAAAATTATAGGCAATACCTCTTATTATACAAGCAAAATAATTTATATTTTTGCGGGAAATAGCTAAATTTAAAGGTTTGATCTTATAAATCTTATAAAATTCGCCTAGTTATTGATATATAGTATGCTCTATAAATTTTTTTTATAAATAATACAAAAATTATATTATAAAATACAAATCCATTTTAAAGTTTAGGTATTGGCTAATCTCATACGGGTTTCTCTTTAAGGAAGGAAAGTTAGATAAAACATGTTGCTCAAGTTCATTTATTTTAAAATTATTAGGGATATGAAATTTTTTAAAAATGCCAAAATTCTGAAAAATCATACATTAAAAACATACACTTTAATAAAATGGTATCTAAATCTTGTAAATAAATTTTAAATAATCATGAGACTAAAGTTTATATTGCTTAAAATTTCATATCTCATAGACAATAGTAGGCAAAATGGTGATAAATATGATAAAAATCATAACAATATAAATAAAATTAATTTATAAGAAAAATAATACAATCGGAATATATTTTATCGGATGCATCATTATTTAAATTAAATATCTCTAAGTTATATAAATTTAACTTTTACCAATCACTGAATGGTTTTATCAAAGCTATTTAGAATATTTAGAATCACTTATTAATTCCAATCCTAGCTTCTTATTTGAAACTCGAAAATAACATTTTTTAGAATAAAATGAGCATCATATAAAAGATGGTCAGCTATATTCTAAAACAAAAATTTTCTGCATAAAAAATAATGCGTCACAAAAATAATTAACGAAATGATTAAAAAAATTTATTGTTTATCTAATATATAAAGGTTTGTCTGCCTTTAACCACTCCTGTGTCTAAATTAAAAGAAATAGACTAAATTTTTGATAAGTGTTTTGTAAATCTGCTTTTAATATGCACATAATATTTAGATAGATATTAGCTAATTTAATAAGGCTTATTAGAAGTAAAAATGACTATAGTTCAGTGAAATTAATCTCTGTAAATCATAAAAAAATACTACCTCCTTTAATTTATTATGCAAATGGCAAATACTTCAAGCTTTATTTTGAGCTCTAAACATAAAAGATATGAATGCAAATATTAGATTGAATGTTTGTAATTAGAATCCTTGAAAATTTATTCTTGGTTAAGCTTGCTTGAAGATTGAAAGAAACATTATATTCTCAATTACTTATTGAGATTCTATCGTTCGAATACATGGAAAACTTGTAGCTAGCTGTCTATAATTAGTTTTTAATGATTATTTAAGTGATGAGCACTATTCACACTAATTATTTTCTTAGTATTAAGTAAGTTAAAAAAATATAGATAAATCATTGATAATTAAAAAAATTAATAAAAAAAAGACTAAAGTAAAATAATTGATCGTCTCATAATTACTGCTAATTAATTTGAAATACCAATATAAACAATAATAGAATAGCTATAAACACACAATCAATAATTACGCTTTTAATAGATTAAATGAACTCCCAATCTTCCATTAGTCTTTCACAATCTTCCATTAACATTTAATAATCTAGTCTTACCTCTTCCCTATATATACCATTAAAATAGGATTCTTACTCTGCTAAAAATAAGAAATAAAGTAAATAAAAATTATTTTGTAATGCAACACCTTACAGCTGTATCTCTTAGGAATTGTCTGATCATATATCTTCTATATCAAATGGCGAAATGTAAGCCAGAGATTCTGGATTCAGCACAGCAGTAAATTCTCTGATGCATTCATAAAATGAATAAGCAACTCCATGTTTTAACGAAAACTCCTCTAATCATTAATATGCAAAAAGCTATGCTCCCTCCCCTGTCCTTCATTTCAAAAGTAATGAGAGAGACAACAGCTCAGAAAGTGGATCATCCCAAAATTCTCAATATTAATTTGGTCAAAAATCTTAAACAGAAAAGAATTTATAAACTTTCCATTAAGAAGCTTTCAAATTCTTACTTACTTTGAATAGCAACTTGCAAAAATTCAAAGACGCAGAAAATAGAAGAAAGCTTCAAAAGGAACTTAACTTAGACAAACAATAGTTAACTATGTCTTAATTCAATAATAGTGATGTTGTAAGTACAAATACCTTATATTCAAGCTAATCAGCTGCTCCAAGTGTCGTTCTAAGAAAAAGTAAAGTTGTTGATGAAAAGAAAAATACAGTGCAATCAATAATTGCATCGACTTTTTGTAAATCACAAATGTTTAATAAAAAGAAAAGTATAAAACTTAATAGATAAAGCAACTTTGCCCAGTAAAATTGAAAGGGATAAGATTAAGGTCAATAAATAAATTAAAAAGAAAACACATATAAAAGAATTAATTAAATAAATAAATAAATACTAAATGAAAATAATTTTTTAGTATTCTAAAATATAAAAACCTCAATTAAAAATAAATAACACCAATAAACATCAATACAAAAAATACTCCTGATCATTGAATTTTTAAAATCTTATCAACTCAAATTAAAAAAACTATGTTACTAAATTATATATATAAACGACTAAAAGTATATTTTTTAAATATACATTTAGTGAAAAAACATCTAACGAACTAACCAACTTCACAGCATACCTTATTTCTCTATGAGAAATTATAAGCTGTTTTTCCTATTTATATTTCTGGCTTTTAATTAAATCTACTTATTTAAATTTATAATAACCCATCAATCATAAAAATTATTTTTATACTTAATTGTTTTAAAATATATAATCTATAATATACATATAATAATGTATTCAATTACTATTTCCATCACTTCTTAATAAAATAAATCGTGAATAAAATTTTGTTTCTAATATATTCTTTTTTCAAATTATTGTTATGAATTAATTCAAAACATAATTAGAATTTCTTAAAATAGACTTCGATATTAGAATTTAATTAATTTTAACCTGAAATTCATGTTAATTTAATTTCAGCCTTAAATTATAATCCCCTAAAAAAAGAGAAGCATTTTAATTAGCATATGACATTCTTTATTTTGTGATATGTTTAATCACATAAAAAATTAATACAGAAAGAATATGGATTTTATTATAAGGAAGATAATTAGTTAATTATTTTTTTATATTTTCTTCAAAAATAAATGAAATATTTATCAACAGTTAATCAAACATAACTTAAATAGCTTTAATATGATCTAACCAAGCACATATTTAAATTTCTTTTTATTAAATTTTGAAAAAAAAACTTCTTCTAAGAAAAAAAAATAGAACACAATAAAATATGTTAGTTAAGATGTTAGATTTAAATCATTAAAATAAAAAAATATTTTTTTTGATTTCATAATAAAATTATGAATGATAGCTTGCAACATGACTCATTTGATGCAATATAAAATAAAAAATAAAATAAATAAAAATAATTTTATCTTTCATTTTACTTAGTTAGTATATTTGATATAATTAGAAATATTTATTCAATTTTAAATTATTGAAATATAGGGATACTTAGTTCTTATTAATATTTAACTGTTTATTTGAGAGTTTATTAATTTAAGTTATTTATATCTTGAGAGCATTTCTCTCAAACAATCTAATTTTGCGGGAAATCAAATGAATTTATCTTCATTAAAAAAAGATATAATAAAATTATTAATCTATTGATTAATTAATTATAATATCTTTATAAATAGCTTGGCTAGATAGCTCATAAAAAGCAAAAATAGCTTCTATTTGATTAGAATAATAACAAATTTAAAGTTTAGTTAAGGCATTAATATAAAATGGCAGATGATATGTTCGATAATTTATCCAGTCCTAGCAAGGAAGATAATAATAATATGTAGGAAATCGATGATGCATTTGGTGATAATATGATATAAGAAAATAATAATTTTGGATAAGTATATGGCGAGCAAGAAGATTTTGATAAAAATTACTTTAATCCAAATTATTACAATAATTAATAAATGATTGATGAGTAACCTGAATAGCCGCCGTAATATTTGTATTAGTAAAGTAGTATAGGATTTCCAATTCGCCCTTTAAGTGTTATTGAATAAAATGAGCAATAAAATCAGCCAAATTTAGAGATCAACAAAGTATAAGACCAATTGGAAGAAGAGTAAGCTGAAAATATAGAAATGAATCAGTAACAAGAATTATTGGAATTATGTAATGATCATTTATTAGTTAAAGATGAAGAAGATGATAAAGAAATACAAATTAAATCTTAAAATGATATGAAACCAAATGATGAACCTGAATTTTTTTAACAAGAATTTCAAGATATATATCAAGCAGCCTCTTAAGTTATTGATAGACAAGTATTTTGCTTTCCTCCTCCATACTTTAGAAATTTTATCACACCTAAATAAATGGCTCCCCCAAGCTTGGAAGTTATTTAAAAAAATAAATAATACTTTTCACTTGGATATAAAATGGATGTAACTAATAAATTAAACTTTGATAGACAAATAATTTTTCTTTATACATATAATTTAAATAGTTTTCTAGTGTATATTAGAAGCCTAACGAAACTATTTCAAGCGAAGAAAAGGCTGATATAAGTACAGTTCTTACTCCTAACAAAAGTAGTTTACATTTTTGATTGTTTAAATTTGACGTGATTGTTTAATAAAAAGATTTATATGACGTGATGTAGGAAATTATGAGCTCAATAATGAATAAATCGGTAGAAATTTTGAAACATTCACAATAAGGAGGATAATAATTAAATGATTATATTTCTGAAATGGAATTATTAGTTAAAAAATTTGCTATTCTCTGCAAAATGTCTAAGATAAAATTTGTAAATAATTTTAATAAATTAAATAATATTTTAATTAATTATTTATTTGATTTTTCTAAATATTTAGGCTAAATTAGAAGTAATGAAAATATTTGAAAATGAAAAGGCTCTTTTCTAAAAAAGTGCTGATTAAATAAATACATCGATTTCTTAAATCAAGAGATTTAAAGAATCTCTAAAGATAAATGAAATAATTAATTCAAAAAATCCTGTCATATGATTATAAATTAAATTTATTTTAATTTCAAATTTTTATTTACCATTTGTTTTTGTTCATAAAAAAATATTTTAAGTTTATTTTGTAATCAAATGTTTTAAAATAGCCAAAGCTATTTTATTTGAAATCCATAAAAATAAAAATTTTGCAGTTTAATTTTTAAAATATTTTATTTTTTTTATTTATTAACTGAAATATATAATGAAATCATGAGTTTTTAGATAAAAATGTTTAGATTATATCAATTAATCAATCAAAATGTAGGAGAGAATCTTTTTGATTATCAAATAACCTTTATTTAAGTGAAATAAAAGATGTTATATGAGGGTAGAGAAGAAAGAGATCAAAGAAAAGATCAGAAAAAAGAAAAATAAATACAAGGTCAATCAATCTAATCTGAAATAAAAGAAAGATAATAACAATAAATTATTAGTTTTTGAATATAAGGATATATAAAGGATATCAACTCATTTAGTGTTAAAAATTAAAAAAAATTTAAATACATTATTCATTAAAAAAGAAACTAAAAGGTACTTTTTAACATATCTTTAAAGAAAGCAAATATAATCAAAAATAATAATAAAATAAGTAGAAACATAAAATGGACTCAGCTTTTGGTTTAGTAGGAAAAGATTTCGTAATTGTTGCCACTGACTGTTCAGTTGCTTATTCCATCCTTAAGTTGAAGGTAATTATCCTTCTTTAATTCAATACCCTAGTCATTTTGCTAATGTAGTTTCAAAATCATCACATATGAGCAGTATCTCAAGAGATTGTGCAGCAAAAGCTAATGCACACAAAACATAATCAATTATAATCTAAAATACATAAGATAATACAAATCAGAAACATAAAGGCATTTAAAAAATGAAATTTATGCAGCTATAAGTTTAGTTAAAAGAAGCACAATATGCTTTATCACAAATAAATTTTAGCAAATAATTTAAAAATTTATATAAATACTTGTTAATAAATATTAGGATAAGGAAGATAAAATCTCATTGTTAGATTAAAATAAAGTTATGGCTTTGAGCGGTGAACAAGCCTATCGTTTGTAATTCTCTGATTATATTGCTAAAAATATTGCTTTAAATAAATATCGTAACGGTACAGAATTTAACACCAAGGAATGTGCTGAGTTTGTTAGGTATTTAGTTGTTAAATTATTAAAAAATTTTATTGAGATAAGCTTAGTTTATTAGTTATTTGTGCCTCTCTCTTAACATAAAATATTTATAATTATAAATATAATTTAGATCTGAACTAGCTTATGGTATCAGAAATGGTCCCTTCATGGTTAATTGTCTTATTGCAGGTTTTGATAATAATTAACCTTAATTATATTGGGTTGACTATATGGGAACTCTCGTTAAAAGTGTTAAAGCTGCTCATGGGTAAATTCATAAATAATGCTACTATTAAAAATTTAAATCTCTTTTTAAATATTTAGATATGCTGCTCACTTTGTTTTGAGTACACTCGATCATGACTACAAGCCCGTAAAAAATATTAATTAAAAATATCTGAAATAAAGTTTATTAATTTCCGTTTTTATAAATAATTAGAATTTGACTTTAGATGAAGGAATAGCTATTATAAAGCGTTGCATCAATGAATTAAAAACAAGATTCTTGATTTCACAAAGCCATTTTATTGCTAAGATAGTCACTCCCGTAATAAAAACATTTAATCTATATTATATAACTTACTCATATTTTCTCATTTTTAATAAAGGCTGGTATTTAAGTTCTTGAATTGTGAAAGTGAAGGAAAAATAATAAAATAAAACTAATGCTTTAGTGTATAAATTTAAAAGAAAAATTAGGCATGGCAGAGAGTTAGTTATTTATGATAAAAGCGAAAGTAACTAGCTAAACTGCTAAATTTAAAAATAGAAAAAGCAAATTTAATCATTTTTATAACATTTAATATTGTTTTTACATACATATTCAAACATTTTGTATAACACTCACTAATTTTCATGATAAATTTAAAAAAAATTTTATTTTTTTTTGTAAATTATGAAAATAAATCTTAAAATTAAAATAAATAATACATAAATACATACATATATGCTAAATTATAATGATACAAATAAAACTATTATTTTAAATTTTCACTTGCCTCCTTTACTGCTTAATGTAGTAGAAGAGCCTATATTTGTGTTATTTGAACTGGCTGAGCTACTTTCTAATTTATCTCTAATAAAATCGACAAATTATCTAAAGGGCTTGCTTTTGTCCTTGGAGGCTATGATTACTTCTTTATTTCTGAGGAATTCACATAAGTGGGATATATAATCGACTATGCTGTTGATTTATTTTTTATCCATTTTATATACTTCAAATAAAAGATAATACTATTCATCTAATTTGTAATATAAATATTATTGGTTTTAAATATACTTAGAACACTCTATGTAACTATCAATCAAGCTAATTTACAATTAAAAATAATCCATCAATGACTTAAAATGCTCTTTAAATTCGCTTTCTTTCATACTGTATTTAGTGTAACAGATTCTATAATCTCCATATATTTAATCTTTTGAAGGTTAACCATTATTGTCAAGCTAATCATTTTAATTAACTCGAAGCATCATTTAATCTTCTTTTTTTTTATTTTCAATTTTTTCTTTGTACTTATCAGAAGTAATCTTCTAAACAATAACTATTACAGTTTAAGGATAGAGTTCATTTAACTTGTTAAACAATTTCTCAAATATTTGCTTATCTTATAAATATGTATCTAGCTTTGTTTGACAGCTTTTATTAGTTGAAGGATAAGAAGAATTTTGTGGATAAGTAGTTTGCCTGTGTATTTGACTAATTTAAGACTGCTATTATTACTAGCCTTAATTGATGATTGAATTCGAAAATCCTTAAAAGTTTTAACTGCTGTTCAAAAATTAAGTCAAACCAGAATAAGTTTAAACAACTTGCAAAAAAGGAGATTAAAATTTGAACTTATTGTTACTCCTGTTATAAAAGTCAAGCTTGCACTTAATAAGGAGATGAAAATTTTATAAAAATACAATCTGCTTAAATTTAGAATATTCACACCCAACGCTTTTAAACAAGCTTATCCATTCATTTATTGAAGATTTTAATCTTTACAAGAAGAAGAGAATCTTTTCTTCAAAGTACATTTCATAAAACTTTTCAGACTCTTAAATAGTCAAGGCTAAATTCATCAAGCAGTTTAATTCTAGTGATATAAAATTAGAATAAAACTAAAGCCCTTAGTAATTCAAACTAATTTTTTGATCTTAAGTGAATCTTATATATCTTTATAAATGCTTTAATGTATCAGAGCTTATAGGATAAGCGTAATTACCTAAATCCTAGTAAATTTTTATAAGTTATTCTTTTATCTAAAGTAGTTTTGTAAAGATATTTAAATAATCAATTTCAGACTAAGTTGTTTTTAATCCCTTTTTGATAAGTTCTTGCATATTTTTATAAGATATTCTTATACTCTCAACAAAATCTTTATTTTCCTAATCTATAATTGTCATTTCTTGGAATCTAAATTCTGTCTAAATAAATTTTAGAAGCTCTTCCCTAAAGGATAGCCTTCCTTCTTCTTCATTTTATTCTTAAAAAAAATAAGTAAGCTTTTCATAATGCTCAATTGTATTTTTTTCATTGTCAAGCATTATTTTATGAATAATTGAATCAAGAGACATTAAGTTATCTTTGATAATAATTTCATTTGATACAATAGCTCCTCCTCTTCCGCTCTTTCCCATTCCTGTGTTAGATAATACTCCACTGGCACTGAGTGGACTATTTTTTTCAAAAATACTTTGATTCAAACTTTAAGAATGCATAATAAATAATTAAGTGATTAATATATTAAAATATTGGATTATTAATAGTAATCTATCAATATTAATTACATTTGTAAACACTAAAATTGATAATAAAGATTTTCTATTAAATTGATAATGCTCATATAATAAATTGTATAAAAAAATTAATTGCATAAAAAGATTTATAGATTCCTACACTTAAATTAACATTATACAACAAAACAAATCCATATAAAATTCAGAATTAATTTAATCAATAATCAATATAAAAAAATGAGATCAATTTCCTACCTTTCTTATCATTGCTTAAGCTTTTTTAAATATTATTATCTTCTTAAAAGATTATTTTTATGTAATTATTTTTTATTCTTTAATAATAATTAATTTTTTAAAGATTTTATATTTATAATAAAAAATTAGATATTAAACATGTAAATTTCAAATATTTTAACCTTATTTTTCTAGACTCATAAAATAAATAATATTTTATTTAAATTAATTATGATTTTTTATTAATTTTGCAATTTAATTTAATTTAAAGTAGTATTTTTATTTTTTTAAATATTCAATTATTTATGTAAAATATTTTCATTTGTTTTTGTTTTTTTTCAAGTTTATAATCGATTAAATAAAAATGTTATTAATTTTGTTTATTTTAAAATCAGAAATAAGATTTAAATGCTTGTAATTCTTTTTTCAAAATTAAAAATAGATTAATTAGAAATTTATTATTATGAAAAGATAATAAAATCAAACATTAACAATATTATTGATTGATTGATACCTAATAAATTTTAAATTTCAAATTTTAATCAAAATACAATTAATTTCTTAATTAATGAAAATCCTTAACGGCAAACTATATAATTAATTTTAATTAAAAAAAAAACTTAAGGGAATTTGTATTCTCTTGTCTGCTAGCTCTTCACACCCTAAACCAACGTGACTTTAACCCTAAAGTTAGTAAAAAATTAGAACTAACAGTCATGGTAAATAAAAATACCCCCTCACGAATTCAAGGTAGTCCTATGAGTGCAATCTAAACAAGGCGTCGGGTGTTAGGATTTTGATATGGAAAAAAGAAATCTACATTTTTAATCCAAAATAAATTGTGTTAAATTTTTTAATTTGATTCAAGTTATGTAGACTTGAAGCAGAATCGCCCTCTATATATAACGTAATCGAATATATAGAGTGTACAACTTACTTACTTGATCTTTGAGTTATGTTCATATGAACATATTAGAGGGGAGATGGTGGAAAGGGCTAGTTTTTCAAACCCTAATCGAATGCACTTTCCACTTCATCTTATTCCAAACTCTCTAAGCGATTCTGGCACAATTTCGATAAGCAACTAAGTTTTTAAAATAAGAAATCTACCTATAATAATTATGATCTCAGAATATGAGATCAAGATTTCTTCTCATCCCCCGAAGTGATCATTCATTCAATAAAAGAATGAATTTCCATAAAATCCGAAGCACACTGAAGGCTTTTGAGCTGATTACTTTGAATTTAGAGACCTTGTTTATATAGAGGCGGCTCTCTTACTATGTAGGAAATCTTACACTCGCGCAAGCTAGTAGTTTAAGATTTGTTTACATAACCGTCTTGTGTCAAAATGAAAAACAAAGAGAATTGAAGAGCCCAGACCTACCAGCCTAAAAAGGCAGTCTCTAGTCCACTACTTTATGTATTTTTAATTTACAATATAATATAAATAGCCTCCTAACGGAGAAAACGAGACACACAAAAAAAAAGAAAAAGAAAAATTAAATAACATATAAAAAATCTCCTCATATTGGAGTAAAAAAAAAATAAATAAAATAAACAAATAAACAAATCAATAAATAAACAAATAAACTAACTAACTAATTAAAAAACAAACAAACAAACCAACTTAAAAAATCTAAATAAAATAAACAGTAAAACATACAAACAAATAAAATAAATAAACAATAAAACAAAAACGATATAAAATAAAACATTAAAATAAATAATTAGCCATCTAATTAATATTAATTTTTAAACATATTTTACTTTATTTACTTGCTTATTTACTATATTACTTCCAATTATTTTATTCTAAATATATATTTAAATTTTTAAATAATATTCTTTTTCAATCAAATATAAAATTAAATCTTCACACAGTTTGTTAACAATAAATGAAACATATTATTTACAATACAATTAATTAATTAAGTAAATTGAAAAGAGAAAGTAAGAATAATAAATAAATACTTTAGTACATATGTTTATAGATAAATAGAGAGGAATATTTAATAATATAATTACTAAATTATTTACAGTTTTAGCTTTACCTTGAATAAATTGCTCACACAAACATTTTGAAAATATTTTGTGTATTTTTAAATTTATATTTTTATAGTTTTTGATTAGTTATAGCTTTAATTCCTTTATACTTGTGTATGAGATATATAATTGTAAGAAGAGTTTTTAAAATTTTCTTATATTTTTCATCTACAGGATAAGTATATTTTAAAAAGCGCAAATTAGAGATAGAGGAATCGTGGTAGCCATTTATTTATTAATTTATTATTTGATTAAATAACTCTTTTTATATTTTATATTAAAGAATTAAGTATATATTTATAATTAGTCATTATTTGATTATTTTAAAAGAATTGTTCATTCATTAAAGTTATAAATCTTAGGTTGATTTTACTTGATGAATTACTTTAATTGTTTTATTTTTTTCTAAAATCATTGACGATTTTGGTGCTACAGGCAATTAATGGTTGCTTTGATTTTCATTATCTTCTTAGATTGAAGAAAATTTTTGATTTTTCCAATCCATAGTTTTTATGCTTTTAATTCCTATAAGAGATTAAGGCCTTCTTCTTTCTCTCTTTTTTTATATTATATTAGGGCTTTAATTTTTTTTTTAATTAGACTCTGTCTCTTTATTTTCACTATTGTTTTCTATAGGAACTGGTTTTTGACCAAAATTTTTAATTGTTAACTTCTATGGAGATTGCGAAAAGCGTGGTATGTTTATGTTTACTGCGCTTCTCTGAGGTGAAAAATGAGAAAATGCAGGATAAGGAGAATCTTAACGCTCTTCTACTTCTCTTTCATCTTAGTTTTAAAGATTATTTTAGTTTATATTGGATTAATAAGGTCTATTTATTTAGTAAGGGTTAGCTTATTAAAATCTTTATAGCTGTTATAAGACAGAAGCATTATGAATAGATCTTTAATCTGAGTTTTATATACTTCCGCTTCGTTATTAGTTAGTAACTAACAAACTTCTCCTTTAAACATTCACAATTTCCCTTACTTGATGGATTGATCTTTAATCTGATAAATTGAAAAGCAAACTATTTCTTGGTCTTTGAATAGTATGCAGTATTTTCGGTTTTTTACAACATTTGCAATTCTTCATAATTATAGTATATAAATAATATATTAATTGAAAAGGGAAAAGCACCGGTCCTAGCAAAAACCAAACAGCACCAAAAGAAAAATATAATATTTTTTTGCATCCCTAGGTGTATCTTTTTTTCCTTTATTCATTAAATTTAAAATATATTTTTAAAATAAAAATAGTTTAAAGTACTTTATGAAAAGACAGCTATATCTAAAGGAGATATAAAAGAAAAACAATAATGGTATAGCAAGGCAATAAAATATCCAAAATATTAAGCAAAAGAATCTGTATAGATAGATTTTATAAATAGGCCAATCTTGCTTTTATTTATAGAATCCTGGACATCCAATCGGATTGAACTTTTCAAAATGGGATCTAGAATATTTGCTTTTGCACAACCAACACCATTCGTGCTTACAGAAACTGATTGATTGATCATAAAATAAGAAATGTTAAATTATTAAAATTTAGTCTAAAAAATATTTTACGAGCAAGTAATATGATTACATCCAGTCATCTTTTCTATTTTTATTTTACAGTTAGGACAGAGCTAGACTACATTCTTTTCTATATACTTTTAGATATTTTTTTCCATATTTTAAGAGCAGGAAACTCTAGGATGCCATTAACTAAAGCATTTTACACATATTTCCGTTTAGCAGATGTTACAGAGCTAAAAAGGTTGAGAAGATGAAGAATCAAGTGTTATATATCCTTCACAATCAGGTTTTGTACAAAATTTATTATTAGGATTTTTCAGTATTTTATTTCTATTTAAAATCCTATGATATTTTTGTATTTTAGCATCAAACCCTTACATAATACTCTCTACTTCTGAACTTGAAAAATATTCTTTGCAGTTACAGTTAAAGCATTTAATTTGTTCTACCTATTTAAAATACATTAAATCATAAATATTTATGAGTAAACTAAGATTTAATTAACAAGAGCTTAACTATTATTATCTAAAGAATTTTTATAAAGATTACAAACTCCTATCTAAATAACTAACCAAATATAACTAACCAAATACACTATTAATAATTTTCAAAATAGTATTGTTTACCTGTGAGTTGTCAATTTTATAATTTAGATAATCAAGAATACAAGCTTTGCATATTTCATGTGAGCAAGTTTCTCTAACATAAAATTAGTTTTCTAACTTTTCATTACAACATATATCGCATGTCTTGAATTTGCCTTCCACATTTGCATTTTATTGCTACTGCTATTATTATTCACTAAGATTTACCTTTTTTTTTTATGCCAAAACATTTTTAAGAGTAAAAAGTGCTTCTGAATATGATTCCATTTCACTCACTTCGTCTTCATCTTCATCGCTTTAACTATCGCTGCTGATACTTTTGATATCTTAATGCTTTTTGTTAGACATTGAAAAAGATTTTTCAACTTGTATGCTATTTATATAAAACGCTATTAACATATTTTTCTTCAACTAAATATACAAATTTTAAAGTTATTAAATTTGTTTAATAACTCCAATTAAAATGAAAGAAATGACTGAATTATTTATAAAAAAGTTTTATATAATACTTTAAATTTATTTATTTAATTTCTAATTTAGGTTGGCTTTCTTTTTATTTCTCCTCAATGGCCTGGATTATTAATTGTACACATTCAGAAGGGGATAAGTTGCTAAATTAATTTTTCTTTTCCTTTAAAATTGCTAGATAATTTGCTTCATTATATCCTACATAAAAAAAATAGAGTAAAAATTATGTCTTAGAAAATCCAATTATTTATTTATTACCCAACTCCACAAGAGTTAAAATAATTTATTAATCTTTTATTTATTGCTGCTCTTTCTGCTCTCTATCTTAAAGTAAATTCACTAATTCATTGAAGTAGTAATGAGCTATTCTTTTAGGAGTTTGTTCTATATAATCTAAATATCTTTCATCCGGGATATCTGGCATTAAGCTGTTTACTTCTAAAAAAAAGGAAAATTTCTTAAACTTATTGATCTTTTGTTGAATTTAAAAGTGCTTTTATACCTTAGCTATTTTGGCCTTTTGGGTAAACATATTACTATGGTAACATGTAATCAAAACTTTTAAGTATCAATTCAATTTTTTGGCTTAAGCAATTTATCTTTTATACGTATTTTTCTGCTTGCTTTATTTTTCTATTGATAATTATCTATTTTTTGAATGATATTATACTTCTATCAACCTAAATCAATTAATTAATCAATCAATCTATCTATCTAATTATCTTTTCATCTATTTGTCAAACAATGAATTAATAAATATACATTTATTCTAACACTCGCTATACATAATATACTCACTCACTCACTTGGATTTAAATGTCAATATATGATCATTACATTTTTTTTCAGATATTTTTAATAATGCATTTTAAATTTATAATATTAGGCTATTTAAGTTTTATCTAAATTTCATGATTAAAAGAAATTTTTAAACCAATAAAGAAAGAAAAAAAAATATTTGATAAAAAAGGGAAATTTTGTTTCCATAATTAATTAATTTATTAATTTTACTAAAATTTATATGGCTATCATTTTGTAAAAAAATAATCAAATAGAATTTCTTTAATAAATTTCTTAATTATTTATGAATAAATTGCTTAAAAATAAAACATAAAGGAAAGTTTAACCAAAAATATCTTTCTTTTTATCAATTTTATTTTTGATGATTTGCTTAAAAACTCCTACAAATAAACAAGATATTACTTATTATTTAATGTATACTTCTTTCATAAAGTAAATTACAAAAATAGTTATTTATTAATTTTAGCTTATTAAAATCACCAAGAATACTATTTACTGTAGATTCTCCACTTTATTCCACATTATGCTTTATTGACTTTGATGTTTTGAAATTTTAATTAAAAAAAATATTGAAAAAATTTTATTTTATTAAATAAACTTTTCAAAAAAAACTAATTTATGGCTAATTAAATTTTATAATTACTCATTTTTTACACACCCTTATGTTATAATCTTTAAATCATATTTATTTGATTTTAATAAAACTAAATAAAATTTAAATTAATGTGAGAAAATATTATCTAATTTTATTTTTGAAGATAGATGTAAAAGGAGATAGAGCTAATTTGTTTGATTTAGGTAAATCAATCTTTCAAATAATTAGTATAAGTTTTTATAAAAAAATACCTTATTTTACTAATTCAAAAGGATTTTTAAATGAATTATCCAATTTTAAAGTGATTTTTTATAAATATATAATCTAGTAAATAGATGGAGTTTTATAAAAACATTTTTATTTAATAATATAGACAACAATTAAAATTTGGTTTTTTAGCATAATAATTAATTAAAATTCTTTCTTTTACCTTGATAGTAAAAAAGTAATTCTTTTTGAAAAAAAATCAATATAATTATGTGAATGATTTCTTATGATGAGTATTTTTATCTAGGATAATCCATTTAAATTGTTTGAATTACTTTGATTTGTTTATAAATAAAAAACTCAGGGTATTTTTCTCAGAAAACAGTCTTTTGGAAATTAGATTATGCATAATATTTGTTAAGATATCAAGTCACGATGACGTAAAAATTTTTGAACAAACAAGAATTTACACAAAATTATTGATAATTCAATGTAATCCCTTAGAAACAATCACTAATTAAGTTTATAGAAAAGAAGATTTAATAAAATTATTGAATAATTTGAATTTTAATTTTTTTATTATACAACAATATATTAAGAAATAAATAAATACTACAATTTGGAATAAATAATATTAATAATTGTTATTAAATTAAATATTCAAAAAAATAAAAAAAGTATGCAAAAAATTAGTAAAAAGAGATTTGCTTCAATAATTGCAGTGCTTTGCATATTTGCATTTGCTGTACAAATATACAATAGTAACTCTTATTTAGAAACAAATGAGGTTAGCTTATTCAAGAAAAACACTACTAGAAGTTAATCATATCAATATGTTGACAAAGGTGTTCACTATGAATGTGGTCATAGCAAAGTTTTAGAAAAAGAAAAGCAATTAGATTAACCTTAGTAAGCTTTTGATGAGTCTCTTTACGGCACTAATGATGTAAGCTATTTACTCCCTGTTGAAAAAGAGTATAAAAACATCAGAATTAAGGTAGATTATTCTAACATTTCTACTCTTTCCCTTGAGACAAGATAGTATATAGTAAAAAAAGTATTTCCTGCAGTTGTTAGCTATATCTAAGCTGTCATTAAAGTATAAAGATTAACTCAACCTATAAAAGTAGATCCTGCTTATAAAGGCAAAACATGTGGCTAAGGCAAAATAAAAATTCCTGATGAGCATTTTGATGGAGTTTAGGATACTGATTTAGTTTTTTATGTTTCACATCATTCCTAAGACACTAACCTTTTAGCCTATTCTAGCTATTGTCCTTAAGGACAAAACTATGGTCTATCAAGTGGAAGACCAACAGTTGCTTACATGAGCTATAACTTAAAGTAGCTTGAGAAAGATATAAGCTCTAATGATAAAATGGTTTTAGCTAAATGGATTTATATGACAACTCATGAATTAGTTCACTCTTTAGTATTCTCACCTAACTATTATGATAAGTATTTACTAGAAAAGAATCCAGTCAAAATAATTGGAGGAAAACCATATGTTGTTGCTCCTTCAGTTATAAAAGTTGCTAAAGAATATTATGGTTGCCCAACTGTAGATAAAGTAGCTCTTGAAGATGCGGGAGGTGCAACTACATTTGGTTTTCATTGGGAAAGGAGATACTTTGGAAATGAAATTATGACAGGTTCTTTCTTATATGATAGCATTTTGTCTAAATTCACTGCAGCTATGTTTAGAGCTTCAGGATGGTATGAAGTAGATGATTCTTTACTCGCAGAGTTAACATGGGGAATAGGAGAGAAATGCGAATTTTTAGTTGATTCTTGCCCTAAAAACACAAAAGAATTTTGTACTATGCCTGGAAAAAGGTGTAATTTCGATTACATAGGTTAAGGAGTATGCTCAGACAGCGACATTTTATCAAATAAATGTAGTTATTTCTAACCATCCAAAACTTAACATTGTACATATCCTGATGAAGAAAGTAGAAAGATATATGAAGTATCTGGTGGAACTTGGGGTCCTAATGCCAGATGCTTCGACACTGATATCGCTGCTTCAAGTAATGTATCATCTGTTTGTTATGATGCTTATTGCGATTTCAAAACAGAAATTCCTACAGTCATTTTTAAAGTTTTTAACAAGGAATATGTCTGTGATAACAAAACAAAAGAAGTAGAGATTCCAGGTAAAGGAAAAATAAAATGCCCAGATATTACAAGATTCTGCACATCTATTGCTGCATGTCCATTATCATGTGCAGGAAAAGGTGTTTGTTAATAAGGTAAATGCAAATGCTTTGATGGATTTAAAGGAGACGATTGCACTTAATCTGTATGAAAATATATAAATATTTATAAAAATTTATTAACAGATTAACATGTAAATAAAATGCATGATTCTAATTTATTTATCTTAATTTTTTTTATCTGATTCTATATCTGTCTAAAGATTTTTATCAAAAAAAATTGAAAATAAGAATTAAGGTTTATAATATTAATATAAAAATTACAAAATTGTTTATTTTTGCTAATATATATAAGAGAGAGTTGATAAATTAAAGGATTATTTATTATTTTTTTTTTGTATTTCAATTTATTTTTAGGAAATCACAAATAAAACCTTTTACAATGTAAAAAAAAATAAAATGTTTCAAAAATACTATATACTAATAATTTAAATTATTTTTATATAAAAAAAGAAGCATAATAAGCATTTAATTTATTTATTTGAATTATTTTATTATTATCTTTATAAGATAATATGTTGTAGCAAAATAGTTTATTTATTTTATTTTTAAGCAAATATTATCAAAAATAGGTGTTTTAAAACTTCATTTTATTTTTTTTAAATATAGTTTTTATATAAAACTTTAGAAATAAATATTTTATTTATTTGTGACCACTTTAGAAAATATGTTTTTGTGCAATAAATAGCTAAGACCTTTAGACAAAAATATATTGTTTTTTTGAAAAACAGTGTTTATTAATTTAAGTATACATATTAATTTATTTTTAAGTAAAAAAAAAGTAAATATTTTTTATTTTATTGAAATAAAATGTACTAGTCCTTAAAAATGTACTTAAATTAGAAAAATAAATCATCTATCAAAAATGATCCTCAAATATATTTTTTAAGAGTATGATTATTTTTACTTTGTTACTTTTGTATTTTTAACTCTATTTATTTGGATTAATTTAGATACTTGAATTGTTAATTTATTGTAACTAGATATTAAAAATAATTTTGTAAATTTGTTTAAATAAATAGGAATTAGTTAAGAATGACTTATTAAACAGAAAGTAAAATAATAAATATAAAGTTTTTTATTACTTGAATAAATTCAATTTTACTAGTAATTCAGTTAATAATTTCTTACTAGTTGAATTTATAAATAAAATTAGATTTCTTGAAACCAAAATGAACATATATATAGCTTCATTTAATTTGGTTATGAAATTTTAGATTATCTTTCAATAAAATGTTTCTATCTTTTAATGTCTTTATTTATTTTGTATATTGATCGTTATATATAAAAGACTATCTTTAAAATAAATATTTTACAATCATAATTATGTATATATTTATTTACTTGTGATCATTTATACAAAAAAGTTTTAGTTAAGGTAAATAAGTTTTTCAAATAAATACTATTTTTATATTAAAGAAGAAAAAGATATTCAATCAATAAATTTATTGCGAAGATAAGAGTTGTTTTGGTTTTATTGAATATTTAGAAACTTCCCATGATATCTTTACATATGGTTATTAAATAATAATAATTATTTATGTAATATTGGCAAAATCAGATATTGTTTATTTTTGATGATATTAGGCAATAAATTGATTAGTTTTGATAATTACTAATCAAATATAATATTAAAATACGCAATTTGGGGATTGTAGATAAATTTTTTATAAGATTTTGTCAATATATGATATTATTTATTAACACGGTGTTATAATATTCAGACTTAAGCTTAATTATTAAATGAATGACTAAGCAATATGGAGAGAACATGGAAATAAAAGATAAACAAGCAGAATTTTTATATAAATAGAGTAATAAAAATGGGTTTGTAATATATTTAAAATGTATGTGTGATATTTGTTTTTATTATATTTATGAGTGACGGACGAATGATTGACTAAATGATAACTCTCAGAATCTGGCAGGGTTTGAAACTACTTCAAAATTGAATCCAGTTGTAGACTTGATATCTTCCAAAGAAGATTCGTGAGCTATTTCAGTCAAAACTAAAACACCATCTCTCTTTTCAAAGACAGCCTTTTCAGTAATAACTTTATCAACAACAGATTTACCAGTCAAGGGAAGACTGCAGCTGTTGAGGAGTTTATGTTTGCCCTTAGCAGTGTGTTCCATAACAACAATAACTTTACTGCCACTTTAGACAAGATCCATAGCACCGCCCATACCTTTAACCATCTTACCAGGGATGATCCAGTTAGCAATATCACCTTCCTTACTGACTTGCATAGCACCAAGCATGGTAAGGTCTAAGTGACCACCTCTGATGATACCGAAACTCAAACTGCTGGAGAAGATACTGCTACCAGGTAACAATGTAATAGTTTCCTAAATTAATTTAGAAGAATGGAAAATTAGTTAAATAAGTCATTCATTTTGCTTAGTAAATAAATAATTGGTTTTAACTTTTGATGTGACTTAATTTTTCTTAATCTAGAAGAAAAGTATGCTAAATAAAAGAAAAAAAAGCCTAAAGATAAGCTCATATACTATCAAATTTTAAGATTGATATAAAAATTAGTAAAAAAAACATTTGGGGGTACAATTAAATTAATAAAATCTACGCAATACGTCAGATATGTAATTTTTGTTCTATCAAAAAAATATCACAAATCTCAAAAATATGAATTTTTTAAAAAAAGTGAGAGTTGTGATAAAAAATTGCTTCCTAATTGAACCTGTTTGCTCATCTAATTCTAATCAAAATGAATTTAATTTATCTATCTATTTACCTTGCCTGCATTGATGATATCAGAGTCTTCTTAGCCAGGCTTGGGATATTTACCAATACCAATAATACCATTTTCTGAGTGGAGTTCAATGTTGACACCTTTGGGAAGGTAGTTAGGAAGAAGAGTTGGAATACCGATACCCAAATTAACGTACATACCGTTTGTGACTTCTTAAGCAGCTCTCTTAATAATCTTTTCACGAATCTTGAAGCTAGCTGATGTGTCCTTTTAGTCGCCTTAGTCCAAAGTTAATTTTTCAATACGTTTGCTAACATTTTCAGATTTATAAACTCTATGGACGAAGACACCAGGAATATGGACGTGATCAGGATCGATTTCACCATTTTCAACTATTTCTTCAACTTCTGCAATAACACATCTGGAGGCAGTGGCCATATCTTAGTTGAAATTACGAGCAGTCTTTTTTTAATAATTAATAAAAGAAATTGATAAAATTAAAAATTTGATATAAGTTATTTTCATAGTAATTATTTTTGTGGGGAGACAGACAAAAGTGAGTAAGATGATGCAATTTCCAACTTAAAAACAATAATTATTTAATAATTTTGGGTGCTTAAAAAATAAAATATTGTCAATATATCTATTCTTAATTTTTGGGGATGGTCCTTTTTTTTTTGCTAAGGTATTATTCTTTTCGTTTATTATTTACTAATCAGACCAGATTAAGCAAGCAAACTTAAATTCATCTTTATTCTTTTATTGATAAAATACACACCAATTCAATGATTTTGCTTATTTTTAACATTGATTGATTGATTATTGCTACTTTTTATAATTTAGTTCTATTAAATTAACTAACTAACTATCCTAAAGATTTTTACTTAACTATTGTTTTATTTTTGAAAACTACTTTTTGAAATAATTCAAATATGAATGGAAATTAAGATTATCGCATCTATTCAAAGCAATTTGATCTGTCTCGCTTTAAAACTAAATACTCTTGAAGTAGAATATATTCTACTCCATAGTATCTATGACACATATTATCAGCTATTTATAATTTTTAAGAAATCAAATAATGTATTTATTATTACTCTGTTGAAAACTAAGTTGCCGTATCTATCAGCCTTTTTAGCCTTAACAAGAGCAAAATCACCAAAAATAGTCTCTTCTAAGATGTATTCTTTGCCATTGAAGTTTCTGCGCTATTTTTAAAAGACAATCATTTAGTCTAAGCTATTTTCATATCAAAAATATTTATTACTTCCTTAGGAGCTGAAACAATTTCAGGTTCGTGAGATCCCTACTTGTACTTAATGGGGAAACCACCTTATTCAATCAAAGTATGAGCACCAGTAGGAGTATAGAAGGCGGGGATACCATGACCAGCAGCACGACATTTTTCAGCAAGAGTACCTTAGGGAGTTAATTCAACTTCGAGTTCACCCTTTAAGTATTATCTTTCAAATTCATCGTTTTCACCAACATATGATGAAATCATTCTTTTGACTTAACGAGTATTGAGCAATAAACCAAGACCGTAATCCTTCAAACCTAACATAAATAAATAGAATGATTATGATGGATGCTTTTCCTTGAAAAAATTAAGTCGTTAATTATTTAAATTGGTAATATGCTTAAGATAACCATCTCAAATTTACCAAAGATATTAAAATACATTTTAAATGTAATTAATGTCTTACCACAATTATTAGAGACAATAGTGAGGTTTTTGGGACCGTTTTGTTGGACAGCCTTAATAAGGTTCTCAGGAACACCACATACACCAAAACCACCTACAAGGATCTTAGCACCATCGAAAATATCCTTAGTAGCTTCTTTGGCACATGTATAAACCTTAGATGAGAAGGAGAAGATATTCTTTTAGAATAACATCTTGTTAACATTTTGCAAGGATTTTAAAGAATGCATGACTTATTATGTATGATTATTTTTAATTGATTAGGTAAATACGAATGAATAATTTTTATTCTTTAGTTGAATTACTTTTTTGCTATGTAAAATTTTTATTAATTTATTATTTATTTTTTTGTTTTCTTATTTTTGATTTAAAGACGAAGAAAGATACAAATTGTTAATTTGTAATTATAAAAATATAAACAGTTTTTGATCATTATAATGATAATAAATTATTGGGCTTTAATTACTTACGATTGATAAGTATTAAAACTATTGACAGTACAAATAATGATGTAATAACTAATATACTTTAAAAAGATTTAATAAGTAATGTATATACAATCCTCTCATCAAATCACCATTTACATTTATTTATCTATCTTACTCTTAGAACTACTCCAAATAATATTATTTCATACTTCAAGATCCCCAAGTATCGCAATTTTATTAATTTTTTTTCATTGTTTTATGATTCCTAACTATTTTCCTCTAGCAACTTCGATATTATACTCCACTAATAGCTTTATGTGAAGTTTTTCAATTGTCTAAATACATTCGTAGATATTTTATTCTGGTAAGCTTTTAAGCTGTTGTTCGAAATCTTCAATTTACTTTTTATCTAAATCAGTAAGGTAATTCCACAGTTAATTCACTCTTTCATCAGCACTATTAAATTTATAAAATGATTTTAAAATATTGACATGTATTTTTTTAGAATTCGATAAGGCCTATTTCTTTGAAAAAGAACCGAATTAAATTTTTAGCCTTTTAAAAAAGATTTTTTTTTTACATAGAAATATTAAATATACTTATAAAAGTCAAAATTCATTAGAAATCAATTGCAAGTATTGTTTTCTTTTACAAGAAATTACTCTTGATTAAATTTATAATTATAACCTTTAAAACTTGAAATTTTTTTAAACCCTTTTGTCCCTTATTAAATCAAAGAAAGAAACAAAAAAATTTATTATCATTTTTAATAAGAAAAAATCAGATTATGATGTAAAAAGTGGAAAAGGTTATATAATTAATTAACTTCTTGTTTTAAATACATCACTTTTGTCAAAATTAATGCTTATTCTGTTTTTAAATTTGGAATTATTAATCAACATTTTCTGGTATTTCTAAGACTAAAATTATAATTCTGATCATCTTTTAGAATGTTTTTTATCATTTATTTTATTTACACAAAGGCTTTTTTGTGTATTAAAAAATTTTATTTTTATTAAAATAATAAAATTATTTCTTGAGTAATTATTTTAGCTTAATCGATTAATTTTCGTCTTTTAATAGTAAAATATTTTTCTTTTGGATAAAAAATAATATTTTTTAAATTCTTTTGTAATTAAATTCTTTTATTTGAATATCTAGTTAAACTAATTACTTCATACTTTTTAATTAAAATTTTTAATTTATTTGCTTTTCCTTATCTAATATAGAAGTTTTATTTTAGCTTAGTTATTTAAAAATACATATGAAAAATTGTATTGAAACTTTCAAAAATGTTTAAAAATATTTCTTACTTTGAAGGAGGTTTGCATTTTTTAGCATTTTCTATGAGTTTATTTAGAACAACTTCTTGATCAAGTTGAATATTAGCAGTATCATTTATAAATAGGGAATATGAATTAAAAAAATTAACGAGAGGGTGATTTTAATAATTATTATTTTATTACATCTTATCTTACTATTAAATATATTACTAATATTGCATCTAGTGCTAAGCTTGTTCCTAGTCCTAAGCCTATTATAAACTTCTTCCTATTTATTCAGATCCCCTAATAAAGGCATTATTTCTTAGTAAAAATTCTTTTTTCTACTAATCGATCAAATTATCCTGTTCGATGAAGCCTTACTTTTGCATTTGTTAAAATTAAATTTATTCTAAAACGAGATTTGGATTGATTGCGATTTCTTATAGATGTTACTGCAATTGTTTCAATTTTAATATTAATATTTATTGTTTCTATTCAGCGAAACTTCTTTATTCTTATGTTAAATTATTAGCACTTAAATATTATTCCAAGTTTTTTATTTCATTAATCATTAAATCTTATTACTGTTGCTACATGGTTAAGTATGCTTTGCATTGTTTTTCTAAATATTGATTATGCAAAGCTTATTTTGCTTCTTCTTCCTCTTCCTCTTCTCCTTCTCCTTCATCTTCTTCTGGTTACATTAAATTTCTTTACATTCCCATTTGATTGGTCATCTCACCATATCTTTTCATGAATTTTTTATTATTTTACTCAGCCTAAAAACCACTTATTTATTGCTCTAATTCTTCGTCTCCTTCCCCAGCATGCAACTAATCATATTAAGCTTAAAGCAATCTTGTCAATTCTAATTAATCGAATTTACTTATGTTAATTGGCTACTAGTTATTATCACCCTCATAATTTTCTTCGTTTTCATTTTCATCTTGATTATCTATCTATTAATTAGTTTTATTCATATTTTTTTCTAGCTAATTATTATTTCTATTTATATTATTTGAGTTTTAAACTGATTGCTAAAGTTGAGCAAGTGCATTATTTGATGGATTTAAATTCATAAGAAGCTATAAGAGCTAATTTTACTAATCTTCATCAGGCTCTCCTTATTTTTTATTACCTAACATTTTTAATTTCAATTCTTCTTATTTTTTCCCATCTAAATTATTATTTTCTTCAATTTAGCCTTCGTTTTGATTGTTTTCTTCTTCATCCTCCTAATAATTTTCTTCATCATCATCCTCCTCTTCCATCCTTTAATTAATTTATTTTTAAGTTTATTCGTGGGATTGAAGCTGTTGCTGCTATATAAGCTAGTATTGCTACAAAACAGCATCAAAAAATTGCTTCTATCTCGTCATTTAACTTAAATTATTATCCTGATCATCATTTTCTTCTTCCTAACTTTTATCTTTATTATTATGATTACTCTCGTTCTCATCAAATTCTTCATCTTATTATTGATTAAGGTTAGCAAGTTCATTATTTAAACTTGCATTTTAATTGATATTTTGCAATAAAGTTGCTATTAATTGCTAATCAATAATTGAAGGTAACTTCACATCTTTATTTTTTTAACTACTGTCTTCACTTTTTCCCTTATCTTAGCTCATTTAAATCTTCTGATTTTTTTTATTTATTTATTTGTAAATATGATCAAATTCTATATTTTATTTAAATTTTATAACACAATCAGAGACAACAAAACTTTCAAAATTATTATATTTTATATCAGATTTATGTATCTATCAAATAAATTTCGTTGCTGTATTTAATTTTAATTTTAAAAAGATTATTTTATTTTTTTTTGGAGGATATTTTTAGAGTAAATAAAAAAACTCATTAGCTTATAATCTAAAGCATATGCAACTATTAGTAATATAATCATTCAAAAATTAAATGCAATTAACTAGATATAAAATTATTTTTTATTAAAGACACTTAAGTTAAGACAATTTATTTATTTTAAAATTTTTATAATTAACTAAAGCTTAATTGTAATAAATATTTTCATCCGTATTTTAGGAAAAACTATAAGAATAAATATATTTAAATATTTAGACAAATTGTTGTTTGATTAATTTTATGAAAAATATAATGTATATCATTATAAATTAATCCCAAAATAAATATAAAAATATTTTTTTGAAAATGATAATACTATTTACTAATGAGCTAAATAGAGTCAAATTAAAATAATATAATTTATTTAAATTTTTATCAATCACTTAAAAAATCTTGAGTTTTTCAATTAAAATTTTATTAATGAATGAATAAATCATGTCAAATCTTCTTTTTCAAAAATAAATACTCTCATTTGAGTAAAATTAAAATGTAAACAGTAAAATAAATATGATAATTTAATACTATTTTCATAAAAAAATAGCTTTTGAGCAAAATAGCACATTTTCTCATAATAAATTTAGGAGAGGTTTGCATTTATTAATGAGGATTTATTTTATTTTTTGATATGATTTATTACTAATTTTATTTTTAATCATCAAGAAAATTATTCAGCTTTTATTTTTACTAAGCATATAAATTTAAATTAATACTATAAATAAAATAGAATAATATTTTAGCTAAATATCACTAATTGTCAATTTTTGATAACAATATTTTGGTAATTCTAATCATTTAAGGTCAAAAAATAATTTTCAAAGAAAAAATTTACACTTTTTTTTTTATAAGGATTTATCATTAGTTTTAAACTCCAATTTTATTTATTGGTTAATAAGAAAGAATTTTTTGTTATTAATTTTTACTTTGCATGTTTAGCAAACTTAAAAAAATTAATAAATTTAGATTTTAAACTAATATATTAAGTTTTTTGTATTTACTTTTTTCTGATACTCTCTTGAAAACTATTTTAAAGTAAAATTGATTTATATTTATTATTAAGTTTAGACCTTTGCTTAAATACTCATTTTATATTTTGCAAGCAAAGAAGACTAAAAAATAAACAATTTTTACTATCAAAATATATAAGAAGTTAAAATTAGGAAGTATCTCATCTTAAGGCAGCAATAATATTTCTGTTTGTACTCTTTATTTAATAAATATAAGTAATAGTGGTAAAAAAATTAAATAAATTACATTTAGAAATCCAGTAATATATTTATTTATTTATCTATCGATTTATTGAATAATTCTAAAGTGTCATCTAAGTTTACTTTTGTAATTGATAAGAATATTTTTATTTATCCTCTGCTATAATACAAATTTTAAATTATAATACCTAATATTATATTATGAGGCATCAAAGGTTTGATTCTTTCATTAATGAACAAGTTTCTAACACTAACAATTCTACTTAAAGAGTAAATCTTTCCTAAACCTAAAATATTTAAAAAAGAACAAAATGTTATAGTAATTATGAAAATGCAAGACAAAACTAAATAATATAGAACAATATTTTTCAAGAAAGAGGAAAAGACTTTTTAAATAAAACATTTTCTATATAGCATAGCGCTTAGCTAAAAAATTCAAACGCAAGATAGCGAGAAGAAATAAATTATATCTAAGATAGCTATTAACCAGCATATTAATTGGATAATATTAATGTTACATTAGGATATTAAAAACAAGAGTATAAGGCATAAAATGCTTTCCAGTAGTATTCTCTTAAAATAAATGGAAAAGAAATAAATGATCAATAAGCTAAAATCAGAAGTAAGTCCCATTTAGGCGAAAATGATTAAGCTCATAATAGCAGTTAAAACTAAAATAATCATTTAAAAATACCTTAATTACAACCACAAATTAAAAAAAGTCCACTAGAAGATACTAAATAAGAAATTTAGTCCTAAAAATTTGATAAACCAACAGATTATTTATTTAAAATTAATGTTAAAACCTCAGAAAAATAACAATTAAATAAACAATAACTAAGCTTCTCGACTGGCAAGTAAAATTCTATTTTTATGT
This sequence comes from Tetrahymena thermophila SB210, assembly GCF_000189635.1. NCBI lineage: Eukaryota > Ciliophora > Oligohymenophorea > Hymenostomatida > Tetrahymenidae > Tetrahymena > Tetrahymena thermophila. The sequence continues at coordinate 13,725 of NW_002476317.1, read as the reverse complement.
AAAATGGTAACTCAAATAGCTTTGAAAAAAATTAAAATACTTTAAATCAACATCGGCAAATAAGATCATATTCAAGCAATTAGAAACAATACACAAATTAATCTTATCTTTCAAACATGGAATAAAAGCAATCTTATCTTTCGATTTCATAATTTAATGATTAGCCTCTGAATGAACCAAAAATTAAACCTATTATAAAAAACATTTAAGATTTTAAAAATTAAAACAGTCTGTAAATTTAAAATTTGAATAGAAAAAGCAATTTAACAACAAGAATAGCTTCAAGGATGAGTAATATTAGTTATGCTTACAGTTCTATAAACTCTACAAATGGAAAAAGCAGTTATATGAATAAAAAAAGAACAATAACAGATTAAGATTAAGATGACGATGATTCTGTTGATGATGGAGTAACTGGTGAAAAAGATGAGTATTCTCTTTTAATTAAGTGTGAAAAAAAAATAAAAAATAGTATTAAAGTACTTTAAAGATGTATAGATTAATCTTAAAATGTTCAGAATATACTAAATTAAAATAAAGAAAAATATGAAAGAGAAGGCAATAAAGAAATGCTGGAACTGTTAAAAAATATATCAAACAAACAAAATAATGAAAACGACTTCTCAGAAGAATTAAAATAAACTAATTCTGTTAATTATAAATAAAATTAAAAGTAAAATAAATAGTTACAGATATAAATATCTAATTAAAGTGAAGATTTTTAACAAAAAAATTAAAATGGAACTTAAGATGATCAATTATAAATGGACCATATGGATTTACACTCTAACAAAAATATTTAAAATTAATAAATGGTGCTCAAAAAATAAATACAAGAGTCTCTAAAAAAAATAGAAAAGTATTTAGACTATTCTGTTCAAGCTTCAAAATAGTCAACAATTTAAATGGAATAAACTGCATTTTTAAATGAAGTAAATATCTAAATTAATGAAATATATTTGAAAGAAGAGAGTATTGTTCATAAAACAATTAATCTTTTCTTGTTTAATAAGTAAACTATTTCTGTAGATTTGTATTATTCTAACTATGAAACACTTCCTTTTGATTTTAAAGAATTAGAAAGTAACAAAATTCATTTGTTAGGTCAGGGGACTTTTGGAAAAGTTTATAAGGCAAAGTTGTTACCAAAGGAGTAAAGATATTAGCATTAATCTTCTTCTCAACATACAAAAAAAAGAAACAATAGAGATCTCCTTTCTCTTCTAAAATAGCAATAAGATCCTATTATTGAAGATGAATTTTATGCTTTAAAAGTTATTAAATGCAAGAATATGAATGAGCTGGAGAAAAAATCATAAGAAATTATTATTGAGTACTATTTAATGCAAAGATAGTTTAGACACTCCTGCAATTTAATTTTACCTGTCTATTATATTTAATAAAATGATTAATTAGACCTTTTATTTTTAAAGCAGCTGGCAGATTTTAATTTTACTTAGCTGCTTAACAAAAGAAGAGAAAAATACTTAGTTTATACAGAAGGAGAACTTTTATAAATATTCAAAATGTTATTAAGGTAAATTTATTTAATCAAAATATTATTTAAATCGCTACAAAAAAGTTTTTTCCATAAAAAACAAAATTATTCTTTTAATTTTTTTAAAGATTTTCTTTATCAATTGAAGGATTTTATTTAATAATTTAAATATTTTACTTTTTTTATTTAATCAGAATTAAAAGAAAATTTTTTTTTTATTTTTAGAATTATTAAAGACATGCATGATAGAAATGTTGCTCATAGAGATATTAAGCCAAGTAACTTTGTTTTTTTCAAAAAAGATAGATCTTGGAAACTAATCGATTATGGAACAGCTAAAATAGAAATGGATTTAAAATAAGTGAAAGAGTATAATTTTTGTGGTACTAGACTTTATGCTATACCTAAGATATCTTAAATGAAAAATTTTGGAGAACTTTCAAGTAAAGTAAGAATGTCTTTGAAAGCTTATGATATTTATTCACTTGGGATTACATTTATTAAGATTAAAAAACTGCTTATTAATCCATTTGACCAAAAAGCTTTAAAACAGATACTCACTTCGGGAACATTAGATGACGAAACTTTGCTAAGCAATAAAATAATTAACTAGCTTATAAATCCTAATGAGGAGTTTAGGATAAACTTAGATTTAAATGATCTTATTTAAGAAATTGAGGATAAGTAGCATAGTAAAGAAGATAATATTCCTAACGATTATGGAGTTATGTTTGATCATCACTCAGATTTTGATTATAGTAAATAAAAGCTTGAAGATGAAGATTAGTTTGAAAGAGCATTGACTTTAAAGAAAATCAACAAAACAGATGGTGCTCTTTCAATATTATTTAGTTTATTAGATAAAGACATATAGTCAAAATTAAGTAAAATTTTTATTATTTACAATTTCATAAATAAAATTATTAAAAAATTAATAGAGGCAAATGTTTTGAATCAGATTGGCTAGATATATATCATAAAAGGAAATTATCTATAGTCACTTAAATATTTAGAAAAGTCTAAGGAGCTCATTTTACAGCTCTATCCAAAAGGCTCAACTAAATGTAAAATTATTTAAAATGAGACATTAAAATATTTTCAATAATTTAATAAGAGGGAGAACTATTTGAAGATCTTGGATCTGTTCATTTTTTACTGAATAAAAGAGATGAAGGTTTAGATTTCTTTAAAAAATGCTATAAGATATATAAAAGAAACCCACTTGAGTGTTCTTACAAAAGTAATTTATTTTTATTTAATTATTTACTTATTTCATTCACCTTTTTGTCAAATAATAATATTTATTTCAAAAATATAAAGTTAATAAGCTTAAAAGTAAAATCCAAACTTATGGAATTGAACTTGCCTAAATTAATGAAATTGCTGATAAAAAATATCTAAAAAATTAAAATGAGCCATAGAGTAGATAGAGTGAAAAAATTGAAAATATTAATTATACTAAATCGAGATCTATTTAATTTTAAATATGATCTCTTATTTTATTAATTTTAGAGTAAAAAGAATCAACTAATATTTTTATTAAAAATTTATGAGTTTTGTTTATATATATCTAGATGTTATTTTATAAAATAGTCAATTTTATATTATTAACATATATTTTTTAATACTCAGCATCTTACAATTCACATTTATACAAACACTATTACTTTAAATATCCAACAATTAAAAAAAATTAAATATATTTTATAAGATTTAATAATAGCAAATTAAAAGTGTGAATTTATTATTTTAAAAAAATATCTTTGTATATTTCATATTTTAATTTAAAATACTCATTACATGAATTCAGCAGTTTTCTAAGGTAAGTATAGAAACAATTCATTAAATATTTTTTTGAGTATTATTATATTTTGTGTGAATGCATTTAATTTATAGTTATGAAAACTAACATTTTACATAAGCTATTGATAATAACTACATATTTAAATTGATTTAATTATTTTGCTTCCTTCAAATATTAATATCATTAAAAGCTAAACAGTTTACTATTCCATCATGTTTGAAATTTATACAAGATACTTATTGAGTTTCATCATCTAGTTTCCAAAGCTTTGCAAACTTATCACTTGAGCAAGAAAATAAAAATTCTCCATCACAGCCATAAGAAATATCCCACACCCACTTTGTGTGTCCATATAATGTTTACTTTAATTCAAATTTCTAAGAAGAAGTATTTATTCCCCAAATTTTAATTGTCTTATCAGCACTACAAGTAGCTAAACTCCTAATTAAGACATAAAGATGTTAAGGTTTACGATAATAAAGTATTTTAAGATTTATTTTTTACGTTGCTAGTGGAGATATTTAGCATTTTAATATGTAATCATCATGGGCTTTCTCTATTTTTTATAAGCTCTGTGGATCCTTTTACATTTTAGAAATGAATTATAATATAAATAAACTACTCAATAATAAACCAATTTATTTTACATCTATCTTTGATAGTTTTTAAATAAATAATTATCCAGATGAGTCTACAGCAGAGTAAAACTAGGCATTTGCACAAATTGAAACAGATCTAATTCCTATTTCTGGTGATAGAGCCTACCAAATTTTAATTAGAATTAATACTTGTTTATTTATTGAATATCTAAATTTACAATCTTTTTAACATAGGTTTATTCTTTTCTTAAATCCCATATCTTTACATTTCCTGCTTGGTCAGCTGAAATCAACTCAACTTCATTAGGGTGTAAAACAACTTAATTAACTGGTTCCTTACTATTAAAAGTTTTTTAAACTCCTTGCATAGCTAAATCATGAACTTTAATACTTCCATCTTCAGAACTCGCATAAATCCATCCATTATTTTATTTAAATCCTACTGATGTTACATTACTTTTATATCCATCGTAAACGTGCTTTAATTTCTATTTATATTTTGTGTGTGATAATTTTAGTCTATTTAACTAATTGTACATATTTATCGTTAAGATCATATAGATTTATTGTCGCACTTCCTGCAGTTCCCAAATATTATTTATCATGTGAAACTTCTATTTTATTCACAAAGCTTGTCTGCTTTTATGAGCAGTATTCAAATTGATGTATAATTTTTTAGTCTGAATAGCTCCAAAATTTAATAGTTCTATCATATGATGCTGTTGCTAGTATTACATTACTCATAATTCACAATTTACTTTAATTTTTAGAAGCACTTTTAATGTTTTTGTATTATTTAAATAGAAAAAAGACAAATAAGCAAATTAATTACAAGATTTATAAGTATATTTTATGTTAAATAAATGATTAAGATATTAAAAGCTTTATCATAGTGAATATTTTATTTTAATTCTAATATATTTTTTGATCAAATTGAATAATATAAATTTAATATTTTTCTAATTCTTCACTTAAAAAAAAATGTTTACATAATTTATTATCATTTAAATGAAAACTTTACTTAAAATAGTTTTTAGAAAATTCTACCCCATTATGAAAATTTTGAGAAAATCCTGTAAATAATAATTTATTACTTAAAATAAATAAGGGTTGCTTATTATTTATTCATATATAAATAAAAAATTTTCTGAAAATAATAAAAAAAAAACAAATACTCTTAAAATAAAAATAATTTAGAATACTTAAAAATAAAGATTACATAAGTGAATAAATTAATTTTTATAAAATATTATTAATTTAAGGCAAATATTAATTAAAAATTGGATAAGATATATAAGAATGAATATATTTATTAAAATTTTCTTCAACATTTAGAATTATATCTTTAACAATAAATTTTTTTCTTCTTCAAAGCTTAGCTTGGCTTCATAATTTAATTAATTCTCAACTCTTTATAGTTATATCATTAAAGGCTACACAATTTACTGTTTGTTGGTGGCCTTTGAATGTAAAACACTCAACTTATTATTAGTTTTCATCAAGTTTCCATAATTTAGCATTATTATCGCTGGAACAAGAAAATAAAAATTCACCATCACATCCATATGCAACATCCCAAACCCACTTTTAATGCCCATATAGTGTATTTTTATATTCGAATTTCTATGATTATTGATTTTAACTCCAAATTTTTATTGTTTTATCAGCACTGCATGTTGCTATACTCCTATTTTAGATTATAATATTTATATTATAATCAACTTTTGCTTAATTCTTGATATTTACGTAACTAATGGAGAAATTTAACATTTTAGAATATAATCATCATGAGCTTTCTCAATTTTTTACATAGAAGATATTTCCTTTTTATAAAGAATTTTCATAATTTATTTATCAAATAAAGAATATTAATACATCATTCTTTCCTAATTTATATATAAAAAGAGATCCTGAAGAATCTGCTGCACAAAAGAATTAAGCATTAATAGCTACAGAAACTGATCTCAAACCTATTTCAGGAGCTAAGACCTTTTATTTTTTATGTTGATGTTTTAAAAATAAAAAAATCATGAATTATATATGTAATAAATATGATTTTTACTAATTTTTTTCTGCATTACGTATCTTTTCTTAAGTCCCATATTTTAACATTTCCAGCTTAATCTGCTGAAATGAGTTCAACTTCATTTGGATGTAATACTACTTAATTCACAGGTTCCTTGCTAGAAAATGTTTTAGAGACACCTTACATTGCTAAATCATGGATTTTTATACTGCCATCCTCTGAACTAGTATAAATCCATCCATTGTTTTACTTAAATCCTATCGAAGTAACATTATTTTAATAACCATCATATGCGAATTTCTAATAGTTTTAAGAATAAAATAAAATAAGTATTTAATATAAATCATAATATTTTATCCAAACATATTTAAAATTATTTTTGATATCAATAAAATAATATTTTTACTGGTCTATCTGGTAATGGGGCTTAGCCTAAATCATAAATATATGCCGAAAAACTTGCTGCAGCACCAAGATATTATTTATCATGAGAAACCTCAATTCTATTTATGAAAAAGGCACTTTTTGAAACTTAAAATTGACTTTGCCTTTTCTTTGTTGAGTATTCTATTGAATGAAACTATACTTAATCCTAGCTCCATAATTTAATAGTATGATCATATGATGCCGTAGCTAAAATAACACCGTTTGTACACATCTAAATAAAAACTAATATTTTTGTTAAACTAAAAATATAAATATTTGATAATTATATTGATGCTATAAATTTTAATAAATAAAAACTTGGCTGACTGATAACTTAAAAATTCTGATAGATCTTAATTATAATTATATTTAACAAAATTAAATAGTAAGTATTTTAATTTTATCATTTTTAATCATTTTATTAATTTTTACAAAGCAAATTAGTTAAAAAGTATTATTTATTATGAAATATTTTACAAAATCGATTTAATTTACTTAACAAAAAATAAAATTATTGTTTTTTAATTTAATCTTATTACAAAAATAAATAATTAATATATTAATTAATATTATTAATAATAAAAATTTTTTAATATGTCTTTTAAAAACTCTAATGTAAAAATAAATGTTTTTCAAAATTTTATAAAAAATTACTTTTTGTTAATAAATAAATATTATAAAATTTAAAATTATAATAAAATTTAATTTTATATTAGTATAAATATTAAATTTGATGTGTAAATAAATATATATATTTGCTCTTTATAATTTATTCAAGAGTTAAAATTTTATATCATAATTTATTTAGCTATTTAAACTGGTTAAAAAATTAATTATATATACTAGAAGTAATAAATCAATTGGTAATATAATTTAGAACTAATTTAAAAACTACTGTAAATTAAATATAAAAATACATTAATATAATAACTTTTATTATAATTATATTATTTTGTATAGCACTTAAATCTTAATCTACAGCTCAAAGTGTTTACTTATTAATTTTAATAGTAACCAATCATGCAGAAATGGGTAGATATTTAAGAATTATTATTCTAAATTGATTAATAGGATAAAAAATTAATAATTGATTCATTAAGAAAGATTAAAAGTGATTTAATCTAAATAAATCTAATTAGAGAAAAAAGCAAATATAGAACAAAAATGATAAATTATTTACCCGTCACACTTTTATATATAATTTCAACCTTATTTTTCTAAACTATAACAAAAATGGTCTATAAATTTATTTTTCTTCTAAATGTTAAATTATTTAAATATGTTTAAATCTGGTAGAAATATATTTACAGTAAAATTTTATTTTTTTATAAATTTTTGGAAATCAAATCGAAAGCTCATAAATATATCAAATTCTAATTACAAAAAAATAAATTATAAACTGAATCTTAATTATTAAAAAATGGAATTTGAGAGAGAGTTTGATTGAATTATTTAATATAAAATTAAGTTAAATTTACAAGATATAAAGTCATTAAATGATACACAATCATACAATAAAATAATTATCTATTATATGTTTATAATAAAAATAATTAAATTTTTTATATAGTTAATGTTTTATTGAAAATTTAGATTTTTTTTTCATTCATTAAGTTAAATTTAATATAGTTCCATTAAATTATAAATTATTTCTTTTTATCACTCTTATACAAGAGGAAGAGCTAAAAATGTACCAATAGAAATACCAAAAGTAATAGCGAATCCACCAATAAAGTTGATAAGGTCAACTATTTTAGGGTCCTTAACATTTTTAGGTCCAAGATTCATGAGAGCAGTTGTGCACTAACCATTAGTTACTGCAAATAAGAAAATACAGAACCATGAAAAGACATCATTTTATAAATCTTCGCTACCTTTATGTCTAGAAATAAGTAAGAAGAAAACGTAGAAAATAAATCTACTAATAACAATAGAGTAAGTTAAGTATAATTTTTAAAGCATCTTTATGCCTCCAATGTATTTTCCTACTAGATCACCGAGATTAAAGAGTAAAATCATAAAAACACTATTAATTTAAATAAGAATTTATTAGTATTGAATAATTAGTAAGTAGAGAATAACAAAATTTTGAAAAGAAAAAAAAAATTTAATATTTACCCAGCCCAAGGGAATTTAATAATTTCGTATGTAGTCTTTTGGAAGATAGAAACACCTGGGAACATCATGAAAGTTTGGATATAGATAAGAACTAAGTAAAGAGGAATACATCCTGAGTATTTGAAGACTTAAGATAAGTAAGCTAAATATTAGAAGAATGCATTTTTCTTAAGAGAGGAAGTTTATTTTTCATGTTAATCAAGATTTACATCAGTTTAAACATTTCCAGTGCTTCTAACATTTTACATTTCAGTTTGTGTTGTTATTTTGTTTTCAATTTAGTTTTTAAGGAAAGATCTTCTTTCAACGAGCTTGAAGTAATCACACTTAGTGAAAATAATTTGCATCATACTTGAGAAGATGTAAATTACAGCAGCAAAACAGAAGTAAAGGGCTGTGCAAATGTTAGTAGATTGTTCACTATCTCCTAAAATGGCAAGAGCAATTAATCTGATAACATTCATAGTCAAACCAGAAAGAGCAGTACTTGTCCAGTAGATATTATTGATGGAGGGATGAACACTTCCAGCTAAAGCAATCAAAGAGTTAGTATTAACACTATCGATAAATCCTTAAATGAAAAGAATGCAAAATGAGATCCAATAACCTGCAGTAGTGTTGTAGAAGATAGCTATGATGGTAACTATGATCATAGTACAACAGACACCCATTAAGCAGTAAGCAATTCTTTGATTGTAGTTAAAACGACGAGCTAAGGCAGGGCAAGCTAAACCAGCCAAAAAGTTTGTAATCATAATTGGAATGGGGAAATAGAAAGTTACATCCAAGAATTAGCCTTTGGGATACTTTTGACCAAAGAAATCAAAAGCTGTTAAGATAGCATTCCAACCAGCAAGAGAGGCAATACCGAGAAAAACAAAAGCAACTTTATACCATAATTTGAGAGGAGGTAAAGGTTATGCGAGTTCTTTTTCATATTCGAGGTACAATTAATCATTTGATACTTACTTGGTAATTGCTTGTTCACCTTGAGGCATCAAATCGTTGGACTCTTAGTAAACTTGCTTAGGGCTTTTATTTTAGACTTCTTCAGTGACTAAAGCGTTAGACATTTTATTTATTTTATTATTACACTATTTTTATATTTTTTTTAGTTTATTTATTTTATAAAATTTGGATAATAACTACTTTCATGAGTATTTAAATAAGGCATGTTTACTTATTATAATGGTTATATAAGTATGGGTGAGGGGTCAACCAACCTACTTGTAATTATGTTTAATTTATATTAATATTGAAATCGTGATAGGGGGATTTCCTTAACTTGATTATTATAATACTAGTTGAAAATGTTAAGCTTGTATTTTTAATTACAAATGTTCTACTCAATTTTTTACTATTTTTAGATATGATTTAATTACAAAATCGAATGAATGAATAATAAGATTTGAATGTTTATATTACTAAAGAATAAATCAATCAAATATGACTCCTAATAAATTATAAATTTGATATTGATTTATTCATAAATAAAGTAATTTTTTTAAGATAAAAATCAAGATATTTCTATATTGAAAAAATTCTATTGCATAAATAAATGTTAAACGCATTAAAGTACAAAATTTAAAAGTTTTTTTAGCGTAATTATGATATTAGAAGTTATTTTTTGTTTGTTTTTTCAAGCTAAAATAAATTAAAAATAAATAAATATTAATAAATACTTTAAATTTTTAATTAATGGATATAATCTTTTTGTAGAAGAAAGTATTAAAACCATTCGTTTAATTTGCGTCTTTTAAGTTATAATTTAAGTACTATAATGCTTTTTAATTAAAAATATATTGTGTTATCATAATTAATTCTGGCTCGATATAATTAATTTTTTGAGTAAATTATTATAAGTATAAAATCGTTCATAAATCTAGTAATTTTAGTGTACGCGGACATTTCTTAAATATATTTATTAGCTTATTAGTGATTTAATACTAGATTATATTTATTTTTATTTAAAAACTAATTTTTTTATCTTGCTTTAACTTATTTTTCAATATAACTTAATAAGAAAAATTTTTTGATAAATTTTCAAATAAAGTGAAAGAAAAATATAAATTTGAAATGCAAGAAAATATAAATATTAAATGCAAGAAATATATAATTTTGAACAAGAATTTTAGAATATGTTTTATTTATAAATAAGAAATAATATAAGTAGAATAATTAAATTTTATATTATCACAAAAATTCGAATAGGATATCAAGGAAGAAATAAATCTTATAAACTAATAAAAATAAACATTTTAATTAATAATTTATCTAATATAGCCTTTAAAAAATAAAAATTTTATTCAAATGAAATAGTTTTAAAAAACTAAATTAAATAAATTATTTATTTGACAAAGCAATTTTGCCAAAAGTGTATTTATTAAAACTATTATTATTTTTTAAATGCCTTCATATGTTGTAGGCGAAAATCAAATATTCTCTTTAAATTATTTATTTGAGGAGGTAGAATTTTCACTAAGTTTTATCTAGATAAAAGATAAAAAATATGTTTATTTATTTCTTATTTTTTTTTATAATTTAGAAAGATATTTTTAAAAACTATTGTAAAATAAACAATATTTTTATAAAAAGTTAATTTTTGTATTTCATCTTTATAAATTAGAAATTGCTTAGTTATTTGTAAAATTAATAGTAACGAATAGATAATCAAAGAATAAATAAATCTACATAATTGTTAAATGAATATTTTGCCTAAGAAAAAATTGAGAGAAAAATATATGAATATTCATTTAGAAGTAAATAGTTATTGATTGTAAAAAAATAAAGACTATTTATATCTAAAGGTGAGGGTCGAAGTTAAGAAATAGTTGACTAGAATAGTACCAAAATCTGATTTATGCTATTAAGAAATTAAAAATTTTTAGTAAGTAATCGTGCATATATTACTTTATTGTTAAGGGTGCACAGTAATTTATTCGAATAGATAAATTAATTTAAATATTGATATAATAATAAAAATTTATCTCTTTCTAAATTAGATAATATTTTTATTTTAAAAAGTTTTTTATTACATTAATTTGAGTAAATAATTCGAATTAAAAATAAAAATTATTAGCTGATTATTGTCAGAGTAACTTTATTAATTTTACACAGTCTATTGTAGGTACAAATCTAAAGTTTTTGAATAGCTATTAATAATTAATTAATAAATAAATAAATATTTATCTGATTTTTTATTTAAATATTTAAATGACAAAAGTAAGTTTTTATCTTAGCAATTTGATTTTTTCTGAATTTAATATTTAACTGAAAAATAAGTAAAAAATTTCAAATCAAATATAAAGAAATAAAATATGATACTTTTGCTAAAATTTAAATGAATATCACGTTAAATCCACATTAACATTACAGAAAAGTATATGAAAATTTCAATTTTCTTTCTTTTTAATTATTGATGAGATTATTCTATTATATATTTCTCCTAAATTTTCACATTTTAAACTTTTAGAGATAAATTTCTACAGATATTTGCATTGCAACTCATCTGAATATAAAATGGCTTGTTATTTTTCAAAATAGCTTATTCTTTCAACTTCTTACTCTTCCATTTCCTCTATCTATTCTTTATTTTATTACTGCTTTCCTTTTTAATTTTATTAAAATTTTTTGTCATCTTTGCAATCAAACTGTCTATTCATAAGGGAGAACATCCGATTATCTTAATTGCTGCAAGCTATTCATTATTTAAAATAATCATGATTGACTTTTTTAATAAGATTATATCTTTATAAAGCTCGAAAATGTCCAGGCTCTTCCTAACATGCTCTTCAATAATTTTTTCGTCTATTGATTAACAAATAACGAATGCCCATTTTTAATAAATAAATTAAATAACCAAAAACTGTAGTAAGATTAATAAAAATTTAATATAAAAATATTTTATTCTTAGAAACAAATTTATTTTTATAAAAATATAAAATTTAGATAGTAAAAATCAATAAATTTAAGATAAAAATCATAATCAATAATATGATTTTATATATTTACATAATAATTTAAAGATATAAGTAATTAATCTATCCAAAAAAGTTAAAAAATTTTGTAAAATTTTATGTATTCTACTTACCTTTTAGCAAGTAAGCAATTAAAAAGTAAAAATATTAAATAATCTATTTATATCTATTTTTGGGGGGCAAAGTTAGGAAGAAGTTCACTAGAATAGAACCTAAATCTGAATTATTGTTGTTTTATTCAAATATTTCTTTTATAATAATTATAATGTAAATTATTAGATATAAAGAATAAAATAAATTATATATATTAAATAGGAAATTTTACATTAAATCTTTTTTTTTGATTAATGAAATATTAATATTACTATTCAAAAGAAATAAAAATAATTTTATAATATTTAATATAAATACATACCTCAAATTATGAATTAATTTTTTTTTAAAATGAAAATATAATTGTTTTTAATCTTTAACTTATTTTGGTTTTATATATCTTTTATAGAATAATTTTATTTTATTATTAACTTTTTAAACAAACTAAATGAATCAATATAAAATAAAAAATATTATTTTTAATTAGATTTATCTAAACTAAGTTTTTATTTTATTTCCGTCTTGATTATATTAACTTTATGAATTTTGCTTTTTTATATAAAAAATTTGATATGTAAATATTTTTAACATGCTAAATTTTATAAAGGCTTGGTAAATTTAAAAATTTTATTTTTAATATGTTTTTCATTAAATATTTTATTTTTTATTACTGATTATTTAAATTAATTTATTTAATTTTGAGATTTAAAATACTTTTTTATACTAAATATTCAAATATAATGTATGAAAATTAATAAAATTATAAAACATATTTTTGTAGGATCAATTTCTAAAGCTTAAAAGAAAATTAGTTAAAAAATAATTTATAGTAATTTATTTTCTATTTTAATTCTACAAAAAAATCGATATTAATTTTTATTATCTTCTTTAAATTTTGAAAGATTAATGTAAATTTTATTAAATAAAATTTTAATGAAAATCTATTCTAATCGTTTTATTTTAAAAAAATTTAGATATTTATTATAATGAAATTGATATTAATTATTTTCAATATTTTTAAATTGAAACTTTGTTTAGATTTTAAATTTTTTATAAAACTATTAGTGATTTGACAATTTTAATTATTAGGAATAATTTATAAGTTATTTAACATCTAAATTACTTTAAAAAATTTTCAAAAATTTTTTTATAATCCTTAATTGGGGTTGGGGTTGGGGTTGGGG